>NC_082693.1:84419992-84741641 GCF_949987515.2 Delphinus delphis | reverse complement strand
CCAAATCCAGAGGGCACCTTGCCGCTTTCATTTCTCAGCCTCTCTGTAGCATTTCTTGTTGTCGATCTCAATGATCTTCTAACAATTCTTTCTTCTTTTTGCTTCCGTGAAAGCACTCTTTCCTGTTTCCTTCTTTTGTGGCTACTCCTCAGCCATGGCTTAGAGGTGTGCTGCTGAAACACCGATTTTTTTTTTAAATTAATTAATTTATTTATTTATTTATTTTTGGCTGCATCGGGTCTTGGTCGCTGCACGCGGGCTTTCTCTCATTGCGGCGAGCAGGCGCTACTCTTCGTTGCGGTGCACGGGCTTCTCATTGCGGTGGCTTCTCTCGTTGCGGTGCACGGGCTCTAGGCACGCGGGCTCAGTAGTTGTGGCTCGCGGGCTCTAGAGTGCAGGCTCAGTAGCTGCGGCGCACGGGCTTAGTTGCTCCGCCGCATGTGGAATCTTCCCCCCGGACCAGGGCTCGAACCCATGTCCCCTGCAGGCGGATTCTTAACCACTGTTCCAGGTGGCACGTCCCTGAAACACTGATTTTCCCCAGCCCTTAGGGTGGTCAGAGCCCCAGGGCACGTGGGCTGCAGAACCAGGTGCCTGATCTGCTTATTCCAGTGTGCTGCCCAAACAATGCCACCGTCCACACGTGCACGACATGAACAAGGCCAGGCAGCATGGCCCTAAGGGTCCTTCCTCAGCTCTCTCCCCTTTAGATGCTCTCGTCATGGTCTCATTCAGGCAATTACTCCCTTTTAGGCAGATGGCTCCCGGTGAATGGCAGCGCCACTACTTGATTGACCAGGCCACGCGCCACGCATCTGGAATTGACCCTTCATTGACCCTTAATTCCTCTATTTCCATTACTGCTGATGTACCATCAATTAGTAAGTCTTAGATATGTTGTTTCTTTTCTGTCAAATCTGATCCCTCTTCATGTTAAGTCTGACTGAACTATGAGATTTTTGTTAGTTTCCAAAACATATGGTGCCTTCACCTCCCTGTGATGACACTGTGTGGACCACACATTATACATTCCCGCCCTACTGGACACAGACGTGGGGGGCAGGGGCTTGCTCTGGCCAAGGATACATGTGGAAGTGGGAAGCATCACTCCTGAACAGAAGCCTTGGGCACCAAGGTACTTTTCCTATACCTCCTGTCCCTCTGCCATTCAGCCAGCTGTGCCCCTAGGAGAGGCTGCCCCACCAGCCAGGTCCTGGAGTGATGATGGAATTGGAGCTGAGCTGCAGCTGTTCCATGATGACCTTAGAGCACCACAAGGAATAAACCTCTGTTTTTATAGGCAAAAAAAACCCAAACAAAATCACCACCCAAACTGATCATCTATACTGTCCAGGCATGAAAACATAAAAGGACTTTGTGTAAAATCAATTAAACTTAGAAACTTATTTGGCTGCTGAATACAATTAAGATTTCAATCCAGGGGCTTCCCTGGTGGCGCAGTGGTTCAGAGTCCGCCTGCCGATGCGGGGACGCAGGTTCGTGCCCCGGTCTGGGAAGATCCCACATGCCGCGGAGCGGCTGGGCCCGTGAGCCATGGCCGCTGAGCCTGTGCATCCGGAGCCTGTGCTCCGCGACGGGAGAGGCCACAACAGTGAGAGGCCTGCGTACCGCAAAAAAAAAAAAATTTCAATCCAAATCTTTTTGGTCACACCAAGTAAGTTGAAAGGTAACTCTAAGTAAGATTCTGCAGAGTCCATTTGTCCTACTTTAACCCAGACCGACCTTTGAGAACCACTGAGTAAGTGTCATACTGAGACAGGAGGCTATGGCTGATTTGGGAGAGACCCCAGTGGAAGCGAGACTCATCAAGTGCTTGTATCACTGTCAGCACACCTGGACAAGCTTTTTGGTCAGCTGCATTCTCTGATTCCTGAGAAACAACTGGTCTCCTGATTTTTATTTTTTTTTATTTATTATTATTATTTTTTTGCGGTACGTGGGCCTCTCACTGTTGTGGCCTCTCCCGCTGCGGAGCACAGGCTCCGGATGCGCAGGCCCAGCGGCCATGGCTCACGGGCCTAGCCGCTCCGCGGCACGTGGGATCCTCCCGGACTGGGGCACGAACCCGTGTCCCCTGCATCGGCAGGCGGACTCCCAACCACTGCGCCACCAGGGAAGGCCTGGTCTCCTGATTTTTAATACAAAGAGGAAAGAGCACAAGAAATCGAGGCCACTTTGACTTATATAGGTCAAAGCAACAGGAATCAACATCAAAAATACTTGTGAATAAAAGGGGAAAATACTTTTGTGTAAAGGAGGAACAATACTGAGAAAAACCCGTGGTCTATTTTAGCCTTAAAAGCAGCAACAAAGCCTTTTTTCTTCCTATATATCAGCAGCGCCTCAAAAAAGTCAGACCCAAGTAATGATGGCTAGTAAAACATTTAAAGTATGAACCCAGAAGAAAAATGTGTGAACAGCTTGCATCCAAAAAAACAGTAATTATAAGGAAAAAAAGGTTCATCCTTGTTAATAAAGATGTGTGAAAATCCTTGAAATAGTTATCTTTCATACTTATTAAAGAAAAAGTTACACTGAATTTTGCAACGTTTTCATTAGCACTCAAATTCAACACTGATGACACTGTAAACTAGTACAATTCTTCTTTGAAAAGCAATACAACTCCCTTGTTTAAAAAATGTGTGACTGTGGATGAGGACAGAACAGAAAGATAATATGCGATAATGAAAATAGCTGTGTTCGGATGATGGTATCACGGGCAATTTAAAACACCATCAAACATGCTCTCTCTCCAATTTTCATAAAGGAAGAAAAATAATGAGGTAGGGAATACATTAAAGCAAATTCCAGGCTTGTGAATTTGCAAGCTTATGTTTTATTTCTCAGGAATTAATTTAGAAATAGAACTTGTAGGACATGTGGTTAAAAAACTATACCCATCAAAAATGGAAACAAATTAAGGGGGAAAAAAAGAGCTCTTATCAATAGCCAGGACATGGAAGCAACCTAAATGTCCACAGACAGATGAATGGATAAAGATGTGGCACATATATACAATGGAATATTCCTCAGCCATAAAAAGAAACGAAATTGAGTTATGTGTAATGAGGTGAATGGAACTAGAGTCTGTCATACAGAGTGACGTAAGTCAGAAAGAGAAAAATAAATAACCGTATGCTAACGCACATATATGGAATCAAGTGACTGATGAACCTAGTGGCAGGGCAGGAATAAAGACCCAGATGTAGAGAATGGAGTTGAGGACACAGGGAGGGGGGAAGGGTAAGCTGGGACGAAGTGAAAGAGTGGCACGGACATACATACACTAACAAATGTAAAATGGATATAGTGGGAAGCAGCCGCATAGCACAGGGAGATCAGCTCAGTGCTTTGTGACCACCTAGAGGGGTGGGATAGGGAGGGAGGCTCAAGAGGGAGGGGATATGGGGATATATGTATGCATATAGCTGATTCACTTTGTTGCACAGCAGAAACTAACAACACTGTAAAGCAATTATACGCCAATAAAGATATTAAAAAAAAAGAGCTCTTATCTATTTTTCTTATACTGGAAACCATGCTGATGTTAAAGAGATGGGGGAAGCCAAACTGCTGCTGCTGGTTAGGCTAAACGGAAAAACTGATGGGGTCAGTTCTTACACATATTTTATACGTGCAGAGCTGCGTTAGAATTTTCATAAAAATACATGTAAAAAAAATGAGCAGAGGCAGCTTTTCGATCCCAGCACAAAGAACACTCACAAAAGGGCAAATGCGATAGGCATGTACCTCACATTTCTTATCTGGCCAACACCTCCCAGCCTCACAAGACCCCCTTCACTGAAGACTGTGATTATGTTGACTATTAATAAAACAAAACTTCTGACGTTTGGCACTACAAGTCATTTTAAGACATTTCACAGGGTCTTCTCTCTGATGCTCCTTCTTCTTGAGCCATTTTTTTCCCTCTACAAATAAACTTAAGTTGAAATTATTACTCAAAATGATGTGTAATCAGTTTCCTATTCAACTATTACTGCTCAGATGTCCAGAATAAATTATCACCGTATCGTCCTCACACTGAATAACGCTCGTGCCATCACTGACACCCGAGGCCTTAAGACCCCCTCTCTCGTACTGAAACCAAGGGGCCTTCAGTCAAAACAACAGGAGTCCCTCCTCCTCCTCCAGCAATTCCAGAAGGAAACCCTTTGGAAACTATTTTGCTCCAAAAAGCAAAGCCTCCACTGAGGAATTCATCAACTTTTGTAAGCAATTACTTCTGAGAGCCAAAGGTTGTGCAATTGCCCAGGTTATTCTATCGAAATGGTACAGAAGAGTTCATTCAATGAATCATTCTGCAAACCACCCACAGCTGGCACGGGAGCCGGGCTAGTTCTAAACACTTGAAAGCAATGCCCAGGACCAATTTTCAAATTATTACTGTTTCTAATCCATCCAACGGACTGACATTTGTGAAGTTTGATAAAAATGATTAGGAAACAAACTTTTAAAAGGCATGTAAAATTAAAACCCAAATTTTCTATTATATCAGATACTGTCAAATTACCCTTTAAGTTTCTAAACCTTTTTTCTTCATTTCCATCCCGATCTCATTACGGACTAGTAACAAACATTCTCTGGACTGCATTTTGAGTGGCACTCCTGTACAGCACATGGCTGTTTGCTAAAAAAACAAACAGAAAAAACAACCAGTGGGTCCACTAGCAAATCCAATTACATACTATGCCAGCCAGAATCAGCATTTAGCAAGAGTGCCCCTAAAAATCCCCTACTGATCAAATTTTACTTTCCCTTAATCAAGAAGCTTTAAGGAAGATTTCCGCAGTCAGAATTTTGTCCTAAGTGTTTGGTTTTTCAAAATCTAGTTTCTAAGCAAGTTGCTCAAAACCAGAGGTAAAAGCAATCACCAGAGGAGCTTTCTCGAAATATACCTCCTTGCTCCACCTCCCGTCTCCCCAGAATACTGTAATGATGACTTTTTAGTCAAGCCACATCTTCTGTAATGAAATACCCTGGGGAAAACCAGCTAACACATGCAGTTACTGAGTATCTGCCGAATGCCAGGGACTCCCCTAGATACTTTCTGCACAGCATGGCCCATTGGCCCTGTGAGTTACAGCATCTCCACGTCAAATGCTGTGGGAAGGTGTGTAGAGCATCGTCTGCACTGCGTGGTGTCTCGGAAGCCAGCCTGCCTAAGTTCGGATCTTGGTTCTGCCACTTCCAAGCTGCCAGGTCACTCAACCGCTCTGTCCTCAATTCCCTCAGATGTTAAATGGAGACACTCCTGCCACCCACCCTGTGGGGTTCCTGTAAGGACTAATAAGTAGGTCAGCACGCGGAGGGCAGGGTCCTGACACAGTCAGTAAGCCCTCAGGAACCTCAGCGCTTCTGCAGTGTGATTCCCCGGGAAGCTGCTCTTTCTACGACTGCTCCCTACTTCAAGCCGCAAATGTGAACCACTCTCAGTTCTTCCCATTTCCAAACAGCGGGCTAGTGCGACCAACTCCATCTCCTATTCCCTTCCGCCTGGACCGTGTCTTCTGACACACACTGCCACGACCCCGGTCAGGCCCCTGCCCCTGCCCGCCTCCAGACGTGCCTCGGAGGGACCTCTCCCCACAGCGCAGGCGGAGGGATTTCTCTCAGTAAGGTGTCTGATCACGTCCCCTCCACCCACCCCTGGACCCCGACCCCGACCCAGCTTTAAAGCACTCTTAGCTGAACTGCAATGGCCCCGGGATAAAGTCAAAATGTCCCGCCTTGGTTTATGAGGCCATGACCTTCCTACCTACTTCTCCAGCCTAATTTTATCATTTTTCTTAGCCCTCTCTGAGCTCTTCAAGCTACAGCAGCGCTCAGGGACCTGAAAGGCCATGAGCTCTTCCACAGAGCTCTTGTATCTGGCGTCCCCTGACCCTAGGGCTCGCCGCACTGGACTGCAACTGGCACTTCCCTCACCTGCCTCCCTGCTCCGACGCACATCCTAAATCCTTGCTGCTCCCCAGGGCCCAGCACAGTGCTAGGCACATGGCTGCACGACAGGTGCGCTCAGAGGGTGAGAAAATAGCATCCAGGGTTTTAATCTCGTTAATCAGCCGCCAGCTTGGAAAAAAGAAAAAAAAGCCCCATCAGAGGAGAAGAACATTCACCTCTGAGCTTCAAGGTCATAAGAGAACCAACAGATGGAGAGGCACAGTGGCAAACATCAAGACTTAAAAAGGGTTCCCATGGTGCCAGGCGTACGGCGGGAGCAGGCCTTTGGCTGGCCTCCCTGCGGGCCCGGGCTTCAGGAGGACACCTGTCTCTTCACTGCACCTCTCTGCCCAGCTGGCAGTCATCCTGCCAAGAAGCTGCCACGCTCTCACTGCTGCTGGCTCACAACACAACACGACACGACACGATACAACACAACCAAGTGAGGCGGCAGGAGGCAAGCACACGTCAGCCTTTTCAACCAGCCCACTGAGAACCAAATTCAGATTAAAAAGTTAGACACTCGCAGAACCAAGTAGGGAAGTTACGTCTTCATCCCTGTCGGAGATGACTGTTCTTATTTTAAAGTATCTTAGACTTTTAAATATACTCACTGTCGTGGGTTGAATTAAGTCTCCCAGAAAGATGTTCAAGTGCTAAGCCCTGGTAATGTGCACATGACCTTATTTGGAAACAAGGTCTTTGCAGATGTAACCAAGTTAAAATGAAATCATGCTGGATCAGCGTGGGCCCTAATCCAATGACTAATTATCCTTACAATAGGAGGGAAATTTGGCTCAGATACACAGGAGACAAGATCACATGAAAAGCGGAGGCAGAGACTGGAGTGATGTGTCTACAAGCTGAGAAATGTCAAGACCTGCAACCCCAGAAGCTGAAGCGGCAAAGAAGCCATCCTCTCTAGAGCCTTTGGAGGGAGCACAGCCCTGCTGACACCCTGATTTCAGACTCTAGCCTCCAAAACTCTGAGAGAATAGATTTCCATTGTCTTCAAACGCCCAGTTTGTGGTGGTTTGTTACATCAGCCCCAGGAAACTAACACACTAAGTGTTCTTGAAAAAAAAAAAAAATTAAGTTAATTGGCTCCTTCCCTAGACAGTCTCAGTCATTACACTGAATAAAAGACATACTGGGCTTCCCTGGTGGCGCAGTGGTTGAGAGTCCGCCTGCCGATGCAGGGGACACGGGTTCGTGCCCCGGTCCGGGAAGGTCCCACATGCCACGGAGCGGCTGGGCCAGTGAGCCATGGCCGCTGAGCCTGCGCATCCGGAGCCCGTGCTCCGCAACGGGAGAGGCCACAACAGCAAGAGGCCCGTGTACCACAAAAAAAAAAAAAAAAAAAAAAAAAAGACATACTGCCTGTTCTTTAAGAGCTTTTAAAATCTATTCTCTTTTCAATTTTTATTTATTATGTTTGAAATTTAGTTTTGCTTCACAAGAACAACAGTTTTCAAAAAAAGAAGAAAAAAAACCCACACAGAACAAAACAACACATACACACAAAGTTTTCTGTGAATAATGCCACTAAACAGGTGCTTATTAATACAGAGGAAGACACTATCCCTACTCAGGGAAAAGGCAAAGAAAAAGGAAATGAGAACATTTTTCCAGGCTGCAGTTCTCAGTTCCATGCCTAAGCCTCTTTATGAGATAACCTCTCCCCACCTCCAAGTTCTCCAGCGTAGACACTTTTTTTGGTTTCCAGGCCCTACTTGGTGGTATCACAATATTCGACTCTTGGAATGAGCACTGACAGGCATGAAGAAACACTGACACCCAGAGGCCCACATTGGTCAATTTCCAGTTCTACTGTCATTTGCTTGATCTTTTACAAGCCTCACTTTCATTCTCATTCTTTAATGTCAAAAGCTCACAAGGTAGACATCATTTAGCCTCCAGGTAGCTCAGGGATAACTAGGATTGATGCTCTTTCTGGGTACGAACAGCATTATTAGCTGACTGCCAGGAAAATAATTTAGGACACATGATAAATAAAAGATTTGAGGCACATCTCTATAAAGCACTCTCATCATTTTTACCATTTAATAGCATGACGGTACTATCTGGTTACCAGGAATGAGAAACATATGAAAGAGAAAAAATCATTTCTAGAGACAAGGCTTTCTTTTGAGATATTCTCCACCACCAATAAGCTCTAAGGAGGTAAAAGTAGCTCGAGTACAGCAGAAAGAACACCGGCTGCAGAGTCCTAGATCTGCCCCCTGTAAGCCAGGTGATGCTGTCACTTTGAAACAGAGCCTTTAAAACATAGTGACCCACCTCTGCGCAGACGGGGTGGATTCCGATGGTGCCGTCCAGCTGGTCTTTGGTCAGCCCGCACTTGAGAGCTACTGCGAAGCCCTGGGTAACTTCTCCAGCATTTGGACCCAGTACGTGGAAGCCCACAACACGCTCCTAAGGTACAAAAAAGTAATAAAATTATGCGGCTTTTCCCCCCTTAACAGACTGGAATATTTCCCCAGTCTAATCTAAAACCCCCATTCAGAAATGGCCAAGGCTTATACTAATGCTTGCTGCTAAAAGCTGTCTAGGCTGCAGATACTCCAACGTGGGCCAGTACAGCACGTGTGGTCACATCAAGCAAGAAGGGAAAGACAGGAATCGGCCATGGATGATGATGAAGAGACACATGAAAAGCAAAAATGTGTGCAACCCATAAGCACCAAAATGTTCTGGAAAATGTTTTCGAAGGGCCGTTCCATTGTGCCCTCATCTCCTCTATCTGATTGTCTCAAAGCTCCAGATAAACGACCTGTGGTAGCTGAAACACTGAAGAGCAACCCTTCAAATTAAAAAATCATTTACACTAAAGTTTTGGGGGTAGATAGCACAGACTTAAGATCCTTCCAATGTGAAAACACTTTTTAAAAAATTTCTTATTGGAGTATAGTAGTTTACAATGTTATATTAGTTTCAAGTGTACAGCAAAGTGAATCAGTTATGCATATATGTATATGTACTTTTCTAGATTCTTTTCCCATATAGGCCATTACAGAGTACTGAGTAGAGTTCCCTGTGCTATAAAGTAGGTCCTTATTAGTTATCTATTTTACATATAGTAGCGTGTATATGTCAATCCCAATCTCCCACTTTATCCCCCCCCTTACCCCCTGAACCACAAGTTTGTTTTCTACATCTGTGACTCTATTTCTGTTCTGTAAAAAAGTTCATTTGTACCCTTTTTTTAGCTTCCACATAAAGCAATATCATATGATATTTGTCAATCTCTATGAGTGAAAGCAAGAAAGAAAAATATTTGGCAACTCTGAAATACCTGTGTGGGAATTATTTTGGATAAATTCTAAATCTCAAACTCAGGCCACCTCTGCCAAGAGCAGGGAAGCCTGTTACGTTCTACTGCACAGACTTTCCGAGCCAGCTCGGGGGAAGTGCATCCAGTCCAGCACCCTCACAACAGACCAGGTAGCTCGGGTGGTGAGGTGCAGAGCCTGACCTAAGGTGCCATGCTCCCTGGAAACAATCAGGAAAGGCATTCTGTATGTGATACTTTCCACGTTAGACTCTTACATTATTCATCCTGACAGTCAGGGGTTGTGTATATGGATAAATAAAACACAAAATATACTAGGCTCTTAAAATATGCTAGATTTACATGTAATAATATGGATAAATCTCAAACTGAGATTCAAAAAAAAAAAGTGCAGGCTTCTATTTAGCTGAGGATACCACTCTTCTTTAAACCACATTGTATGACATTTATGGTAAGTAATAGGCAGCAAACGTATACAAATATGAACAGGTGAGAGAGTCCAACTTGAGGACAGTGCTGCCTCTGGAGTAGGGAAGGAATGAGGAGTAGAGGATCAAGAAAGAATACGAAAGACAGCACCGGCACCAGCTAGTGGTTAACAGCACAGACTCTACATTGCCTGGGGCTGAATTCCAGCTCTGCCATTAACTAGTAAGTACCCTGGCACAACTATTTAACTTCCACGCTTCAGTTTCCTCGTCTATGAATGGGGATAACAATAGCACATACCTCATAGGGTTATGTAAGGATTAAATAAGTTCGTACATGTGGACCATTAAGTAGTCTCTGGCACATTTCAAGTGTTCAATTACATATAGGCTATTATAAACTGCCTCTGTGATGGTTTATCTCTGATAAGAGAAAAGCTCTGAAGCAAATACACCAAAGTGTTAATATTCATTTGAGTCTGGATGGTAGGTACATTCTCCCAACCCTTTCTGTAAATTTTAAGTATTTCGTGTAAAAAAAGAATAGCACACAAAAAGCATAAAAGCCTGGTAAGCAAGTATTATCTAAAACCAAGCACATCTAGACACTGTGAAGTGACCGACTCAAAATGAATAAAGCAAGCCCCAAGGACGGTCAAGTTCCAGAAGCAGGCTTTTGTATGAGACGGCTCATGACAAAAGAGCAATGACAAGTATTCGTCTCTTCTAATACTATCTTTTTTTTGTATTTTTTTTTTTTTTTGCAGTACGCGGGCCTCTCACTGTTGTGGCCTCTCCCGTCGCGGAGCACAGGCTCAGGATGCGCAGGCTCAGTGGCCATGGCTCACGGGCTCACGGGCTCAGCCGCTCCGCGGCATGTGGGATCTTCCCGGACTGGGGCACGAACCCGCGTCCCCTGCATCGGCAGGCGGACCCTCAACCACTGCGCCACCAGGGAAGCCCTAATACTATCTTTTTTAATGAAAATAATTGACAACACTGTCATCCTATTTATCGCCTCAGTCATTTTAATTAAGGTGAGTTTACCGGTAATGAAAATTATTTTTCATATTATATAAAAAATGCCAGGCTTCCCTGGCATTTTTTATGTAATGCCTTGTTAGAGGTTATCATAGTATGTCCAGTTTTTAAATGCATCTATGATGACCTTTTTTGTAGAGGATCCAGGTTTTCCTAGAACCTTGGGTTCTGCAAAAAGCAATCTGCAACTGTGCTACTGTGTACAGTGGTAGTTTCTAAACAGGATATATCAGTTAATTATACTCAAATCCCAAGATAAGAAAATGAGTTTATTAGCCTTTTAACATATGGATTCTTTAGCATTGTTTATAGTTTTACTGGGGACACTTTTTTTAAAAGTAAGATCTCAGTTAAGTTAAAAATACCAATTCTCATAGAGATTCAATCCACATAGGTGAAGGGATATCAGGAGGTACAAACTTCCAGTTACAAAATAAATCAGTCACTGGTATGAAATGTACAATGTGGGGAATATAGTCAATAATTATGTAATATCTTTGAATGGTGACAGATAGGATACAAACTTGGGTTATTACTGTTCTTTTTTGTTTTGTCATTATTTGTAAACAGTTGACAGCTTCATTGGTCCCCTCTAATAAACACAAGCAGTTCTCAAGTTGTCCCTCTGGTTCCTTCCTCCAGAAAATTCTGACTGCCTGCCCACTACATCCACTGCAGACGTGAGTCAAGCAGTGTCATCACGGGCCTCTCCCTGGGATAACATCCCAACAGGAGACCTACAGGTTGAACGCTAAAGGAATGCAATGTATGTACCATGTGAAAAATTAGTAGAAAGGTGTAAATAAGATTAGCACTTACACTGTCTTTGATATTGCAGACTATTTTTGCATAACATTTGTTGTTATCTCTTGATGGAATCGTCCATTCCAATGGCCAAAAGTGACTATGGTAAACCTAAGAAGAGGGAAGCACAATTTAGACCCATCATCTTAAGAAGCATGTCTGTCAAACATGAGTTGTGGTGTGAAGACGGTGGAGGCTCTTTAATGTTTAGTAATTGGGCTTTCATTAAACAGTAAAATTCATGGATACATAGGAACCTGGTCAGAAGGTAAATAACTTTAAACTCATAGGTGACAAGCCCTTTTGCTATAAGCTCATCCCTTAATTACATTTCAACCTCCAACGAATAGACCTTATATAACAAGAGCAAACAAATGAGAGAAAGAAGCCATGTAATTACTTGCTGTCTTGCATTAGAAAAAAAACAAAACAAAAAAACACCATCTAGCTACCTCACAGGAATGACAACTTTGGGCAAGAAACAAGTAAGGTGCCAGGAACAATTATAGCAATTATCTAGTTCTCTGACTTAATATTTCCAAAAATTTTCTCCTCTGAAATTATTCACCAAAAGTACTGAAGGAGAGAAGGAAGGAGGGAGGGAAGATGGTACATAGAAGGACAAACAGACATCCTTACTGACGTTTCATAAACTTAAGTCTTGGATGACTAAAGGGATTTTTTTCTCCTCCAACTGCTAGCCTCAATTCAAAACATATATGGTTGGTAGGACCTTTTAAAAACATACTGATTATGTAAACATTATATAACATTCTTTTATCTTGTAATATGATGTGTTTTTTTTAATGTGTGTTACAATATTGAATGTGTAGAATCATAGTACTGCAACCATTACACCGAGAAAAAATTGGTTAAAGCAATTACCCCCAAAGGCTAACAACTGCTGCGTTGTAAACATAAGCCTATGAGTAACTGTTTACTATTTCCCTTGCAATTTTCAAGATTTCAACTCAAATGCATTGTTTTTATAATAAAAAATCCAAATTCTAATAAAACGAATTCCAAAGATTATCTGTGAAGAAACACAGAATATATACATTAAGAACCTTAAAAGTTAAATACCTTCTGATAGCAATCTATCCTCAGCAAAAAATCAGAGAAAGAGACAATGAGTAGCAAAGATGTTCACAATTCTATTTATAACAGTGAAAAACTGTAAATAATCTAATAAAAGAAAGGCTTACCAAATTACCATACAGCACCCCTAAAAGGAAATATTGCACAAGTCATTTTTAAAAGCGGTGTTTTTAGAGGGAAATGGCTTGTGACCTAACGTTAACTGCAAAGTATGACAGAAAACTGCACTTAACTTAATCACGCTTAAACTAAAATGTATATACCTACACAAAATTATATACACACACAATATATATAACATATAAATACTTAGAGATTAGCATATGCAAAAGTATTAATAGCAGTTATCTTTTCATGAATTAAAATCTGTTTTTATATTTTCCTAATTTTTGAAATTTCCTATGAGGATATATATATATATATATATTTTTTTTTTTGAGAATATATTATTTTTTACAAGAAAAGAAGAGTTGGGCTTCCCTGGTGGCACAGTGGTTGAGAGTCCACCTGCCGATGCAGGGGACACGGGTTTGTGCCTCGGTCCGGGAGGATCCCACAGGCCGCGGAGCGGCTGGGCCCGTGAGCCTGCACGTCCCGAGCCTGTGCTCCGCAACGGGAGAGGCCACAACAGTGAGAGGCCTGCGTATCGCAAAAAAAAAAAAAAAATGTAGAAAGCTCCTATTTAATACAGTCAACTCATGTTTAGCATTCCTAGTGGAAAAGATGAACATAACAACAAATTATATCATTTTATTATTTTTCAATCCAAAAACTAACTTTCCTAATTTTAGAATGCAACCTGTGATTTTATTTAAAAAAAAAAAAAAAAAGATAAGAAGAAGAAGGATTGCCTTCCAAAGCATGTTGGCTTTAGGCTAATATTTTATTTATTTATTTTTTTTGATTTTTGAATTTTATTTATTTTTTTATACAGCAGGTTCTTATTAGTTATCCATTTAATACATATTAGTGTAATATGTCAATCCCAATCTACCAATTCATCAAGAAATATGAAAATAATGTGTTACTGATAGACTGATATTACATGCTACTACTGAAGCATATAATAAAGAAAAGATTAAGAAATTTAAAATAGACTTTTATATTACAAAATTTACTCTGATTCACAAATCTGGTCTTTTAGAAGGTTTTACTGGAAACTTTTTTCCCAAGTGATTTAAAACAGCAGACCCTATGTGCAGCATTATTCGTATATATAAAAGTAGTTATTTCATGTGCATTTTCCTTGACTATATACAGGATAAAAGGTGACTGGCAAAGTTAGTATAAATTAGAGGGTAATGGTAGAAAAAAAAAAGTTAATAAGACAGTAGAAATGTAGGTACTTTTTAGTTTCCTTCCTTGTATTTTTAACCATATAAATAATAAAAAGAAACAGTAAAAGTGGTTTTGAAAAGTAGAACTCAGTATTACTGGGTCAACTGATAAAACTGATAAATGGAAGGCAGGTCAGATAAAAGTATTGTATCAACATCACATTGTCTAAAAAATAGTAACCACTGTGTGGTTATACAGGAAAATGTCCTTGTTCATAGGAAATACACATTCAAGTAATTAGGGGTAAAGGGGCATTCAACTTACTCTCAAATGGTTCAGGAAAAAGAAATACACACAGATGCACAAAGAAAGAGGAAGGGAACATGCAAAGTATAAAACAAACGGGCAAAATGTTAATAATACATGAATCTGGATAATGGGTATACAGAAATTCTTTGGGCTATTTTTCAATTTCTCTGTATGCTGAAAATTATTTTAAATTTTGGGGGGAAAAGTAGTAGTAAAGAGTAGAACTTACCTCAATATTTTCTTCCCCAAATTTCTCCACAGCTTTCTCTTCAGAAAGACCACAAGCACCATATTCCAAAGGAGTGAAAACGGTCGTTGGAACATTTTCATAGTCACACTGTTTCAAAATGGAGGAAAAGAGTTATGACAGAAGGAATTATAACTCAAAAGAGCATATACTTCAAAAAGGTTCAAATTTAGGAGAGGAAAACAGACTAATAAAAACCTACCATGCTGAGAACCATTAACTGATATGATAAAATTTCAGCAGTGGTTTAAAGTCCGTTAATACTAGTCTTGAATAAACAATTTGCGTGGCCTCTCCACCCATCTACCAACAGATATTACAAGGACATCCTTTCTCTCCCTTAAATAAAGCAGCCAAAAACACCACCAGTGCACCCAATGCTTAAAGTCTCCTATTATCAGTGGCAGAAGTTAACAGACTTTATTGGAAAATCAATCAGGCAATACAAATCACGAGCCATAAGAACATTTAATAATTTTTGGCCCAGTAACACCACTTTTAGGAATCTATAATAATAATTTAATATATAGCAAAAGCCACATGCATTAGTTGAGCAATGCCGCAGTTCTCATCAACAGTGGCAATATTGGAGTGGCTTTAAAATGCAAATAAGGAAGTGATGCTGTAGTACATATTTCCAATGCAAACTTATGCAGCCATTAAAATGGTAATGAAGGCCACAGCAACAAAAAAGTTCATGATTACGACAGTATTTCCAAAGCACATTTTAATAGGCGTAGATGTCGGAAGGGTTCTGAAGTGAAACAAGTTTGTAAAATGCTGTAATTAGCAAATAAACAGGTTTCTCAACTATCAGATTCCTCAGAGCCTTTGATATGCTGATGTGAATTGTGAAAAATGTAATTATGTAAGTGCCAGATATGTTTGCCAATGCTATTTGGTAAAAACCTACCCAGTCACATTTGGACATAGAGGTAAAGCCTAAATTTAAGGTAAGCGCTTAAAATATGAAAAATACAATTCTCCCTCTCTAACACCATAGGGTGAGATTTTTAAAATGTGCCTCCCTCTACAAATAGCATATATAGTCTTTTCTCTCTAAAAAGAGCACAAATCCTTGGAATTCCGATTCAAAAGTAAAGGCAGACATCCACTTACAGCCATAATGGACCAGGTTTACTTCCTGTTTTAAACAACTAAAAAACGGGACAAATATGCAATACTTTTTAAGACACTGATGGTAGGGTGTGCGGCACTGTGGTCCCTGTGAGAAGGGAAACAAATGAGGTGAGACCAGCGATTGCTCTAGTCTCCTGCCCAGAGCAGTTTCCAGGGCTTGGTGCAAAGAGAGGGAACAGAGTGCAGGGTCTTCCTGAGTTATGGAGACAGAGATCCCAGTTCAGGGAAGCCAGTGTGGCCCGAAGCCGCAGGGCAGAACACCATAGTGGGTAGAGCTGCACAAGGAGAACTTAAGATCTGCAGAGAGGGCCTCCTGAGATTTGGGCTGAGGACTGATCTGTAAATGGATGCCAGAGGAAAGCACTCAAGGGTGAGGAAAGAACCACTGGAAATCAGTGAGCCCCCAGATGACCAGAGCTCTTACAGGACGGGAATCAGTTTCTGTTCCCACAGGCCAGAGTAGAGAGAGTTCGTAGTAAGAGGAACGGGGGCAGAGTCCTTGAAAGGGCAACAATTGAGTAGTGGAACTAAATTGGGCCTAAATGAAAGGCTGCTGTTGACAAACCTTAAAAAAGCTGAAAAGCAAGCTACACGAGGATAAAATTAATCCCCTGTAACATAACGGGCCACCAGAACAAAGTCCAACACTATATAAGGGAATTCAACAAAACCCAGCCCCCAACAGTGTAAAATGCACAAAGTCTGCATCCATCCAAAGTAACACAACATGCAAATGAGCAAGAACACACAAACTAATACCAAGAGGAAAATCAATCAACAGAAATAGACATTGCAAAAGACAGAAGGGGATTAGCAGAGGACATTAAAAGAGCTAGTATAAGGACTTCCCTGGTGGCGTGGTGGTTGGGAGTCTGCCTGCCAATTCAGGGGACACGGGTTTGATCCCTGGTCCGGAAGGATCCCACATGCCATGGAGCAGCTGAGCTTCTGCGCCACAGCTACTGAGCCTGCACTCTAGAGTCCGCGAGCCACGGCTACTGAGCACGCGTGCCGGAATTACTGAAGCCCGTAATTACTGAAGGCTGTGAGCTCCGCAACAAGAGAAGCCACCGCAATGAGACGCCGGCGCACCGCAACGAAGAGTAGCCCCTGCTCGATGCACTAGAGGGAGCCTGCGCACAGCGGCGGGGACCCAACACAGACAAAAATTAAATAAATAAATATTTTTGTTTTTTTTTTTAAAAAGGAGCTATTATAAATGTGTTCTGTAGACTCAAGAAACTAGAGAAAAATAGGAATCCGCTGAGGAGAGAAAAGGAAAATATATTTTAAATAAGTAAAACTCGTAGAGATGAAAGAAACTGCTTGAAGTGCAAACTACACAGAATGGGATTTATATCCCAAGACAGTGCAAAAGAAAAGATCAGTGGACTTGAAGACATTGCAATAGGCTCTCTAAAAAAATAAAGCACAGAAACAGGGAGAAAAAACATGAACAGAGCATTAGAGACCCACTGAGGGAACCAACATTCATTAATGTGAGGCTGAGGGGGAAAAAAGAGGGAAAGCAGAAAAATTGAATGGCTAAAAAATTTCCAAATTTGATGAAAACTATGAACAGATAAACCCCAAATCTCTACACACCACCAGAATGCCGAAACATGCAATGATCAAAATGCTAAAAAACAGTGATTAAAAAGAAAATCTTAAGAGGAACAAAGATAAAAATGAGGGCATATTCTCTTTAGAATCTATGCAACCAGAAGACAATGGGCAAATACTTAAATAAACACTGTAAATCTAGAATTCTATATTCAGCAAAAATATCTTCAAAAAAATAAAGGCAAAATAAACTTAAAAATAAAAAAGCCAAGGAATTCCCCTTGAGCAGACATGCACTAAACAACTGTTAAAGGAAGTTCTTCAGGCAGAAAATGGTATATCAGACAGAAATCTGGATCCACATAAAAGACATTTTTTCTCCTTGGTCTCAAAATTCAGTTTCCAATTGGCTTAAATAGACTATTGTGGCCTAGCCTGAGAAATGTAATCCTTGTTTTTAATACTTTATTTGGATAAAATACTTTGCAGTTTTCACAATAAACAACGTAATAAGCTTCTAGAACACAACCCATCCTCAAGTTGCAGATATGTGTACCGTGGTTTCTCTGTAGTTTCCACATAAAATAGTTTTACATTTACTGTAAAATTGAACTAATTTACAAAGAACCACTTTAAGTAATAATAAAGATGCTAGGGCTTCCCTGGTGGCGCAGTGGTTGAGAGTCCGCCTGCCGATGCAGGGGACACGGGTTCGTGCCCCGGTCCGGGAAGATCCCACATGCCGTGGAGCGGCTAGGCCCGTGAGCCATGGCCGCGGGGCCTGTGCTCCGCAACGAGAGAGGCAACAGCAGTGAGAGGCCCGCGTACCACAAAAAAACAAAACAAAACAAAGATGCTAACATTTGCTATTTGTGAAAATAAAAGTATTTCAAGTGTTTGAGAGCAATTCTAAAACGATCCAAGAGATAACTACAGGTCCTTGGAGATGACAGCTGGAGTGCCCATCACACTGGGTTCTAAAGCTGGTACGTGTGCCTTATCATCTGGCTTTTTAAAGAGCTTAGTGGAATGTCCATCATCTACAGGCTGACTCAGCTTTATGATCTGTTCTGTTTTTGAAATGATAAAAACATTTTTTTTCATTCCTTCATTTACGTATGTTCCCAAAATAACAGAATATTTAGTGGCAAATATTTTTAGCAGCTTTGAAAATGACTTTAATCATCTTGTTAAAAAAGATTCATTTAAATTTTTCCAATATATTTTCCACTTCATTTTATTTAGTAGAAGCACCTCTGTACTTGGTGGTGGATTCTTTAAGTCTTGAGACATCTGCTCTATCCTCAGCACATTTTATAATCCATACTTCCCAAATCTTCCTTATCTCTTAGGTGATACATTTTCATGGTTAAGACAGCAGTACCTACAATCAGATGTGGACTGGATTTATGCCTTGGCTACCTCCAAGCACTGTGACCTTGGACAATTACCTAATTTCTTGTAAGATGTCATCATTTTCCACAGCTGCCCTAAGGTGGAATGAGGTATGTGTATACAGCACTTATTAGCACGGTGCCAAGCACGTCAAACATAGCCGCTCTCCGTCCCCTTTCCTCCCAACACTCTTGTGAAGCAATGAATATGTTATCAATTTTGAGGAAAGGCACAAACACCTATGATTCAATTTGGGTTCTCTTAAAATCCCATAACAGATTTAATTTAGGCAGGTGTTTATGTTAAGCTGAATTTTTCAACGGAGAGCTGCTCCTTTAAAAGGAAGGAAGGGGGCTTCCCTGGTGGCGCAGTGGTTGAGAGTCCGCCTGCCGATGCAGGGGATGCGGGTCCGTGCCCTGGACCGGGAGGATCCCACATGCCGCGGAGCGGCTGGGCCCGTGAGCCATCGCCGCTGGGCCTGCGCGTCCGGAGCCTGTGCTCCCGGCAGATGTGGATCCTCTGACGTTCTCAGATATGTGGGAATGTTCTATTAATACATACTGGGCAAAATTAAAGGATTATGCAGTTCTTTAAAAACAAAACAAAACTGTGTAATTTCCCCAAATACAATTAACCTAGATATCTATTAGCATTTCAGCTTTGTTTACTGTATTTGAAGGACAGACTGGTGAGATTTCAAACTCAGGGACTTAGCACCACCTGTTTATTTTCCTGTTCGGTAAAGCACTTGTCATATTAGTTAAGACTAAAAACGGGGGGAAAAGAACGAACAACAAAAAAAGAGTCCTTTAATTTCAATTTACATTAAATTCTGATGCTGATAAAAGCTTAAGGCACTTTAAGAATTTGCTCTACCTGGCAGATGCTAGAATACAGCACTATTCTCACACACAGAAGAATATGTCCAAAGTAAGTGGATTCACTATTTTTTTTTTAAGGAATTTTGTGCTACAATAATTTTAAATTTATTTAGTACCAAATTTTTGTATATTTGCCCCCTGGTTATTATTGGTATAAAAAAAATCTCTTTCCATTTTAGGAAATCACAAGGACTCAAGGTCAAAAACAAATGCACCTCACATTTTATTTCTGAATACCCCTTTCTTGGTTCACCATTACTCAAAAACTCCAACAGTTAAAGAGGTAGATAAGTTTATTTCAAATAGTGATATGGGGGCTTCCCTGGTGGCGCAGGGGTTGAGGGTCCGCCTGCCGATGCAGGGGGCGCGGGTTCATGCCCCGGTCCGGGAGGATCCCACGTGCCATGGAGCGGCTGGGACCGTGAGCTGTGGCCGCTGGGCCTGCGCGTCCGGAGCCTGTGCTCAGCGGCAGGAGAGGCCGCAGCGGTGAGAGGCCCGCGTACCACACACACACACACAAAAACAGTGATATGAACCAACTACTATTCCCTGGATGATCAGACAACCCTGGATTAAAAACCCTTTTTAACCTCAATCCTGTTATCCTCAAAACATAAGATTTTATCATGCTACAATCCAAACCAACCCCAGGTACATTCAAAATGCTTGTCACAAATTCTACTAGCAGTATTCTTTGAAGTTTCAGTTGCTGTAACCAAACTAAATCAACCCGTGATGACTTATGCACAAGGAAAGTGGGTAGTGACTAAATTCTTTACAATCGGTATTTCTAGAATCCTTTCAAAAAAATAGTTAGGGAAGGAACGTTGGTAATGGGTAGGGGATATAAGGGAAACCTCTATACCTTCCTCTAAATTTTGCTGTGAACCTAAAACTGTTCTTTAAAAGGTCTTAAAAAACTAATTAGAGCATATTTATTCTTTTCTTGCCATCTAGTCCCATGAGACACAACCAAGAGTTTCCATTTCCTGCAATGACTTTTAAAATCACTTACATATTCAACATTCCAAGAGCAGAAGATCTGTTTTTAGAAAGGACAGGGGAATAAAGCCTGAATATTGGTTCAAATAGCTCTGCACACTGACATTGCTACCTAGATCCCCAAATCCTTCTGCAGCCTAGACAGGGGCCATAAAAAGATTTAGAAAATTATAACTCAAATTGGTAATAATGAAATTGATGTAAAGTGCAACTATTAGGAGTATATGGAACATAATAGTGCTGAAACTTGATTAACCAGGCTCATTTTATTCTTAGTGTGATTCTAAGAGTGACAATTTCCATAATAAATCACAAAGGTACAGTGGTCTTAGCAATGTCTTGTCTGGAATAGAGTTAATAAAGCACATCTAGGATGCCATCATCAAAACAACTAAATTATTCAAGACCTGGAAAACTTCACAACCACCCTACACAGAGCACCGGGAGGTACCATTACAACAGCATGTCCGTGGTGACAGCCCCAACACTCACCTTGACAGTGGAGCTCCCATACAGCCTCCGCGCCAGCAACCTTCCTGCCTGGATTGCCACTGGGGTGAGCTCCAGCTTCCCCTCTAACACGTCGCCAATGGCATAGATGTAAGGCACGCTGGTCTGCTCTTCATCCGTGACAGGTATTTTTCCAGTCCTGCAAATTCATTCAGTTAAAATCATCATCAATTACCACTATTCAGTAAGTAGATCAAAATCCCCTTTCTCCCAAAGAAGCCCCAAACTGTGGCTCTAACTGAGGGCAATGTTCTCATGTATTACGAAAACAACAACAAAACTCAGAGGAACCAAAAGCTTAGAAATTCTAGCTATTCTGAAAATCAGAGGAATAAGAAAACCATAAGAAACCCTGGGATGGGAAAAGTAGAACACACTGGTTAAGAATGAATGAGGATTCTAAAGTGTGATAACCAGGTCTGTTAGTTATTACCTCTGTGATGTGGGGAGGGCTATTTAACATCTCTAAGCCTCATTCTCCCACCTATCAAATGGGAATAATGATAATGGGAATAATTGGTGAGAAGAAAAAGAATACCATCATCTACCTTAAGGGGTTGTGAGGACTGAATGAGAATGTGTATAAAACATTAAGCACAGTAGTCCACGGAGTCCAGTAATTACAGAATAAGTGTTAACATTATACAAAATCTAAACCTTGGCCCCAGTTGGAAACAGGCGAGTAGGTTATTAAAATGGTGGAACACTTGGTCTGCTAAATCTTATCAGACCTCCCCAACTCCTTTGTCTCTCCAACCCAAAGGGGAAAGAAAATAATAAAGCAAAAATGTTCACATTAAGATTAAGAAATCTCTTCTGTATAAATGTTATTCCTGGAAGGGGGTAGAGGGGGCACCCTGTATTTTCAATTTCCAAGGCAGCTAGCCTCTGAGAGCACTTCTTTTTACTTGGATATAAGAAGGGTGATACTGGGAAATACCCCATGCTACTCCTGTAAGCAGACAACAGAGTCTCAATTACCCAGTGATGTGGTATAGTCCAAAGGGATTTTAACTTATAAAACATCAAAGTTTTCAGACTCGTAGTTGTCACTAGAAATGTAGCGACCACTCTAGTGATCCTAAAACTTGGTAGCTTTGAACATGGTTCAGATCTGCATATTCAATGAAGCTTTCAAAGCATATACCTGCAATTCACTGGAAGTTGGATCTTTTTCTGTACACATATACATTGAAGAAACAAAATGCAAGCCAGCGTACCTCTCATTTAGATTTTGAAAAGGAAAAAAAAAAAAAGACAAATAGGAAATATCATGATTGGCACTGAAAGAAGAGTCTTCTAAGCTTAAAAAGGGAACGCTCCAACTATGGTAAAAACTAACTTTAAAATCTAAAACTCCAGTATTAATCGATCTTATAAATAACTGAAATAGTACTTAATAAAACATAATAAAGATTTTTTCTTACTGTTCATTTAACTTTACCCCCACGTTTTCTAAGCCAATTTCCCTTGTGCAAGCATCTCTTCCTATTGCCAGCAATACCTGAAAAATTATTAATATATAGTGACTGTTAATAGAAAGGCTTTGCATGAGTTATTTAATCATATTTTTTTCTGTTTATTAAGGCGATGTGATTCATTTTCCAGACCTGGAAAGACATATTCTATTAAGATAATAATGCAAGAGTTTAAACAAATCAAAATCATTTAAATTAAATCTTCTAAATTTCTTGTTAAGAAAAAGGGAGTTAACAATTCCTTAATAAGTCTAGCCAAGTATAGCGACAAAGACAGCATAGCCTATGACTGAAATAAGTTATTTTTTTAAAGTGGTGGGCTGGGAAAATGAAAGAACATGGAGCAGAGAAATTCTAGCTCATTTTAAAATGTTGATACCTTTTAATAGCCATCTGATAAACAGTATTTAAGTTATAGTGGAGAATATTTGAATCCATCCCTATACCAAAACAAATTATAATATCATAAGTAATAAAGGTGTCTTAGAATAGGAACAGAACCAAGGGTTTTGGAACTAGCAACCCAGCAAACATCCAGTGAGCACACTATCTGTTTTCTAATTAAGTAGGACCGAGGTCCATTCCTTACCGTATTATACTCTCCTTCGATGGTTTTGTCACTATCAGTGGACTTAGCTACCACCCTGAGTCGGCCTGGTGTCCCTGCTTCAATTTGTTCAACCTACAAAAGTGATAAAGTTTTACTCCACGATAAAGACATGTATCAGTATCAAGATGGCTAATTATGTCCTCTCCTTCTATCTGGTTAACCCGAAGTTAAAACGTGAAATTTGGCTTGGAAGGTCTTTTATGTCCCACCTCCCTCGCATTAACATCTTTAGGATGACATGTGGTTCTTTTATGTATTTCCTTCTTTCTCACTGCTTAATGTTTGCTAGAGGGGCTTTCCTTCAAATAGTTCTCAAACGGAATAAAATTCAGAGAGAAAGCAGGAAAGGAGAAAGCCAGAGAAAGTATACTACAATCTCTAAAATTAAACCAATGACTTACTGCTTCTGCCAGGCTCCTATCTTATGACTTACCCAGAACCATTAATCCCATGCTGCTCACATTCGTACATTCCCTTTTGACTACATATGTTCAGCTTTGTCAACGAAGAATAGACACGGAAATAGATCAATCACGATACAGATAAGAGCCAGAAAGCCCTAAAAATCATAGTGGGTGAGGAGGTATGTGTACTTGTCATAACTAGGGGTTGTCTTCAGGTGAGGACGTAGGAAGGCTGAGCAAGCCCTGGTACTTGTGCTCTGGCAAATGAGTCTGAACATATTAACCTACTACACATAGATGTCAACAGCCAAATCATGGGTTTCTGTATAATACTTACTGAAGAGACCCATAAAATCAACTGCAATTTCTACCCTACCTTTAAAATACAATACACTCTGTATGGGAAAACTGTGAAGCGTCATTTTATTTTCAACATCAACAAATAGTAAAGATTCCCTTCTAAAATTCCCTTCCTTTCTTACGTAGTTAAGCCCCTTTGAACATACTGGAAATGTCTTTCCGTTTAAATTAAAATATTCTAATTTTTGGAGAAGAGTTGAATTGGTCCATGGCTTAGATTTGCGTAAACATATTAAAGGCCTCATCCCTCCCTCAAATTCCTTTCTGCCTCACTCACTCCTGTGTTCCAGTCAGGCCTTTCCTGTAACTAGCACATTTTCTGCCTTTAGAACAATTTCATTCCCCATGGCCTTTTTGCACATGCTATATTCTTGCCTAAAATGCATTCTCTCTCCCTCCTCTCCACAGAAGGCTTCGTCCACTGGGTCACTTTATAATACAGCCAGCGTTCACCACCTGCCTACGGGGATCAGGGACACCCTGGTAACCCCAGCAAGATATTATGTACACAGACACAAGCTTATTTCACTAGGGATAGTCCACCACATTCTCAAAGGGCCTACAATGCCCCAAATGTTAAGATATTATAAAGGAAGATGCCACTTTTCTATCAGTATAGCATATACATACAGCTGTCGTTTTCTAATCATCGTCGTAATGCTAATGCAATCTTCATTAGAACTCTAAGATAGGTGCTATCAATTATCATCATTTTACAGAAGAAACTGAGGCCCAGAGAAGTTAAGTAATTCTCCCAGAGTCATAATAGTAAGAAACTGGGAGAACAGCGTTTGCACCCAAGTCATTCTGATGCCCACGCTCATCAAGAGATTATCGGCATCAAGAGATTCATGGTCCCACAGAAAACCTATGTTATTAACCCAATAAGCAACTTTTAAACTGACAGCTAAAATTCCTTAATTTTAACAAAACAGTCCCATCCTTACTTGCCCTAAAGGAAACTGTTACTTTGAGGTATGCAAAGTGATCGATTTTGCCACTCTTATGTATCAAAACATTTGTGGTAATGTTAACAAGTCTCAAATATAACTTGGCATATTATTCAGCATTTTCAAAAGAAGATTAAATGAGCAAAACAGGTCAGCCCACATAACAAAATTAGATAATCACTTCCAGGGAGGCCAGAATAATACAATGCATCTGTGGACTATACTGTATACAATGTAGAAATGTCTTTTGCAAGAAAAAAAAAAATCAGTCATCTTAAACTCTTATTTAAATAACTGGTATGTAGAACGAAACAAGTATAATAGACCAAAGATAACAAAATAATGGAATGCATAAAGGAAAGCATTAAGCAGAAGAGAACTAATAAAGGTGGTAAAGTTGAGAAGGGAAGGAAATTATTAATCTGCAAACAAGAACAAAGCTATTTAGGTGGTAGGAAGGTACCAGTTTATACACCTAAATCACACAAGTTGAGGAATTACAGCATTCCCAATGGTTTATAATGCTGAAAGGAGGCTTCTATCACTCACCCCAACTCTATTCTCTTGCCTTTTAACAGGAGTATAGAATCAACAAACATATAGGCAACCCCACTTACTTTTATTGGTACAAACTGCCTTATAAACTTGATACCATGTTCTTCCATATGTTCACCGATTTTGTTGGCCATGTCCTGGTCAAATCCTCTTAGGAGAATGGACCGTACCATAACAGTGACATCTAAACCAATGCCAGCAAGAAATCCAGCACATTCCAAAGCAACGTAGGATGCTCCAACCACCAGGGTCTTACCCGGGCAATAGGGTAAAGAGAACAGATCATCACTGAAAAAGAAAAATTTTTTTTTAAAAGGAAGAAAAGAAAGAAGACAAAAATGTTCATATGTGAATAATGACCATATCAAAGTAGACCTTTTTACTTTCCTAAGAACAAGACACTTTTAAAATTAAAAACATTCAATTAGCTACACACATAATATTTGAGAAGATTTGATAAGGTCTTAGACACTCTCCTTTCTTGCCACTTAGCTGCTCTGGAAGCAGCTCGAGCTACCATGGCTGAGCACAGTAAACCATACAACTCTGACATTAGCCCAACTCCCAGTCAAACACATTTATTCTGTACTATCCAGAATAATTCTCCACTTACGTGTTTACAACCATACATTTGCAAACCCAAACTCCCACCCTCCTCCCACCACTCAGCTCTCCCTGAGGTACAAACCCGGTGTTACTTCCCCTCACCTACAACACCAATTATCAAGTGGAGGAGAGAGGGACTTCCCTGCTGGTAGCGGTTAAGACTCCGCACTCCCAATGCAGGGGGACCAGGTACGATCCCTGGTCAGGGAACTAGATCCCGCATGCTGCATCTAAAAGATCCCACATGCAGCAACTAAGACCCAGCACAGCCAAATAAATAAATATTAAAAAAAAAAAAAAAAGAGTGGGGAGAGGGGTGGGGAAAACCTTCAACATATGGGTTTTAGAATATGAAAACCAACTATAAAAAGACACTGATGAAAGAAATTAAAGATGATACAAATAGATGGAGAGATATACCATGTTCTTGGATTGGAAGAATCAACATTGTGAAAATGACTCTACTACCCAAAGCAATTTATAGATTCAATGCAATCCCTATCAAACTACCACTGGCATTTTTCACAGAACTAGAACAAAAAATTTCGCAATTTGTATGGAAACACAAAAGACCCCGAATAGCCAAAGCAATCTTGAGAACGAAAAAAGGAGCTGGAGGAATCAGGCTCCCTGACTTCAGACTATACTACAAAGCTACAGTAATCAAGACAGTATGGTACTGGCACAAAAACAGAAAGATAGATCAATGGAACAGGATAGAAAGCCCAGAGATAAATCCACGCACATATGGACACCTTATCTTTGATAAAGGTGGCAGGAATGTACAGTGGAGGAAGGACAGCCTCTTCAATAAGTGGTGCTGGGAAAACTGGACAGGTACATGTAAAAGTATGAGATTAGATCACTCCCTAACACCATACACAAAAATAAGCTCAAAATGGATTAAAGACCTAAATGGAAGGCCAGAAACTATCAAACTCTTAGAGGAAAACATAGGCAGAACACTCTATGACATAAATCACAGCAAGATCCTTTCTGACCCACCTACTAGAGTAGTGGAAATAAAAACAAAAATAAACAAATGGAACATAATGAAACTTAAAAGCTTTTGCACAGCAAAGGAAACCATAAAGAAGACCAAAAGACAACCCTCAGAATGGGAGAAAATATTTGCAAATGAAGCAACCGACAAAGGATTAATCTCCAAAATTTACAAGCAGCTCATGCAGCTCAATAACAAAAAAACAAACAACCCAATCCAAAACTGGGCAGAAGACCTAAACAGACATTTCTCCAAAGAAGATATACAGACTGCCAACAAACACATGAAAGAATGCTCAACATCATTAATCATTAGAGAAATGCAAATCAAAACTACAATGAGATATCATCTCATACCAGTCAGAATGGCCATCATCAAAAAATCTAGAAACAATAAATGCTGGACAGGGTGTGGAGAAAAGGGAACACTCTTGCACTGCTGGTGGGAATGTGAATTGGTTCAGCCACTATGGAGAACAGTATGGAGGTTCCTTAAAAAACTACAAATAGAACTACCATATGACCCAGCAATCCCACTACTGGGCATATACCCTGAGAAAACCATAATTCAAAAAGAGTCATGTACCAAAACGTTCATTGCAGCTCTATTTACAATAGCCCGGAGATGGAAACAACCTAAGTGCCCATCATCGGATGAATGGATAAAGAAGATGTGGCACATATATACAATGGAATATTACTCAGCCATAAAAAGAAACGAAATTGAGCTATTTGTAATGAGGTGGATAGACCTAGAGTCTGTCATACAGAGTGAAGTAAGTCAGAAAGAGAAAGCAAATACCGTATGCTAACACATATATATGGAATTTAAGGGAAAAAAAAATGTCATGAAGAACCTAGGGGTAAGGCAGGAATAAAGACGCAGACCTACTAGAGAAAGGACTTGAGGTTATGGGGAGGGGGAAGGGTGAGCTGTGACAGGGCGAGAGAGAGTCATGGACATATACACACTAACAAACGTAGTAAGGTAGATAGCTACTGGGAAGCAGCCGCATGGCACAGGGATATTGGCTTGGTGCTTTGTGACAGCCTGGAGGGGTGGGATAGGGAGGGTGGGAGGGAGGGAGACGCAAGAGGGAAGACATATGGGAACATATATATATATGTATAACTGATTCACTTTGTTATAAAGCAGAAACTAACACACCATTGTAAAGCAATTATACCCCAATAAAGATGTTAAAAAAAAAGTAAAACCTGACAGAATCTTCTAGCAGAATGAGGAAGATACAAGACATAAGAGATCATAAAAGCATTGTTGGGAGATGAGTTTTTTAAAATATGAGAAGGGAGCCCATCCAAGACAGCAATGACAAGAGTTGTCATCTGAGCTGCCCCCGATGAGGCTCAAAGGATAAACTCCTATTACAAAAAAAAAAAAAAAGAAAAAAAAAAGCCTGAAAACAAGTAATTTATAACACCATCAGAAAACCAGAAAGTCCTGGGCAAAAAGCATCCAAGAAGACATACTTATCAACAATGTCTTAATGACTTCATAATTCAAAACTCCTGAACAATAATGTCACCATTATTATCACTTGATGGACAAAAATAAACCACACAGCAAAACCTTCCTGCTTGACTCACTGATTTCAGAAGGTCCCTCTACACTGACAATGCAACCATACAAATGGCAAAGGAGTAAGGAAAAACTAGGATCTGAGAAACCTAAATGGCCTGCTATCCTCTAATTTTTTTAGCATCTACATAAAGGTAATATATGATTCTAGTTTTGGAAAAACAAAAACGTATCTATCAATTATTTTATAAAATGTGAATATCCATCTGGTTTTATATAGTATACACGTATAACATATACTCACACAAATATAAATTTCAAATATAAATATTGTAAGCATGTATCTATATGTTAGCAGCGATATTAACTCTTGGTGATAAGATGATCAATGTTTATAGTTCTGAATTTTAATGTTCTCTGGTTTAAAATAGTTTTTCCTTTCTCTTTTTCCTAATTCCCTGTCCCTCTGGACAAAAATGTGGTGGAAAAACTAAGTTTCAGGAAAAGGATTAAATGGGTTTGAAGAAAAAGCAAAAATCCCCTTTTCTCCCTGCAATTTGTCCTTACCTGCTGATGCAGTATTCTTTGTCACCAGGGATACCCAAATAACGTGGCCTTTCACCAGTGGCAATGAGAAATCTCTCTGCAGAATAAATCTTCTCTTTGCCTTTGTTGTTTGTTGCCTACGAAGGAACCAATATATCAATTCTTAATAAATTATTATCCTTTAGAATTGTAAACGTTATAATTAAAAAGGCTGTTTTACCACATTGCCCAATTTGATCCTCATAAAAATTTGCAAACGCAGTAAGAAAGAGATACTAAGACTCTGAGTAGTTAAGGGATCGCTCAAAGTCCCAATGCTAGGAAGCGACAGAGCCAAGACTCAAATCCAGCTAATGTGGCCCCAAATCCAGATTACCCTTACTACACCACAAGAGAAAGTCCCTAAGAAGTAATTGCAAAATCACCAAACTGGACGGTCTGGGTCACAGTGGCCATCATCTTTATTAGGATAATCACCTTCTCTTTTCCTCCCCCAACAAAAACTTGAAAACACACCAAAAACAGCTACGTACACTGTCACATGGTTACCTTAATCCTATGAGGCCCAACAAACTGCCCGTATGCGTTCTCATAGGTGACCTTTTTCTCCCGCAGAGCCACACGGTAGCCCCAGTTCAGAGAGCCAATGTGATTCTGGACAGCTTCTGTCATTCTCTCCCAGTCATGTTTCACTGCACGAGAGAGTAAGACAAAATGTTTAGCTTTTCTGCTGCCACCTGGTAAATATCATTTCCCAGTAACCATTTAGTCTAAAAGGGCAAGTCCTTCATTTCAAGCACATAAACAATCTTTTCAACTATTTTTCCCTTTTAGAAAACTACCAGACAATTAAATAGTGCAGAATCTCTGGCAGTTCTTAAGACTAAAATAACCATACCCAAAGCTTTTTCTTCTTTATCTAGAAACAAATGGGAATTGTACCTTGGATTGGGAACACTGACTGCTGGGGTAACAAGGTACTTAGGTTCTTGAGAACCTAAGATTCCTAAGATTCTGAATGTGTAACAATCTCTAAGAGATTCTGATGTAGCCAGATTTGGAGTTACCAAACTGGTTAACAGTGTCTAGACCAGGGGGCTGGCAAATTAAGGCCCCACCAGTCAAATTCAGCCAATCACCTTTTCTGTAAATAAAGCTTTACTGAAATCCAGCCACGATCATTTATTTCCGTATTGTCCAGGGCTGCCTTCATGCAACAACTGCAGAGGTGAGCAGTTGTGACGTAAGCCAGATGGCCCACAAAGCCTAAAATAATTACTATCTGGCCCTTTACAGAAAAAGTTTGCTGATCCCTAGTCTAGACAGAGAAGTTTAAGAGCCTGCCTCATTGCCTCCCAAACTTCCCATCTCACCAAAGAAAGGAAGAGTCTTAAAATTCTACCATAAAATGAATCCTTTGAGCCAAGGCACTAATATAATATTGAATTTCAATGGATAAAAATCAATCCTGTCATTCATTCATTACTAACTTCAACAATGATGATAAAAAAAAAAAGATACGGGTAAAATATACTCTGGTGGTAGAAGAAGGCAGGTTCTGGGGAAGCTGTGGTTTGGAAGGAAGGAGAAGAGAATCAACATGCATTGAAAGCCTCTGTCACAGAAATGAGCGTCTGAGTCTTAGAGTCAGGGCTAAGTAGCTTGGTCAGGCAGGAAGTGATGCAATCAATTCTATGAGTACCAGTGGCCAGCCGCTGGAAGTAGGAATGACAGCACAAAAATTGGCTTGTGGCCTCCCAGAGCACAGATTATAAAGATTCAATTAATAGAACCATAAAATGTCAGAACTGGAGCAAACCTTCAGAGATCAGTTCAGCTGGGGAGAAAAAAAAAGGGACCTTGGAGGCCATGTGGTCATGAGGCCAGGAGGATTACGTGCTGGGGCGTGAGGGATTCTGCAGGGAGCCTCAACCAGCCTGTCCATCCGGTGTCCGTCCGCCACCACTACAAAAAGCGGAGGCAGGGGCTTCCCTGATGGCGCAGTGGTTGAGGGTCCACCTGCCAATGCAGGGGACACGGGTTCGTGCCCCGGTCCGAGAGGATCCCACATGCCGTGGAGCGGCTAGGCCCGTGAGCCATGGCCGCTGAGCCTGTGTGTCCGGAGTCTGTGCTCCGCAACGGGAGAGGCCACAACAGTGAGAGGCCCACATACCGGAAAGAAAAAAAAAAGAGGAGGCAGGACTCACTGTTTCCCCACCAGGAATGGAACAGAATAGTGTAACTCGCTCCCACTTGCCAATCAACTAGCTGCAACAATTACCAACATTTTACCAATCTCATTACATATACGTCTTTTAACTAAAATATTTTAAGCGAATCCCAGACATCATTTTTGGTGGTGGCTTTGGCTATCACTGTGAATTAGGGATGCCCAAGGGCCAGTGATGCTATCCTCCGCTACAGTTCCTTACAATTAGGAACTGTCCAGTGCAAAGTGCCAATAAAGCCCCAGGGAGAAACAACAGATCAAAGGCCAGATTAATTCCTGAAACTTTACAGTGGCAGAAGCACTAAGTGGATTCTACTCTGCTAATCCTACAGGAGATACCATATTCTAAAAGAAGACACAGCTGGGACTAAATAATAGTACCAATAAATTATTTCAATGACAGAAATTCAGATTCAATGATCAGACCTAATTCAACCTTAATTCTGTTGTTAAAGCCTTCCTTTGTAACTGTCAGGCCCCACCTGATTTCCAAACTCCTTAAACCCCCTTTCTCTACCAAAGTTCCTTCATCCTCTGGTACAGTAGGCAGGCACCAATCTCTAGTGTGGTTATGCTCAGGCAGAAGAAATTTAAAAACTGCAGCCTACTAGTGGTTAAGAATCCGCCTGCCAGGGACTTCCCTGGTGGCACAGTGGTTGGGAGTCTGCCTGCCCGTGCAGGGGACACTGGTTCAAGCCCTGGTCCAGGAAGATCTCACATGCCACGGAGAAACAAAGCCTGTGCGCCCCAACTACTGAGCCTGTGGCTCTAGAGCCCGAGAGCCACAGCTACTGAAGCCCGCGCACCTAGAGCCCGTGCTCCGCAAGAAAGAGAAGCCACCGCAATGAGAAGCCTGCACACCACAACGGAGTGCAGCCCCCGCTCGCCGCAACTAGAGAAAGCCCGCAAGCAGCAACAAAGACCCAACGCGGCCAAAAATAAACAAATTAATTAATTAATTTAAAAAAATAAAAGCTGCAGCCCACCAGTTTAGGATTCAGCACCAAGGTCCTCCACCTGCTCCTATGGTCCTGGGTCTTGCATTCCGTTCTGATAACTGAGTTTCTGTCTTATAAAATCCAAATTCCTACTTTACATCTTGCTGGTAGTAAATGGATCCTTGTTGGACTGATTACATGCCCAGAACCCCAGTTCTCTAGGGCTGCCCTGCCTTCCAGTAATGCCCCAAGTCCACTGCCTTCCTGCATTCCCAAATACCACCTGGATGCTCCCCAACCGCACTCAGCCCAGCCGCTGGCATGGCCCAGCATTCCCCCTAGGCCTCCTGACTCTGCTGCTTGGTCTACCAGCTGTAATCCAACGCTGAGCCTCTGCGATGCGGATTCTAGCTGGCGAGGCAGGACCTGTATTTCACCTGGGTGTGCCCTTACGCCCACCTCAGCAACTGGGTCTTAAAGCCAACTCTCGGATGCCCCGGATCCGCCCCCCTCCTACTGTACACCCCTGGGTTCGACAATACTAATCAAACTACTAGCATCCTTACATCTTCCCCTCACCTGCTCACTTGCACCTCCAAGTCCCTGAAGGGGCACAAATTCCTTCCACTATATACACAGGGAAATGAAGGATGGGTGACCTGCCCAGGGCCACACATAAACTCATGGCAGCACAGACATGTATGTGAACCCTCAGGCGTGTGGTAGGAGAATACGTACATCCAGAAATTCTGCAAGCCCCCAACTGCAAACCAATGACCTTGCTTTCTCTGGGATCCTAAAACTTCACAAACGCTTAATTTTTTAAAGGCACACTTAATTCCTGAGCACAAGAGAACTCAAACAGATAAATCTGAAAAAATATGAAGCCAATAAATCTTTCAGAAACTTCCGATTCATCCAGTTTACATGACTGAGCTCACATAATTCTTTTCTCGGCACAGTCTCAGCTTGGAGCTTTTAGGAAAAGAGCAGATCACAGGCTGAGTCCTGGATATGTCACCCCCCCGCCCCAACCCCATCACCAGGCAGATTCAGCTGTGCTGCCTGGTCCAGGTCCAAAGGGCCCTTCCTCCTTCACCACGCTCAGAACTATTTGCAGTGTCAGAGAGGACAGTCTTCCAAGAAAACGGGAGTGCTGTTCTTTGGTCCGGGACATGAGATTAGATGTGTTTCTTTCTGAAAAATGCAAAATAAGCCTTCATGCTTCATCTCTTGGGAACACGGACCAGCAGCCTCTAGGGGTTTCTCATTTGAAAAATACACCTCCCAAGTTTCCTTCTTCCTCGAAGATCTAATGACGAAGTGATGTTTGTCTAAATCCACTGTATTCTTCACCACAAGCGTTTTAGCACAAAAGGAGGGAAGCAACAACTGGTCCCCCAGTTGGTGGGCTCCCTCTCCCTTGGTGTTGGCCCCGGCAGGCACAGCAGGCCACTCCCGTGACGCCCAGCTCTGGTTCCCACAGCCAGGCCACAGCCTGCTCCTGAGGCTTAATGAGAAAAGCTGAAGATGACAGTAAGTGAACCACCAGGCTTCCATTTAGGAAGAGTGAGGGGATTTAAACAGTAGGCACAGCTCTTCAAACAGCTCGCGTCAAAGACTCTGGGATTGCTGCTGCTGACAAAGGCGTACAAGGGTGGGAGGTATACAAAGTTATATGCTTCTACCTTAAAATCTGGAAAAGGGGAAGAAACACCAAAGAGCTAACTAAAACTGTTAAATTAGTGGAATAAATAATTTCTGTAGGGATAGAAAAATAACGTAACTTTGATTTGGTTCAAGTTTTAAAACCCCACGGAATTCAGGAGCTTCTGCTGGCTTTAATGTGCAGATCTGGACTGTGCTGGTAGTGGCTTCTTTATTGCCTCGTCTTTGTACACTTATTAGTTCCTCATCATATAATTTAGAAATAAGTTCAACATAAATAAGTAAAGGAGTTACTATTGTTACGTGACAGCTACCTATATATTCTGTTGCTGGAAAGAAGGTTCGTCAATTCCTCAAGTTATATTTTACCACCCACCTGATTACTGAATTTATTAGAATTATACTTTGTTGACCCTGTTAATAAAATTCATTTGGCACACACCTATACTTATCTCTTAAAGATTCTAAAGACCCATTATATGTACTTTCCTACATTTCTAACCACACTAAGTATTCTGTTCCACCTACTTCATTTTTCATAAGAGTTGACAGTTTTGAAGCTAACATCCACTACTTCTACATACCAATTTGAGTACTAGACCTTATATGAATGACTAACATTTTCATGACTCTGAGTTATAGCTCTCCAGAACTGTTACTGATTGAGATTTAAGGGCCAGTGGCATTCACTATGAAGAAGACACTATATGGAAATTATTACAGCACAAATCAAAATTTGCTTGGAACAACCTTATTTTTCCCAATAAATACTAGACTTTTTCAGATTAGTATTCTTGTTACATGTCCTTCTCTTTAAGCGGGAAATAAACTGTTCAAATATACAACTTCCTGTAAGATCCACAAATGTTTCCTACAACCCATTAAACAAAGAGCCAAGAAAAGTGCTTGGCGGAGTCTGCTCCAATCTACTGACGCTCTGAACAGGGAAGAGTTACAAGAAGCAAGTCCAGGAGGAAGGGACAGAAACTAACATTCACTGAGTGGCAAGTATTTTAATCACACTGTTGAATTTAATCCTCATCACACAGGTAGTACATAGCAGAGTCAGCACTAGTGCCCAAGTCTGTCTACGCTAACAACCTACACTTTAATGGGGCAAAGGAAGGATCTTAACCCTAGGTGCTCTGGGGAAAGAAGTCTCACTGAGAATACTGGTAAAAAGAGTATGTGTGGAATCATGGGGCTGAGACGGATCACAGATCTTATGAGAGTGGTTAGAAAATAAAATGAGTGGTTCTTAGGTTTTCCTCCCAAAGACCCAGAGGAGTATGGCCTACAGACCACATATAGAACTTGCCCCTTTTGGGGGGACCATGGTGAGGAGAGGTAAACACAGAGCCATGTCAAAAGCTCTGAAAGTACCTGCCACTACAACAGCTCCTAAAACTCTGGTCCTACAAAGGAATTGCCACTGAAGCCACGAGGGCTTAAAGAACACCACTTGTGTACACTCCATCTGCTGTGAAGTCAGTAAGGCTTCAGTCTAAACCTTAGTGCTGCCAATTTCTCAGCTATGACATGGGCGCACTACCCCACCCCCTAGAGCTTCAGTCTCCTCGTCTGCCAAATGGAACAACGGGATCTCCCTCCAGGGACAGCAGGCTTACATATGTACTGGAATAAGATGGAATGGAGAGAGAAGCCCAGAGACGCCGTCGTCGACGTCGCCAGTGCCTGCACCTCTGCTGCTGCCTGCGACCCCCCAGCCCCTCTCTCTGCCCAAGGCCCCGAGTCGGCCCTACCGCCGACCCCCGCCGGGTGCTGCGAGGCCCCTGGCATTGGCAAGGCCAGGCCCGGCCCCGACGCCGCTCCGCCTCGCGCAGATCCCGACTGTCTCGAATCGCGTCTCAGCGCTGTCTTCTTTCCCAGGACTGGTTTCGTGGAGGCCGCAGGCGCACAGACTCGCCCCTCAACGGAGCGGCCCCTTATAGACGTTCGAGGAGCCAGCTGAGTGCCGTCCCGGCACCTGACCACCCACCGTCCGGCCCGCTTCTTCCTGATGCAGACTGCCGTCCACTAGAGGCTGGACGGACCCCCGAGCTTCCAGGGTATGGATTGTGAACAAGTTGGTTTTGTTTCACAAGTTCATTTACAGCGCTTTTGTGTTCTACCTTTCCAAAATGAAAGTATATAGCTTTTGGATTAATGGAGTGCTGATAAAAATTATGATATTAATTTCATCTTGTGCATACTTTGCTGTGTTAGGTGATTCATGGCAGGGGACGTGGAAGGATTCTGTTTCTCCATCCATGACACCAGGGTCTCTGCTGGGTTCAGAGCACTGTATGAGGAGGGACTGCTTCTTGATGTCACTCTGGTTATTGAAGATCATCAGTTCCAGGCCCATAAAGCACTCTTGGCCACCCAGAGTGATTACTTCAGAATTATGTTTACCGCAGATATGAGGGAGCGAGATCAGGACAAAATTCATTTAAAAGGTCTAACTGCTACCGGTTTCAGCCACGTCCTTCAGTTTATGTACTATGGAACTATAGAACTGAGTATGAGTACTGTTCATGATATTCTTCAGGCTGCCATGTATGTTCAACTTAGAGAAGTGGTGAAGTTCTGCTGCTCTTTTCTATTAGCAAAAATCTGCTTAGAAAACTGTGCAGAAATTATGAGACTCTTAGATGATTTCAGTGTAAACATCGAGGGAGTCAGGGAGAAGTTGGACGCCTTTCTGCTAGACAACTTCGTACCACTCATGTCCAGGCCTGATTTCCTGTCTTATCTGAGCTTTGAGAAGCTCATGTCTTACTTGGATAATGATCATCTGAGCAGGTTCCCAGAGACAGAGCTGTACGAGGCTGTGCAGTCTTGGCTGTGGCATGATAGAAGACGCTGGAGACATACCGATACCATCATTCAGAACATCAGGTTAAGACATCAGAATTTTATAGATACTCCCGACAGCTGCGCTATGAAGTTGACCAAGCCTTGAATTACTTTCAGAACGTTCACCAGCAGCCTCTGTTGGACATGAAATCAAGCCGCATCCGCTCTGCCAAACCCCAAACTACAGTATTCCGAGGCATGACTGGACATAGCATGGTTAACAGTAAAATACTTCTCTTAAAGAAACCAAGAGTCTGGTGGGAACTGGAGGGCCCACAAGTACCTCTGCGTCCGGACTGCCTTGCTATCGTGAATAACTTCGTGTTCTTGTTGGGTGGGGAAGAACTGGGCCCAGACGGCAAATTCCATGCTTCTTCCAAAGTGTTCAGGTATGACCCGAGACAAAACTCTTGGCTCCGGATGGCAGACATGTCTGTACCACGTTCAGAATTTGCAGCTGGTGTTACTGGAAAGTTTATTTATGCTGTAGCAGGCAGAACCAGAGATGAGACTTTCTATTCAACAGAGAGATATGATATTACCAATGATAAATGGGAATTTGTGGATCCTTATCCAGTTAACAAGTATGGACATGAGGGGACAGTGCTCAATAACAAGTTGTTTATCACTGGTGGAATCACCTCATCTTCCACCTCCAAACAAGTGTGCGTGTTTGACCCCAGTAAAGAAGGGACCATAGAACAGCGGACCAGGAGAACTCAAGTAGTTACCAACTGTTGGGAGAATAAGAGCAAAACGAATTACGCTAGATGTTTTCACAAGATGATTTCTTACAACGGCAAGCTTTATGTCTTCGGTGGTGTCTGTGTGATCTTGAGGGCCTCTTTTGAGTCTCAGGGATGCCCTTCCACAGAAGTGTACAACCCAGAGACTGATCAGTGGACCATCTTGGCGTCCATGCCAATTGGTAGAAGTGGCCATGGTGTGACTGTGCTGGACAAACAGATAATGGTTCTTGGAGGCCTTTGCTACAATGGTCATTACAGCGATTCTATTCTCACTTTTGATCCGGATGAAAACAAATGGAAGGAAGATGAGTACCCGCGGATGCCCTGCAAGCTGGATGGTTTACAAGTATGCAACCTGCATTTTCCAGAATATATACTGGACGAGGTCAGACGTTGCAACTAATGGCATCTTTCTCCCTTCAATAAAGCCAAACAAAAAATTTGTTTGAGACAAAGTAGTTAATTAAAAAACATAAAGAAGAACCTCACTAGTTTTACTATCAAAGCCATTGGTCTAATACATGAAAATGTTTTCATTCTGTTCTCGCATCCTTTTTTTTCTTTTTAGTGGCCTCAAACTCATGCAATAAGTCAATTCTAAGCACTAGCTCTTGAAACTACTTCCAGGAGCAGTTTAATAGAACGATTCACTTATCTGGGAAGTTGATGTTATGCTTTAAACATTTCTTTCAAATGTCAGTGTAAGAGTCATGCATCTTCTAAGAGAAGATCTGATAAGTGTCACTGGGTGTAATTTCAGTTCCTATCTCTATCTGAAATCTTTTTGAACATTTATTTCGGTGTATTGCAGTCTGTTAGACTTTTTGATTTTATTTTTTAAGTTTAAAACTCTTGACCTTTTTGCATGGCTTTTTGCTGAAAATGCAAAAATTTAAATTTTCTACAAATTTAACGTTTTTATATTCAGAACACTATTTCTAAGCTGCCTTCTCTTATCTGCATTGTGTTAGTGAAAGCACAGCCACACTTGCTTACATCTTATGAATATATAAGGCACAGCCCCTTTTATGCGTGGTTAGGATTCTATATTTTTAAGCTAGTGCACTTGCACACACAGTTTGCCATACTTGTTGTATTCTAGATGTAACGTCTTTTCATGTATTAACATTTTTAGAAAGTTAAAATAACTGGAGTCCTCGTTTGGTATCAGAGTAGCCTACCTTCAGTCCATACTGATTCAGTAATACTCAAACTCCTTATATTCCTGAAACATGTATGGTTTTATGAAAACTAACATTTTATGTTTTATTTTCAAAAGTAAACGTTAGTGTTGCTTATCGATGTTATGTCTTCTTTTTGAAAATGTTTTTCTTTGCAGTCTGTTTAATGTTACCCTGTTTTTAGTGAGCATCGGAGTGGTATATGGCAAGCCCTGGCCCTGCAGCGTGCAAGCACTTTTAAAGAGAATTTAGGTAATACCAGAGTCCTAAATAAAGGCCCCTTAAAAGTAAGTGCAACTCCCATTCTTTACATTCAATAAGGCTGCTGCATCTGTTATTGAATGGAGAGTAGCAACTTGTGGAAAATTTGAGCTCAGTTTTGACTTAGAGGTAAGGAATAGAATTATAATCTTAACTGGTCATATCTACTTGTTTATTTAGTACAAAATATTTAGTGGCACTGGGGATGAAAGCCCTCAGCTTTTGTTTTATTTACTGAAAGCTACTAGCATGAAAGATAGTAACCTCAAAGTTCATAATGGATCAAGAATAACTGTTTAAAAGCATTTATAATAAGTGTTTTAGGATTAGCCGCACCTTTCAACTCTTTAAACTCGAAGAAAAAGCATATAGTTGTCAAAATTAAGCAAGAATAACCAGGGAGTGGATCATTCAAACTGATGCCATTTTCTTCTGAGTAGACTCTATATATGATACAGACTAAACCTACACTGGCAAAACTTGCCAGATCTTAGGATATTGGTGCAATATTGCAATGCCTTCTATATGGCTGTTGTGTAAATTTTCTAGTTTCACTTTTTTTTTTTTTTTTTTGCTGCTGCCACCACTGAATATAAAATGGAAGAGTGAAATCATGGAAATGTGAAAACTTGTTTCATTTTTGCAATTAAAATAGACAACTATGAAAAAAACCTGATTTTAAAACTCTACAACTGGAGGCTAGAAACAGTCAGGTACATAAGTAGTTCTTTAAAAAGTGAAACATTGGGATTGTCTTTAGAAATCAACTTAACATTCTTTTGTATATGAGACTTAAATTTTTATTAAGTGGTTTTAGAAACTTTCAGTTTCTAAAAACGAAATTCAGTAGTATCCTGTTTCCCATGGTAATATGGGTAAAAGTCTTTTTCTACATCTTAAAAATCATTTTTAGTCATTTTACTTTTGAAAACTAGGAGTTAGATTAGCCGTTTAATTCTTTTTCTAATATATTAGTTGGCTTAGTGTTTTATATGTGTGCCGTCTTGCTTTAAAGAAAATAACAGTAACGTCTTCATTATTTTCCTCATTGTTGTCTTTTGCTGGAAAAGACCCAGACAGGGAACCCCATCAGGCTTTTACACTCCAGTGGTGGTCCTCTTTAATTGCTCAGATATGACTTCCTAGTCCTAGTTAAAGTAAGATCTGGGCAAACAATTGAATATTCTTGGTCTTCATTGTAAAAACACAAGGCCAAGATCAAAGTTCATGTTTTGGAAAATTTGTGAAATCTTTTAACTTGAACTAACTCTGGGTTTAGCTTCACACGTACGTCATGTCTGACCTGATGTCAGCTGTAATCAGTTTTGAGCTTTAAGAATAGTTGTTATTGCTTGGGTTCTGAATGTATGAGAAAACTCTTCTGTTTATATGTAGTGCTAATTTAGCTTATTTTAAATCCATGATTAACTTACATTCCCTTTTTAAATTATGGTTTAATTGCTGAAAGAGATTTATTTTTGTTATACTAAACTATGGAAAATTTTTTCATAGAATTTTTTTCAAGTTTATTTTTTGTGTGCTTCATTTGGAACCATTTTTGTTTATATACATTATATGTGCTCAAAATAGTTTTTTTAAAATTCAGTAAGATTTAAAACTATACAGTGTAATTGCTGTGATCTTTGTGTGTTAATTTTCACTTTACATTTTAAATGCCAGACTTTACAAAAATAGCTGATTTTTGTTAATTGCATCTTAATTAGAAACGTTTGTTCTCTTCCATGTCTTTGACCTTCTAAGTTTTTATTTTAATTTAATCTGCTTAAAGAAAATCCTTGCACTACAACCTTTTCATAAAATTCAAGATCTTCACGTTGAAGGTTTTGTATTGGAAGAAATACTACTGGTTTTTAAAAAGTAAAGCTTAATTAATAGAATTATTAGCTTTTCTTGAGACAGCTTTCTCTGTGTCCTCATTACTCTGTGTGAGTGTTACTATAATTTGTGAAATATCGACTGAGCCCTTCACTTATCTTTTCTAAAGCAGCACCTCTGGACACCTCATTCTGGGAAGCCTGCTCGAGTCATAGTAAAGGACACACATTTGTGTGGGGAGAAGTGGTAAAAATGGTTTTGTCTTGATTACATGAAACTAAGCTTTAAAATATTTTATAACAAATTATTTGAGCTGCATTATCTAAACATGTCAAACGTTCAGTGGGACTATTTTTATATATGTATATGTGGTTGTAGGTCATAACATTTCAGTTTATAATATAAATTGTTATTTCAGTTTATAAGCTATCTCTCAGAAAAGACTAGCTCTTTTGAGAATACGTAATTTAAAATTTTAGACTGAAGTAAAACAACATAGATAATAGTGTAAATTAGATATAAATGAGGGCTATATGGCAGTAAAACTGCTCGTGCCATTTTTCCCGTTTGCCTATTTTACATTTTTTTTTTTTTTTGTACTCGGAACATTTTTAGGGATCATACGTTCTATCAGATTAGAGTTGGTTTGGGGATAAATATCTTCTAAAAAGAGATTTATCTTAAAAATGAAAGTTCTGAAAAACTAGTTTATCAAGAGTTTATAAAGTCAAATATTCAATAGACATAGACTGGAATAGGTAAACTCATGGAAGTCGTTTCCTTTCAGTATACCAGTATAACTTCAATATTACACGCGTAACATTGAGAGAATGCTGTCAGCTTTGTTTGTTCCTCCTTAATGTTCTTAGATTTTCTTTTTACATCTTTGGGAACAACTACATTAAAAACCCTATTACTCAGTATATCAGTAAGGATTAGGTGTTTGCTTTCTGAAGGAATGTTCCAGTGAGGTGATCAGAGAGGTTATTTTCTATCTAACTTGTATATGCCCTATACCCCTTGGGCACATTTTGTCTATAGAAAAAATATTTTGACCTTTAGGTACATTTTGGGCCAGTAGTCAAATAATCCTAGGGCCAATTTAAAAATCTTAGAATAATTTAAGGTTTGCCTTTTATACCTGTTTTGGAAGTCTTTACATTTTTGTCAGGTAATTTTTCCCAAGCCGTGAATATAATCTATTCAAAACATGTTTATGCTATCCATTGTTTTTAAATTGAAAAAAAATGTTAAAAGTGTTTATGAAGAAAAGTTTAAATAAAATATTTTTAATCTTAAAAAAAAAAGATGGAATGGAGAATAAAGAGGAAAATGAGATGATCTGACTTTAATCACGACTCCTGTCCTGCAGGACCTCGATGAATCCATAAGGCTGGCAGGAGGCTGAGGTGGGTAGTGGGGAAAGATGGTAGCTTCCTTTCTGCTACAGCTATGGTCTTTATCTCCTCTCCCCATTTTCTTCCCGCTACTATCCCAACAATCACAAAACATCTGTTCCAACTTGCCCTCAGCACAACTGTGCAGCTCCCTAAGCTGGTCCACATTCCTCCTCCTACCCTTGTTCCAAACCACCCAGGGTGTTCAGCCCACAGCAAATGTCCTCGTTTATGTTCCCCACATGCTCCCTGCTCTAGAGATGCCAGGGTATTTACTATTCTTCAAATATGTACCTCGTTCCTTCACTGTCTAAATGAACTGACCTTCCCCTCCTCTGCTGGCTGTCAAGGACACAACATCTAAAAAGTCATCTCCAGTCACCTCTTAAATCATTTACTGATCCCACCTCTGGGCTCCCAGGGTACTTAGTTGGTACATCAATGATAACAAAACCTGTGTACCTACAGATTTGTGTTATTTATCTTTATAAATATTTGTGTATTTCCCCAGCAGAGACTCAAGTACAAAGAACAAGCACTCGATAGTAATATTATATAACTTCACTAGTAGGATTTCTAAAAAGTCTACTAAAAAGTCTAATACATTAACTGAAGAGAGACTCTGTTGTTAACTGGGTAGTACATTGACAGTAGGCTCCCAGGAAGGCAAAGAGTGGATTAACAGCAGACTCAGTTGGGCATTCAGACACGGGAGTAAATAACTTGGGAGGTGGCGGGGAGGGTAGAGGTGAAAAACAGAGGTGGACCATCAGCAGATGAAGTGTTAAATTCACGTTCCATAGGTCAAGAGTCTGCTCAACTGCCTTTCTGTTGGGCAAGGGAAAAGGACATGGAGCATGGCACCTTAGAACCAAATAACAAAACTCTCAGTACCAGTCTCAGGCCTCCAAAGGTCACTGACAGAAAGCAGCCTTCTAAGGGTCTGAGGAAAGAGATATGACCCCAGCATAAGAAAACTTCAAGTTAAAAGCATCAACAAAGGAAGCATGACTAGGTTAGAGGAAGAGCAAAAATTTTCAAAGCATGTGTTTATACCTTTTACACATGGGTATCTAGTAACTCTTAATTAAAACTCAGAAAAAGCCACAAAACAATTTACCCTAGCTGCTGGCTAGAAGATTTTCCCTCCAATGTCCCTCAGAACTAAAATCAGATAAGGGTTGGAGCCTCACTCTTCAAGGACATAGTGACCTACGTAATTAATTAGGCAGGAAGCTGTGCCAGACCTCATTTTATTCTTCTACAGATAATGTCATCTACACCTTCTAAAGTCAACGGATTCCTGTTCAACTTTTCTAGGGTTTCTATGGTAGTCTAAATATTTTTAATCCAACAAAACCCCCCCTTCTCAACAAACAATCCCCCCAAATATCAGCTCATGGAACAGACTTTTCTGGTGAGAGAAAAATGTAATAGCTTCAAAGGAAAGCAAATGTAGTTTGCACTTCCTTAGGAAACTCTATACAACTATGAGAATTTATTTGAAAGAATTCTGGTTTTCTATTATAAAAAGGTACTCCAAGTGCAATATCTGTTCTTACCATACATAATAATAGCTACAGAGCTAACACGACACAGGATAACCCCCGTGATTTTATCCATTAAAAAAACAAACAACAGGGCTTCCCTGGTGGCACAGTGGTTGAGAGTCCGCTGGCCGATGCAAGGGACACAGGTTTGTGCCCTGGTCTGGGAAGATCCCACATGCCGCGGAGCAGCTGAGCCTGTGAGCCATGGCCGCTGAGCCTGCGCGTCCGGAGCCTGTGCTCCGCAACGGGAGAGGCCACAACAGTGAGAGGCCCGTGTACCGCAAAAACAAAAACAAAAAAACAAACAACAGAGACGAATTCCGGGTTACTTGTAGATGGATGGCGCATTGCAAGATCCCAGCTTGAACCCCTCAGAAGCACAAACGGAAGAGCAGCTTCCCCCACATACCTATCTCCTCGACGTTCCACCCGTAGTTTCGAGAGTCTCGGAGGGCTTGTCCTAACAAAGCTGCTTGGTGCATCAGTTTTTTAGGTATGCAGCCCACATTCACACATGTTCCTCCGAGACCTGCAACAACATTGAGAAATCAGTTTATAGCCCGTATTACAATCCTCCAAAGAAAAAAGGCAATGATTATTACTAACATCACAGAGGAGGAGATTTCCCTTCTATCCCTCTTGAGTTCTTGTGGTTGGACTAATAATAAATTTGACATAACAGATCCCCAGGAGAAAAAGAAAGAAATTTTAATTTGTGCACATGAAGGTTTCATAGAAATGGGACCTAAGAAGTAGCCAAAGCAGGCCGTTTTTATACTTTTTAGACAAAGAAACAATACATTTGTGAGAAATTGACAGGACAAAGAAACTTAGGTTTTGGGTGCCCAATTATTTAAGCATCTAAACAGAGTTTAGGCTTGGGACGAATTAAAGAGGTGACAGGTTTGTGTACAATAGGCTCTTCAGCCCCAAATTCCGTATCTTTTGTGATAAGGCTGCCTCGCTACCTCCAGATGCAGGAAGTGCACCTTTCGCATGACTTATTTCCTGCTTTCAGAGACAAAAAGGAGAGCCAGAGTGTCCCTCTTGCACTGGCCATTTCTTAAGTAACTTTAATTCAAAATAATCAATATGCCACTGTGTGTATTTTGGGGTGGCCTGCCCCAAGCACCAGTGCTATTGTATTAAACATCATAATTTATTTACTTAATGTAGCCAATACTTTTTATATGAGTTTATTCCTAAGTCTCGTGACATTTCTAAGTTCAGAGAGCCTTATAGACCAAACACAGGAACATTACCCTAAAATGAAAATGAGCAGATTTCCACAACTTCCACATACTTCAAAGATTCAAAGTTAATTGACTGCTGATAAAAATGCCAGAAACTGAAGCCTTACTTTGCGTACAACCTTACACTTGCCACCAGCCCTATGAGTAGAACTGATAAAGGGGTTGTTGAGCTGGGCATGGCTGGACTGCAGTGGGCCTGGGAGCACACAGAAAGTTTGGTGTATACGAGCATCTCTTTACGGAGGCGGTCTATAGCCTTCGCTGATTCTCACCAAAGGATTCATGACACCACCACCCCCACCCAAAAAAAGTAAAGATTTAGTGTCCCTGAGTTTAAAGAACATGGTGATAACTTGTCTCCGTTAGGCAGGTGGGGAGGTAGCCAAAATGGCATGAGTAAGACTGCAAGATGGCAGTGGACTCCACAGTGAAGGAAATCGAAGCCCTCTCAGGAGAATGCTTAGTCGAGTGTCATTATGGAATGTGAGCTCCACAGGCCAGAGGGACTACACCCAGCACCAGAACAGTGCCCGACACAGAAGTGACACCTTCACAAATATTTGATGAACGAATTAGAAATTGTGACCCTGTCTTATCCAGACTTCCTGCTTCTTCTTGCCTCCTTCTAATTTGAAGCAGCTGAGTCATCTTGATAAGACTTACCTATTTCAACATTTAACTGGAGTCCATTTTAACTTAGCACAAGTGAAAGAAGTACATGTTTGGGGTTCTTTTCTTTTTCCTTATTTAATTTTTAATTTTAAAATTGGACTTTAGGGGCCATTTAAACCAGTGCCAGGGAAAAACCTGCTCCTACAAAGTCACTTCTAAGGTATTTTAAAAGCCTACCCCATCTAGTTCCAAGAGGGGTTGGAGTGACAAAATCCAGGACCATCACCTTCTTGCCATATTTGGCTGCCTCCTGGAAAATAAAATTATTAAAATGAGTTGGAATGGTTAACATGATGGACTGGAAATGGGCTGTTGAAAACCCATGTTATTTTTACTAAGCTATAATGCCTAAAGCATAACCAATCATTAATACCTGAGAATTTCATAAACCAAAACGATTAGTGCAACTCCAAGGTAAAAGTTAAGCAATACTTAGTCAATAAGGGTAGCTTTAAAGAATATGCAGATTACAGTTGCAGAACTGTCAGAGTCAGCTGGAATCCCTAGAATCCTATTATGTAATTCCAGCCAAACGATAATAAAGTAAGCAAGAATCTGAAAACTATGTGGCCATTTCTAAGCAAGTGGTAAACAGGCAGTAAAACAGATATACTGATAGTCTACAATCCTTGATTCAACCTGTATCCAGTAAGACAATATTTTTATAAGTACTTCGAAGTTTTATCTACTTCAGTTTCTGAACAGAATACTGGAAAAGTTTTTCTTCTGAAATTGTCAGATTTCCTAAAATGTTCACGCGAAGAGCCAGTGGAGAAGTTGATGATCTCTCTAAGGTTTCCGAATCTATTTTAGGGGAGTGACGACCATCACAAGTTCATTTTGCAGAGTATCCTTTATCTTTCTCAGAGAATAAGCTTTGTGTATTTGCAACTAGACCTCCAAAGCTTATTTGAAAGGACTGAGTCTATGTGTCCTTCAAAGCCACCACTGCTAGAATAAAAAAAATCTGAGATTACTCCTGAATCATTTACAGCAAAGCAATGCTTGATGCCAGACATTGGCCTGCTCCCAATTTGAACAGCTTCATTTGAATCTACCTTTACTGATTCACCACAAGCTACACCTTAGAGGAGGACAAACAAACAAGGTGATAGGGAACAACGACAGGCACAAGGGCCCCTCACACATGGAAAATGTATCTCAATTCAGGGCCAGGAGCCGTACTCCTAATCTCCTGTATTTATACGTCCTGTACTCCATCACCTCCAGGCCACAGAGTTAGTGGATACACTCTTACCTCATTTCGTACACAGGGGAGGCAAAAACTTTTAGTAATTAAGCTTAAGAAATCCAACTGCTCTCCATCTTTCTATTGGGGAGGAGGTTCTGTGATTAGGGAAATCATCAAAGTGAAAACAACTAATAATTATCGTATTTATAAAGAATAAAAATATATTTACTTCTTTTCAAGCCATTTGCATACAAACCCCTTATTATCTTAAAAAAAAAAAAATCAACCAAACTTAAAATGAATGAAAATGTGTCCCAGAATACTGGCCCCAGTATTTTTATACAAAGAATATACAGCTGAACCTGGAAAAATGTCCTTAACGTTCCCTGCCCAAGTTAACGTATAAAACATCACAAGAGTAGCTCAAATTCCACAGGGGACCTGGAGAATGTTGTCGGGGATGTGACTATTCTACCCATATCCCAGAACACACAAGAAGCCTTGCCTTAGCGGCCGCCAGTCCTCCTGAGCCCCCTCCAACGATGATGAGGTCATAGTCATAGGACTCGGGGAGATCCTCGGGGCCGTTCATTTTCAGTAGATTTTGAAGTCTGCCCTCCTGATAAGCCTAAAGAAGAAAAACAATGGAAGTAAAAATAACTTAAAAGCAGCAATGTCTGAAAAGTTTTGTGAAAAACCTTTCCTCAAAGAAAAGCAAAGGAAAAATATTGATTTACATCATAGCATGCAATGGAAATGTTCAACCTTCCTTCAAGTGGTCATCAGTAACCTGCTTTCTGTTAGGACTGTCCTAATGCATCTCCACATCACAGATAGCTACTCTGAAGTGTCCTCATAGTACACAAAACTAAGGCCCTGATGGTCCAACAAAGCAACTTAGACCTAAATTAAGTTTGATCGGCTCTTTTTTCCTAGAATTTTTAAACTAGGCTTTAAATTAGGTTTTAAAAACATCGGTACTATACGTTTTTAATAGACCCAATACAATTTGGCAATCATTTTCACTTTCTAGTCAAAGGTAGAATAATGAGTAGGCTAAGGTCACAGATTAAGATAGGGACCTGGTAAATAGCAACTGAAACAGGTTAGCCAAATATTTAAAACTTTTTCTACATTGTTTAGGTAAAGCATAAAATCTAGAAATTCAGAACAAAATCACTAATTGACACTGACCTGAACAAAATGTTAAAAGTCCCTGCTTTCATAAGACATTTTAAATAAATGGGGGAAAAAGGTTAAATAAATAAACAAGTGACCCTTAAAGCTCATTTCTTTAATCTGCTTATGTATGAAGCCTCCTATATTTAGTAGTTTCCATGTACTTGGCATTTATAATATAAACGTTAGACTTTTAATTTTAAAACATCCTTTGATTCCACTAGTTTTAAAACACATTAGTTACATTTCATATTAGCATGGAACACTGTTTCGGTGAATATTTAAAATTATTTCTTATTTTAAAAATCTGGGGCTTCCCTGGTGGCGCAGTGGTTGAGAGTCTGCCTGCCAAAGCAGGGGACGTGGGTTCATGCCCCGGTCTGGGAAGATCCCACGTGCCGCGGAGCGGCTGGGCGCGTGAGCCGTGGCCGCTGAGCCTGCGTGTCCGGAGCCTGTGCTCCGCAACGGTAAAGGCCACAACAGTGAGAGGCCCGCGTACGGCAAAAAAAAAAAAAAAAAAAAAAAAATCTGCTAACATGAGAGAATGATTGGAAAAGTTGTTAACAAGCACACAAAAATGTTTTTCTTTTTTAAGTCAAGTTTTAACATTGGTAATCAAAAAAGCCCCCAAATTTACCAGCCCAGACTGCACATTTTTCTCCTGCCTACCATCAGATGTGGGGGACAAAAGGCAGAGCTTAGGAACAGTAGAATTGGATGCTTGGGATGTAGAAGGGGGTGCAGTATGGAAAGGTGGAGGAGGCGCGGCACCGTGGCTGCCCCCGGGGCAGCGTGGCAGGTACACACCATGGCTCAGGGATTGAAGGGAGAGCACCTGGAAACCAGCAACAGCAGGGGCAAGCCTGCATCACCCTGACCGTCTGTACAAAAGGTCTAACATGAGAGGCTGGCTGGCATTATGGCCGAGGCTCCTCCAATGCAAGGCACTGTGGGGAGAAAAACAATTCGGTAATGACAGCCCTTCAGATCAACGGAGCAATATAAGCCTCAGGTCACAAGCGTTCCTCTCTCTAGCTGATCTCAGAGCGGAAGGGCTGACCTGCTGTTTGAAAAGAATTAACAAATAGATGCAGCTAGATGTTCTTCTGGAAAAATAACCATTTTTAATCTCAGCCTCATTTTATCTGCATGTACTTAACACAGATGGTGCCAAAACACAATCACTGGCTGCCTAAATAAAAACCACCTGTTCTTATAACCGCCTCCCCCAACACATCTACTGAAACAAAAGAAGGAAAATGCACTGTCATGCTGGAAAGCTACATACTCCCTCTACCAATGTTTATAAAAATCTGTTCTGTACTGAAATTTTGTATCAGACCTGGGTTCTTATGGTTCAAGTTTAAATCAAATTATATCAACCGGGCACACAGATTTTACCAAGAAAGCTCTCAGTGAGCCTGAACATTTTTAGTTCTGTAAAGTAAAATCAGCAAGACAGGCAACTGAGGCATTCAGCTGACCCCAGAACTAAACATGATGTTTTAAAATTTTAATCCAACTTAAAACTGAAGTTGCTGTTATTCAACTGCAAGGAAGTGGTTGCCCATCTGAGATAAAAGTAAGATAGACAATATAAGACAGCTCTCTCCTCCACAGTGTAAGGAAGGCGCACACAGATGGGGTAAGGAGACACAAGAGAAAAATGCCCCGCGTTCTCCAATTACGACTGCTAGAAATATTGGTAACTACTGACCAGAGAAGCTGATAAAGAACAGGAGTTCTCAAACTCTTAGTCTCAGGATCCCTTCAGAACCTTAAATTATTTAGAGCTTTGGTTAATGTGGCGCTTAGCATATTGGAAACTAAGAAAAAAAATGTAATATCTTAAATATTAAAATACTTTAAGTTATTAAAATATCTTTAAATTTTAAATATCAAACATCATTGTTAAACATAAACAACTGATTAAAACATTTTTAATTAGTGAGAAGAGTGGCATTATTTTATATCTCTGTAATTCTCTGTGATGACTATCTTTTCTGTGTTCAGTCTGTTGCACCACTCTGCCTGCCATGTAGCCTCTGGAAAACTCCATGGTAGACTTGCAAGAGAATGAGTGAAAAAGGCAAAGAGCACCTTAGTATTAAGATAATTCTGACCTCAAGGACTTCCTGAAGGGGGTGGGCAGAATGAAGACCACAGTTTGAGAACCAAGGACAGCAGTGTAAACATACACCCCCCTCCCCCCAGCAGCTGTTTGTGAGGTTTACAGATTGTGTATTCTTCCATCTGCCTCTCAATGCCTTTCCTCCACCCCACCGCTAGCAAAAACTGTGCTCCAGGCTCCCCCAGAAAGGCACAATGCTGAGAGCAATTCAGATTTCTTTAAAATCTGAGTAAGTCATCTTTATTTTTCCCCCAAACATGACTCCTATCCTTTGGGCACAGGCTTTTGTTTTTTTAACTATTACACATGAGCTCTGGTGTGGAAGTGACCTAGGTGAAAATACTTGCTCTATCACTCTCAAGGCTAGGTGACTTGGGCTCATCACCTAATCCTTGGGAGTCCGTTTTTTCCTTTTGTAAAATCAACATTCCCCCCACCCCCACCCCCAACTGTTGAGCCTGAGGTAAAGCATATTGGCACCGTGGTTGGTAGGAAAAATCCCTTCAGTCACTAATTCTCCCTTTCCTACAAAAGGGAACCTGCCTGCCCAAGGGGCTAAGTCAAAAAGCTCTGGCATGTTTTACAGATGTTGTCCCCTGCACTTAACCTGCATCGCCTCTCACCTGAAATGCCCTCTTCCCATCAAATTCTGATCCAGTATATCAACTGCATGATGTTTTATTATTTTTATTCAATGTACATAAATATGTCACCCTTTCTAAAGCATTCCTTTAGGCTCTTTTACCAACATCCTAAGACACCAACGTAAGGCCCGTTTCTTCCATTGTTTCCCTAAGGTTCCCAAACAACATTCTCCTGTTTCTTGCAACTGTATTAACACAGGTTCTCAGAGCACTTAGTGAAGACTGTTCCGCGCCTTCCTGTCCTTCAAGATTTAGCTGGAAGCCTTTACTTGACTGTGCCCAGCAGGCTGGATCCTCCTCTGATGCCCCTGCTGGCATCTTCACACAATCCCATCAACTCTACAAGGACAAGCATCTTGTCTCATTCCTGCATCACCAGTGCCAACTCCACATGCATGTGATGTTCAAAAATATTCTTAGAATAAAACACCTGGGTGCTAATTCCTACTCTGTTATGTATACTGAGAGGCTGGGCTTCAGTTCAGCTTCCTCATCCCTGAAAATAAAACTGTGGGAAAACACTGAAAAAGTACCAGGGGTGTAACATAATAGGTTAGGAGCTTGGATTTAGTCCAAATCTGAACCTGACTTTGTCACTTATGTGATCCTGGGCAAACTGCTTAAATTCTCCTGCCTGGGTTCCTTGTCTGCAGTGACTATATAAACGATACGAACTGCTGACTGCTTGTTTCCTTTGAAATCTGACTGCTGTTGCCAGCACGTTGGCACCCACTAGGCGATATACCTCAAGCCTCTGCTTTGGAGGATTATGGGCCACGAAAGAAATAAAACTAAATGATGGTTTAAATACTACAGACCTTCTGAAGAGCCTGGGCCCCAGGCCTATAACAGGAACTGGCAAACTACAGCCTGAGGGGCAAACCCAGCAGGCCTGTAGTTTGTTTGTTTTTTTCACAGCCCCTGAGCTAACAATGGTTCTTCTTAACATTTTTAAATGATAAAGGAAAAAAAAAATCAAGAGCAATACTTAATGATACATGAAAATTGTAAGAAACCCGAATTTCAGTATCCATAAATAAAATTTTATTGGAAAACAGCCACGCCCATTTGTTTCAATGTTGTCTAGAGCTTCTGTTTTTGCAACAAGAGCACAGTTGACTAGTTTCAACAGAGGCCATATGGCTCACGAAGCTTAAAATATTTACTACCTGGCTTTTTGCAGAAAAAACATTGCCAACTCCTGGCCTAGGGAAAATTTCAATCAATGCTGACAGGTGGTGCTGGGTGAAAACTATCAAACGGTAATACTGAGGTGAATACAAATCAGAGAACTGTCTTTGTGCCCAGTCAGTGAAGTAGAGATGCTTGCTACACTACCTTCCTCCTAGGAGGACCAGGGAGGTTCTGGTTAACCATCTAGACCTGCCAGCTATCATGTGCCTAAAATGTTTAGAGCCTCAGTAATATTTAACATTCACTCTGTATCGAGTATTCTGGCAAATGTCTCACAACAAACAGACGCCATTTCAATGCCTCCTCCCAGGGGCCACCCTGACCCAGCCTCCCAGCCACTCTCCAAGCAGTTTTTCTCCAGAGCAGTCATCACTGACAGAATTACTGTGGTCTCCCACTCTGTGACAGGCTCAACAATGGTCCCCTAACACTGAAGTCCAAACCCCAGATCCTGTGAATACATTACCTGTAAAAGAGTTTCTGGAGATGTGGTTTAAGAATCTGCGGATGGGGAGATTTTCCAGGATTATCCCACGGGGCCCAACTTATTCACAAGTATCCTTTTAAGAGCGAGTCAGAGGGAGACTGAGTTACAGTAATCAATGTGAAGACAAAGAGGCTGCACTGGCAGCTTTGAAAATGGAGTAATAGTGTATCAAGGAACACAGGTGGCCTCCAAAAAGGCAAAACAGATTGCTCTCCTCAGAGCCTCAACAGGAACCGGCTGTGCTGACACCCTGAGAAACCGATTTCAGACTTCCAACCTCCAGAACCGTAAGAAAATTAATTTGTGTTGTTTTTAAGCCACTAAATGGTAGTTCGTTACAACAGCAATAGGAAACTAATACAGCCATTAGAATATAAACTCCATGAGAGACGGACAATTTTCAGTTCACCACTTTCCACCACCCCCCCGCCCCCCTGCCTAGAGCTGTGCCTGGCACAGTTGTTGAGTGAATTAACAAAGTACCAATTCTAATCACTTGGTAATGGTTTCCCCACAACAAAGGCAAGAATATGAGAAAGTCACGACATCTAGACTTAAAGCAAAGTGTATGAACCGTGACAGAGATGTCACCATGGAAGGAGGCAGCAGCGTGGACTTTCTGACACTGATCTACTACTGAGTGAGGGACTAACATGAGTGCTCACAGCGAGCCCAACCTTGGGCTAGATGTTTGGTATATATCATCCCATTTAATCACATGCCATTCCCATTTCAGAAATGACAATAAGGAAACCCTTAGAGGGCTTCCCTGGTGGCGCAGTGGTTAAGAATGCGCCTGCCAATGCAGGGGACACGGGTTCAAGCCCTGGTCCGGGAAGATCCCACATGCCACGGAGCAACTAAGCCCGTGCGCCACAACTACTGAGCCTGTGCTCTAGAGCCCAGGAGCCACAGCTACTGAAGCCCATGCACCTAGAGCCCGTGCTCTGCAACAAGAGAAGCCACCGCAACGAAGCGTAGCCCCTGCTCACCACAAGAGAAAGCCCGCGCGAAGCAACGAAGACCCAACGCAGCCAAAAATAAAGAAAGAAAATAAATTAAAAAAAAAAAAAGAAACCCTTAGAGATTAAGAAACTTGCCCATGAGTCAATAATTATACCCAGGTCTAAGTGATTACAAATCTCTTGCTTTTCTCACTATACCACACCCATTAATTCAAAGTACGTCACATACATTTTCTCATTTGACAGACATTCAATGTATGTCACATACATTTTCTCATTTTATCCTTACTGTAAATTTAAGAGAACAGGTAATTATTCCCACTTAGCAAATAAAAAACCTAAAGGTTTGCGGGTTTAATAATTTGCCCAAAGTCTCCAACTAGAACGTTACAGAGGATCTGATCCCAGGTCCTTTGATCAGAGAGTGGTTCTGTCAAACAACAAAATCCTAGTTTAAAAGATTTCCATAATATTCTCCTGAAGTTCAGCTGATTTTACTGAACCTGCGAAATATAAGGCACTCTAACTATATTAGAGGGAAACCAGCAGACTTGCAGCTTGGTTCATATCTAATCTCTATAATTATCTATTGGTCAATTTTCCTTTTTTCTTCAAGATAAACAATCGCTTTAATTTCCAAGTGATGAGGCAATCTATGTGTCACGACAACCAATTAAAAGTAGAAACAAGTGGTCAACCTGATTTATATGTTAACAGCTATTACTTTAGAGAAGACCCAGAAGATTACCTTCCTCCCAAACCTCCACATTCTCTGTTAATGCTTTTAGTCATCACTAAGTTTCAAATACTCCTGTAAAGGCACTTGGTGTTTAAAGAGAGAACTGGTGGTGAGTAGACCTGAGGCAGGATCTTTTTGCTATCACTAAGATTATCTTTTCCCCAAACAGCAAAGCTCTGGAAAACCTAAGGAACCCAGTTGGTAGAGGCATGCTAAAGGGAGGATCAGAGACCAAATGATGCTTCCACAATTGCTAGATCAAAGGGTGGTAGACACTGGGAAGGGTGAGCATCCCTTCATATAAAAAAGGGGAAAAACTGACTACTTCAGAAAATAATTGGCCCAGTTTCATGAGAAATTTCTCTTTTTGCTAAAAACCTCCACTATTACTGAAGAACCTCTCAATCTCAATCTTCTCTTGATCTCGAAGTCATTCATTTAGTCTTTGGATTTCCCTTCCCTGTATTACATTTAGACTTGGTGGGAAAGTTTATCATTACTGCTATGCAAAGCAGATACTTATCCACTTGCCAAATAAGATTTAATGGCAAGACCCCCTGCTACCAAAGATTTAGTTTCTATAGGGATCAAGGAAAGCATAGGCATGCTCACTGCACCTTCAAAACTTGTTTTCTTAAAGACTCAAATTTTCAGCAGTAGCGTCCAAATAAGGTGGTAATTTATATTCTTAAAACAATTACAAGCAACAACACTAAAAAGCCTTTATGGCTTTATGCTAAGTGAAGAAAATGAAGAAAACTTGGATTAATCAATCATATATTTCTGTTTAAACAGGAAGTTTCCAGGCATTTAAAGCCCTACTTAAGAAATCAAAATGGAGTTGGAAACAAATATTCAAAGCTGTTAACATGATGAAACATCACTGATTCTGAGGGACACTCTGTATCAGCAGAAATTACAAAGGGAAGCTAGGGGCCAGAGAAGAAATGAAGCAAGTACATGAAGACTATGTAACTGGATGTTAAAAGATTTTGTGTTTGAAATAATCTGGCAAAGGTTACCTTCTACTCCTGAGGTCACTAACAGATGAGGTATGCCAATTTTTGCCCAGTTTAACATTCAAATGGAGTAGTCTTCCAAAAAATCTTACAGGTCTCTCTGGAGCCATAACTTCTCACAATTCCATGTATTTGGCCTCCATATTTCTCTGCGAGACTACCTTCTTTACCTTTGACCAATTCCTGCTTGCCTTTCAGCACTTAGTTGATGGCTCACCTACTACAGTAGAGATATTCTACTTTTGTTGAGTCCAATTGCAGGAGAAATTATTTCAAATATGGATACCCACTCATTAATCTTTCTGAGTCTTCTTTGCAATGAAGCATGGCATCTGAATTTGTTTTTTTCTTACAGTATTAACGTCACTTAGGCTCTGCCCTACAGAAAGTCTTCCTTGACCATTTTTTCCACCCACTCTTCTCCCCAACCTGGTCAAGAGCCCCATTTGGGATTCCTGTGGTTCCCCGGAGCAGAGGAAGCAAGGCAGTAAGTATCACAGAGCACCATAACTAATTTTTTTTGGAAAATTATCAAATACCTTTTAATTTATGGAATTCAGAACTGACTTTTATTATTAAAGTCTTAAGAAGCATTCAAAATAATTTTCCCATGAACATGCCAGTGAGATTTTTTTAGCAACAGAAGATCATGACAACTTTATAAACTACCAAGAAAAATACACTGCACAGTGAAACAATTTCTGATGTTCTTGAAAATACTTTTTCACTTTACAAGAGATACAATATGTGTTTCTGTTTGGATTTTACTCTCCATTTTGAGATGCTTAAGAAAAGCCACAAAATGTCTCCTACACTAAGAACAAAAATCTTTAGTACGAGTTTGTGATCATGGCCTCTGAAATTTCAAAAGTTGCCACAATATTTTTCCAGTCCTGTAAACTCAAAGATATAACTCCTTGTTTCCTGCAATGGGAACTGGAATCATTCCCCTCACCCACATGGTTAATATTAATGGGCTCCAATATTGGCAGCCTGTCATGGTCAAGCCTTATTCTTGCAAAACCATCCCTTATAATGAAAGAAACATAAAATATATTCTCCACAGTACGAGAGAAAGAGTTTGGGTCAATCACAAACTCAAAATAGGACACGGGAGTATCAGGATACTTCTGAAAGCACGTTTGCAACAATCCCAAGATTCTTTCTACTTCTTTTTCTGTCGCTTCTTGATTACTACTCAGGTCCAGCTTCCTCAGCTTTGTAGGCATATCCCCGTTTTCTTCCATTCTGTGAACTCTTTTCCGGTGCTCAAGTCGGGGCTTCCGCGCGGAAGGCTCTGATTTGAATGAACCGAATATAAAGTGGAATGTTTCAGCTTGCAGCATCCACGACGTTGCTTCCTTTTGTACTGTCTCCCAAAAAGAACGAACTATATTATCATCACAGTCACTCAGCGCATCACGTCCATCATCTTCCATCCAGTTTAGACCCACAAATATAAGCAGAAAATCACAAAATGCCACCTGATTAAAAAGGCTCATGTCAGAGTTTAGCTGCTTTGCTTTTTCTTTACCCAAATCAGAAGCCAAAACAAGAAACTGAGCGTCGAGGGCCGCTTCTCTCGTTCGACTCACTGCATCAAACAGGACATTGGCTTCTTCGAGAGCTTCGGTTAAGGACTCGCTCGTCGTGTTCACTATGTCATCACGGTTCTGCTGGACGTTATAGATGAGCTGCCGGTACTGCTTGCGGATACTCCGGCATTTCTCCTCATCAACCAGCTCCAGCAGGCTTGGGTCGATGTCGGCCTCCCCACAGCTGAGGTCGTCAGAGCAGGCATCAGGCCCCGCCTCCGCTTCCACCTTCATCGGCTCCTCCGCCGCCTGCTTCCCAGAGCACGCACCACCGGTAATGGTTACCACCGGCTCCTCGCCCTTCTCTACGTCTCCCCTCAGGCAATCTTTTTCCTCAGCCATGTCGGCGACCGGTAGCGCTCAGGTAACGGCCTTCGCAGTGTTTCGGCCAACGGCGGAAACAAGGGGTCAGCCGGAGCGGAGAAGGACGCCTGACCATGCGCACTAGCGGAGTCCCGCCGGCCCCGCGCCCGGCGCGCCCCGCCTCCCAGCGGTCCCGCCCCGCGGAGCCCAGACCCCTCAGTGTTCGCAAACAAGCCCCCGGCCGGCGCAGAAGGCGCGCGAGAATGGGTCCCACCCCCACCCTAGTAACACCGCTCGGTTCAAGCGACAGCTACTATTTTGGCGTTTACTGGCAGTGTCCTCTAGCTTTCAAAGAAACGCTTGGACAATCTTATGACAAAATTATGGGGGACCAAACGTCCCGTGCTTTAAAACATTTGCTGTCACATGTTGCGGCAGCGCTTTTTCGCTCTGATTAAAAGACTTTTTAGGGGGGGAAACTAAATCTGGCTAAATTATAAACTGCTCACAAAGCCAAAGATCGTGGCCTGCGGTATCTCCATTACAGATAGGCTGAACTCTCAGGGTCCATTTGCAAGGTGGTTGCTTGGAACTCCGTCTTCATTATACTAACGTAAATTGTGTTAATTACCTAGGCGGGCCCTCAAAACCTTCAAAAGCCAAATCCTCTCTAACCTACCCCAGTGGGGGGCGGGGTCACCGGGTAAACCAGGGTCCGGACTGGCGCAGGCGCGAAGGTGCACTACCCTACCCCACTCCCACCCCCGCCCCCCGTCCCACAGCGTTACGCAAAGCGATCTCTGGTGCTGCGCCACCCAAGGGTACAAGAATAAAGTGGACAGGGTCTCCATCAAAGAGCTGTTCGGAGGCTTGCCAGAAGTAAGGGTCACAGACTCCGAGTGGGTAGTAAATCTGAACCCTAAAAGGTGAGAAATCTGTGAAGATTTTAGACACAATCTGTTATAAGGATATGAATGTGAATGCTGTAAGTCGGGTGACTAATGTATGTTGGAAAAATACACCCCCCAGTTCACTAGGAAATCACATACAGTTGGAGAAAGGGCTTAGCTCATCAGTCACAAGAGCGGAAGGAGAGAGGGAAAGAAAGGGAGAGAGACCACCACATTGCATCTGAAGCTCTGGTTTCAAGGCACCAGGAAGTATATTGGCCCTACCTTCCTTCCTATGCATCTACACTGGTTCTTTATTTTTATTTTTATTTATTCTTTTTTTTTGCGGTACGCGGGCCTCTCACTGTTGTGGCCTCTCCCGTTGGGGAGCACAGGCTCCGGACGCGCAGGCTCAGCGGCCATGGCTCACGGGCCCAGCCGCTCCGCGGCATGTGGGATCTTCCCGGACCGGGTCACGAACCCGTGTCCCCTGCATCGGCAGGCGGACTCACAACCACTGCGCCACCAGGGAAGCCCTACACTGGTTCATTTTTCTTTGACATTAGCATAAAGTTTCTTGCAAATACATGAACAGCCAAGCCTCATGTTAAGTTACTTCAAAATAGTTACTCTTCGTTCACCATTATTCTTTTTAAGTAGGGGTAAAATTCAGAAAGAAACATGCATTTTTCAAAAACAGCATGCAGTACTGTTACTTGTGCATATACATTACCCTGCCCTATTAGACTGTTAGCTTCCCTAAAGCAAGAATTTGGTTATAAATCTTCCAAGCAAAGCTATTTTCACATGGAGGCATTTGAGTATGCACACTTGAAAGTGTAAGCGTAGATGAAAACCTTTGTTCCAGTACCTATTGCCAACTTATTTGGAGCAAAAGATTTCACAGATTAGTGGAAGAAATAGATCTTACACACTGACAATAAGTTGGGACTTCCCTGGTCGTGCAGTGGTTAAGAATCTGCCTGCCAATGCAGGGGACACGGGTTCGAGCCCTAGTCCAGGAAGATCCCACATGCCGCAGAGCAACTAAGCCCATGCGCCACAACTACTGAGCCTGTGCTCTAGAGCCCGCGAGCCACAACTACTGAGCCCACGTGCCTAGAGCCTGTGCTCCACAAGAGAAGCCACCGCAACAAGAAGCCTGTGCACCGCAACAAAGAGTAGCCTCCACTCACCACAACTAGAGAAAGCCCGCGCGCAGCAACAAAGACCCAACGCAGCCAAAAATAAATAAATTAATTAATTAATTTAAAAAAAAAAAAGTAAAGACTGCTTTTCAGAAAGTCAGCCTTATCTCTTCCCTGAAATGAAGAAAAAGCAAGAGAAAAAGCTGGGGACCAGGATCATCAAAGGGCCATATCTTAGCCCCAAGTCTGGCCAATTACAAACTAATACTTACCCATCTTAAATCTTTGATGAAAACACATAGTTCCAAGTTCCAAGTCCAAAACAGTTTGCTTTTATAGTTAACCATATTCTTGGGAACTTCTGATATCCATTTCAAATTCAGTAAAAGTGATTTATAAAAGAACTCCAAAAGATAAGCCAACCTTCCCACCCTAAGGTGCCTATTTTCTCCTGGCTCAGAGGATGGAAAACAGACTGACACCAATTTGCTCCATACACAGCCTTTCTTCAAACAATTTTTAAATGCCTTAGAAAAATAAATTAATTTTCCCAACCTACTTATAAAGTATTACTGAGGTATCACCTATAGGGATGTCACAGGAGGTAAAAGCCCACACAACTTGCTCGGAGCAACAGCACACATCAAGACCAGCATCATATTACTAAGTTGTGATTTTCAGTGCTGAATTTATTCTCTGCTAGATCCCTGCTCATAAGAACCTTGGTAACATGTAACTTAGGTCATCCTTAGAAAGTCATACTTGCATTATACTCTGCCTTTTAAAATCTGCCTCTAGAGTGCAAAGTTTAGATGTGGCTACAAAATAAAAATCTCAAACCTAATGATTTTCCCTCATCATTTGAAGAATGGGATTTCTGCACTTGTGAATCCTTAAGTCACTAAACGGTGATTTTCCAACCCGAGGTCCAATTACTAGTAATAATTATATAAATGCAGCTTAAAAAGAATGCACAGCAATACATAATTTGTTATACCAGTAAACTTCTCTGTGACTCTTAACAGAAGGCAAAAAGTGCAAGTACTTCAAAGAAATCACTGAAGTCTACCTTCTTCTTGCAGTAAGACTAGTTCAGGTCCCTTAACACACAACCTGCCTCCAAAATAATTTAGCTTCCCTCTTCCCCCTTTTTCTCTTTCAGGAGTTGCTGCTAAGGCTCCATAGGGCCTCCATTTCCTTTCTTCTTTTCTTCATTTTTTTCCTCCAGTATTACTATTCAGTCCCTTTGCTAGGAGTTCAGATTCATTCATTCCAAGCATTCTTAAGCTCTTTCCCACAACCCCTAGTGTTCAACACAAACATGGTGGTACGGATGAATGTTATAGGTTATAGGTCTCTCTACGGTCAAATTTTAAAAGTCACATAGGACCCACTATCTTTTCCAGTGGGGTTTTACTGCCTGATTAATCTACAACCAACAGATATTTAAGAGACTTCTGAGCCAAAGCCAAGAACCAGTCAGGTTTGAGTCCCGCACTCTAAAAGATATGCTTATCCTGCTGTTAGCTACCTCCTGACACTTTTCTGTTCCTCCTTTCACAGCAGTTTTTCTCCCCTCATCCTGCCAGGGCTGAGCTGTGAAGAGATGTGGTGAAGGCCTAGTTTGATTTGCTGGAGTAGCTGGATGTTAGGTATATGTTCTCTTTCATCTGAATTTCCCTTTAGGTTATGTTTGTGTGTGTATATTTTTGCTTTGTTTGGCTTTTCAGTATTAAAGGTAAACTTTCCAATGATCAAGGCAGATATCTGTGTTTTTTAAACGAGTTTCTGAAAAGACCATGGACAGTGGAAGGAGGCAAACCTGGGTTCCAATCATGACCTATTAGCTATTAGCACTACCTTAGGTTGCTTAACCTGTCAGCCTCCAGTCTCCTCATTTGTAAGATGAGAATACTAGTACTCAAATCATAAAGTTACTGTAAGTATAGAATGAATGAGAATTACGTGATAGATCTGACAATATTTTCAACTATTGAACAGGTACTTAAATCTTCAGTTATCCCAAAGATAGCAAGTGATTAATAAACATTAAGACACTAAATAGGAAAAAAAAAAAAGTGTATACAAACCAGTAGCTTCACTCCTGGGATGTTGTTTTAGGAACAGAAAAATATTTTAAAGGCTAAATATCCATAAAGAAGACAGAGAAGTATATCTCACTATAATAATACCAGTGAAAAGAAATTTGTCATATAAAATTTAAAAACCTACTAGGGCTTCAACTAATGGAACTGTGTATAGCACTTTGAAGGGTAAACCACTCTACTAGAAATTCTGAATCAGGGCCATGAAGAGTCTGAGATTATATGCAAAATTCCTTTCTTTTTTTTTGGAAAATTTATTAAAATTAATCAGTGTGGGTTTATTTAAATTCTAATGTCAGTTAAATGGCATAGAATTTTTTTTTTTTTTTTTTGGCTGTGCCACGTGGCATGTGGGATCTTAATTCCTTGACCAGGGATCGAACCTGTGCCCGCTGCAATGCAAGCCCAGAGTCCTAACCACTGGACTGCCGGGGAATTCCAGCACAATTCTTTATGTATATTTTTCTCATAAATAGCTCCTTGGACTTCAGCAGATTCTTTGTAAACACCTGGTATCTAAAAGAGGCTTTGAATAACTGTTCTATTCAAATAAGAAGGCTTTGCTGTTAGTTGAAGTAAAAGATAAAATGACAGTCAAGCCCCACAAAATAGTTTGGACCTGCCACTGAAATACTTTAGAGTATATAAAACCTCCGCCCTTGCTCTGTGGTTGAAAGTCATATATTTAACTGACACTTCAGAAAACCAAGTGCTGGCTGATTTGCCAAGCCTGAAGAAGTAACATAAACAAGGGTGTGAGATGAGAACAGAGAACCCTTCCCCTTGTAAGAGCCATTACCAACTCTCCTGGGACACCTCAGAAGTCAGCAATGATCAGGAGCATCATTCTGATAGACTAAGGGTAGGAAAGCACTGGGTATTCGGCTTCTAAAGGAGGCAGCCTTGAAAAAGCTCAGCTCTGGAGCTCTGGGTTAAAATCAAAAGTAGTGCTTTCTTCGGAGTTTGAGTTTCCTCTTTTGTAAATGTCTTCTATCCGACGTCTTCTCTATCATACAGAGCGGCCACGACTCTTTGTAAAAAATCATATACAAACATCTGTTGACAAAGGTATTTTAAAATATATACATTGCCCTACAGACTTGAGTTAGAGATAACAAAGACAGAGCCTAGCTCAACATCGAGAACACAGGGGCTCAGTAAACAGTAGCTAAATAGACATAATGTGACTTTCTTCTCAACTGACCTGACACAGCTACATAAACTGAAGATGGACAATGCCGCTATCATACAGCTCTTTTAAAAGTCTGAACTGCTTTATATGCTGCCTAGAACCTCTCCTGAACTATTATACTTAGGGCTTAATCGCTAACGGAGACAGTCCACTTTCACCAAATCAGACACCTTGTAGCTAAATCCCTCACTGAAGTCAGTCCTCTGGCCCTACCATCAACCATTCATTCCACAGGTATTTACTGAGTGCATACTAGGTGTTAAAATAACACATGGAAGATACAAAGATAAACCATTTTCATCCTAAAGGAGGATGTTAGCTACCTCCTGACACTTTTCTAAAGGAGGGTATAATTCAGCAGGCACAGAGGAATGCAGTTCCACTCAGCAAGCATGCTATGCACAAACGCCAATTTGCCAGAGCTATGCTAGGAATACCAAGATTTGCATGGGCTCAGCCATGAATCATGAGCACACAATCACACCAGGGAGATCAGGCACGCATCCCAACAGCGATAACACAGAGCCAAGTGCCAGAAGTGTGAGAACACCAGAGTGAACTTTACAGACAGGCCTGCGCTCCATCCTGGCTCTGCTGCTTTATTAGCTGTGTCACCGGGGCATACTCCTTAAGTTCTGAGGGCCTCCATTTGCTCATCTGTAAAACTGGATCACACCACCTCCTTCACAGGACTACTCCTGGGAGGATTTCAGTCAACTAGGTACCACAGCATTTAGGGGCTATCACACAACAGACGTTCAATAAATGGTAGCTGCTATCATTGACAGACATTCATTTAAATTTCTGATGAGCTCTAAGGCAGATCTAGAATCCCAGGCACAAGGAATAAGTCTAACTCTTCACTTCTGATATTGGCAGGACTCCTCCTTTCCCAGGGACAGGGATTTGCGGGAGTGCTGCGGGAGCGGAGGAGGGAGAAACAGGCAAATCTGGCCTTGTACTCTGACACAGGTAGGCAGTTGGAAAAGTGGGTCTGAGCAGGAAGAAAAGTCGAGAAAGAAAATGAAGAACAGAACAAAGGAGGGAAATTTTAGGGACCACAGCTCCAACAGTATTCCCACGAGCTTCCAGTAGAGATAAACGGGGGCAGAGCACGAGATCACCAGAAAAGCAGGTTGGGGCCAGACCCTGGAGGACACAGAAAACCAAGTTAAGAAATATATACTCATTCTGGATGCAGATCTGGGGGCAGCAAAGAAGCAATCAGGAAGATGGTTCTGCAGCAGATGGACTGCAAGGACAGGGAGATCAAAAGTGGGCAGCCAGTTAGAGACCGTTTAGGTAGGAGGCAACAGTACCTGAAGTAGCCTGGGCAAAAAGTTAATAGAAGAAGTAGGCACCTGTGTGGGAAACCATCAGGCCCTGGTAAATGAACACACAGGAAAGGTGAGAGGAAATCCAAAGCCTGGACCAGAAGAGTGACACCACTGTACAAGGACTGACAGACAGCAAAGAAGAGGCTTGTGCTGTCACCTGGTCAAAGTGGGAGAAGGCACTGGGTCTCACCATGCATTCCCAGCTAGTAAAAATTTTACTATATAATCAGCACCAAACAAATTCATTGTACTAACAATCCATGCCTCTTGTAAACACTGTTAGTCCTTACTCTTACCTTCTTAAATAAACCAGAGTCAAAGCATCCTTCAATTCTCCTTAGGCCTCAACCTTAACTAGGCCAAAAAGCACATACACTACTAATCTCCCCGGAAGGGATTATCTGAGAAGAGAATCAAGTTTTCTGCCCATTTTGGTAGAGTATTAAGAAAGAAAGGGAATGGTCAGAGTTATTAAGTTACCACTCATTTCCCGATGTCTATTCAGTGAGGAGTCTGGTTTCTGGTAACTTTTAGAAGTTAGGCTTGAAAGGAGACCTGCCTGTTTCAGTGCCTACCCCAGGCCCAGAACGTGGGGGGCTCCCAGCCTGACCACAACACCATCACCTCTGAGCTCCTCCCACACTGGCTCCATAATTCCCTTGGATGTTAATCATGCACCACTTTGTGTCCGTCTTGGAAGAAATTAAGTCCCATGTTGCAAGTTTTAGTCTTAATCTCCCAAGATTATTATCTCAAACTACTGAAGGCTTAACTATGTCTGGCACTTTGTATTCCAATAAGCACTCTTTCACTCACTTTGCTTTACCTCTCAATACCACCGACAGGCATTCATTTTATATGAGTGGTTTCAAAACTCTGGAATCCTGGAGACACTGATTTACATATAAGAAAGAGTCCCTGTAGGAAAATTTGCAAGCTTGCTCTTAAGAACTACAATGTTTATGAAAGCCGTATGTCTTTGTGCAACAGGAACTATATTCATAGTTCTTAGAATTTAGTAGCTAGCTAGTGCTAATTTCACACGTGGACACACAAGCCCTGACCACAGATAGCACAGTTCCCCATTTTTCTATTCAGGTAGGAAGTGTTACTTGCCTGTTGAGTTACTATTTGCCATCTTCTAACTAACACCTTTTAGGTATTAAATAGTAATCTTTTGTTTGGTTTTCCTCGATTCTAATTATTTAGCAACTAATCGTGACCAAACTACCTTATACATTAAAGTAAGTCTCAAACGTGATATTTATCATAAGAATTACCTGAGGAGGCTTGTTTAAAATAAATTTAAAGGCAGAACCTAGCCCCTTCCAGAGGGTTCAATGAACAAGATCTCGGGTAAAGCCCAAGCATGTGTGTTTAACAAGCACTCCAGGGGACTCTGTGCAGGTGGTCCATAGTCTACAGTTTTTTGAAAGGCACTAAAGCCTTCATCCTGTAGGTAGTCATCTAAATGTATCAGTTCCTTGGAGTAGGGCTGTACTCCCTGGTCTCCCATAGCACACTGTGAAAACAAGGTAGGTTTTGCTGCTGCTGCTATTTATTGAGGAGAAAGGAAGACAAAGGAAGAAACAATATTAAGAGGAGAAAAGAAAAGCACATGTTTTAACGAGCTCCCTCCCTCTCCATTATTTAGGTTGCAACTAAAGCAGGAAATCTTAAGCTTTTTTAAGGTGTGGACTTCAGGATTATAACACTAATTCTATAAGCACTCAACTCTCCACTAAATAAATGCCTTTCTCCACTCAAACCCAATGTTCCCTAAAGAATTTCAAGACCTACCATTTAGTTCCAAACGTGGGCAACAATTATCTAGAAATTCACAAACATTTCAAAGCAGTAGCCTTACCTTGTTGTGTCTTCTTCCATATCTTAGTACTCATTAAAAACCAAAAATATATCAAATGATACAAAGGAGAGTGGTAAGTTTACTTAAAAGAGATGTTCATTTTTAAAAATTTAATTATAACTTGGTGGTAGGCTTTTCATGCATGGCATCGCACCTCACTAAATGTCTGAAATTAACTATGATCATATAGAATTGAGAATATCAGATCTTACCAATAAAGTAGGTGCAAAGCTTATAAAAAAGTGATTTTACTTTTTACTCCCACTGGTGTTAAAACTAGGACCATGTGTAGAATTTATATAAAGATCAAATGCCTATACAGCTTTTTAAGTACAAATTTATGACACAGGCAGAGAAAAGATCAGACAGGAAAGAATATTAACAGGACTTTGTCTCATTTTACTTGCAAACTAAAGGTCTTGAGTAACACAGTGTATTTTATACCAAGCTAAAAGCCTTAATCTCCATTAATTATTTTCCATTAGTTTACTATTTGTCTTTGAAGTCTACCTCCATTTCTTATATCCATTCTTCAAAAAGGTAATAAATAAGATTCTTTTAAAAGAAAAGGTAGTAAATAAAAATACAAATTGTTATAACCTTCCTAAACACACACACATCTAAATACATTGTTACATTTAACTGAGGCCTCAGGCTTACTTCTAAGAGGCAATGTTCAAGTATAAGATCCATTTCTTTTTTTTTTTTTTTTTTTAAGATCCATTTCTTAAACATTACATTGATACAGACAAGGAGGACAAAAAAAATCAGCAAAAGTTAAAGCTATACCAAGGTGATAGGATTCTAAGGCTTTCTAACCTGGTCATCCACGTTGCATATCTCCCCCAAATGTGCACCCAACCTCCCAGCATCTTGCCTTTATGGCAGGTCATGACCCATCCAGCCTCCCAGCATCTTGCCTGTATGGCAGGCCATGACCCATCCACCCCTCAGTGGATGGTCCTAAGGGAGGACGCCACCACACTCACCACCACCCAAAGGAAAGATTTATTTCTCTTCTTTCCCTCTACCCAGTTGTTAACTCTGGGCTAGAAAAGAGATACCTGAAGGGAAATGAACTTACTCTAGGAGCTTGCTGGTTGCTCTCCCCTGAGCCTGGGGTTTCTGGGTTTCCCTCCCTGAGAATTAAAGAGGAAGACGATAGGGACGGACAAAGATAAAGCATTTCTTGACCCACTTTTCTCAGTACTTCTCTAAACGACTCACTTTCAGCAGTTTACATTGCTGCTAAAAAATTTTGTTATTTGGATTTACTGGGAAGGAAAGAAAAAGGACACTTTAAAAAACCTATTTAAAAGAAGAAAATAGGCCGTCTGCCCTTCCACGCTTCCCACTTCTGAAATGTGTGTCTCATCCACGTCGATTAACACGTGAGCTGGCCCCCACGTTTCTTTGTCGTTTTCTAAGGATGTGCTCCGGTTGGAGGTTCGCTCACAATCACCCTGGCTTTGAGACCACGGCCGGATCGATGAGCTCGTTTGCAGTTCAGGCGGCAAAAGAGACGTTAAGGTCCCCTACCTACCTTCAGGGTTGGACCATGGCCGCCTAGCTTTCTCCGTTTCACAAACACAACGGGTATGTCGGTTTTCAAGGTCAGTTCGCAGAGCGCTCCCTCGAGGCCCCGCCCGTTCTCTGGGGCGCAAAAGCAGAGCGGATCCGGTCAGTCTTTCCGCCCGGGGCCGTGGCGGGAAGTGCGCGGCGGGGGCGGGGCTTCCGCGTCCCAAACTGCACTCGCCCGGGCGACAGCCCAGGCCCCAGCCCCGGCCCTGACCTTGACTAAGGCCGGCCACCAGCTCGGGTCCCGGACCGGCGCACCTACACGCGGGCTGGAAACATGGCCTCGAGGCCAACTAACACCTCCCAACTTAATCTTCCTTTGAACTCTGCATCGTATACACAGAATGCCAAAAAACCAACTTCCAAAGTTTCTCTGAAATTTGAAACCTCGAGGCAAAATTAAGAACACTGCCCACTTGGGGTGCTTTTATTAGAGAACCTTGAAATAATACAGCAACACCCTAAATGACATGCTTGGTGCAAATGGTCCAATTTTACAAACGGGCGAACTCAGGTAAAGAATGAGTCAGTGAGAATTAAAAATAGACTCTAGTTATACTGACATCAGGTCCATTCATGAGACAAAAACCACACCAGCCCCCAAAGTATAGCTGTTTGACAATAATAATAATAATAGCAGCTAACGATTCTGTAGTGCTTTGCATATGTTAATACTTAATCTTCATAACTACCCTGTTGAAGTAGGTCCAATCAGGTCCATTTCACCAATAGGGAAACTGAGGCACAGAAAAGCTTCCCTACCCAAATTCAAGCAGCTAGTCAACAGCAGAGCCAGGATTCAAACCAGGCAGTGCAGTGTAGCCTTTAACCCCTACCCTGTACTGCCTGATACAGTGAGATAAGCGCCGGTTCCTCTTAGTTGTCTCCTTTAACAGCCTAGGGAAAGTCACAGGAGTCTAAGCCTTGGTCTCCCCACTTGAACACACGAAGACACACGTGATTTGCCAATCTCTCACAATTTCTGAGGATTCAGTGGTGTGAAAATTCCTCGAAAGGCATCCTTTAATCGTTATACTCGCTTAATGCTGACAAGGCTCTGTCAATCTATTCATCATATTATCACCTACATTTCAAGACTCGTGCATTAAGAAATGATACAGAAACTATTTTCTCCGATATTCTGCAAACCGTCTCTATAAAGAAGAGCTGGAGACAGGAAACCACCAGCCGACAGGGGGCCGGTCTCACCTACCAACACGCCAAGCTTTCACCGACCCGGGCGAAACAATGAACACCGCCAAGAAGCTCACCCGACTTAAGAGAAGCCTCGGCCCTACTCAGACACGCATTCAAACGTCTCCCCTTCCCCTGCATCCACAAGGCACCCGGCAGGAGGATGCTCTCGGCCCAGAGTGTTCACAGCCCAGGGGCTTGGGGCTTCCTCCGTTTTCAGTAAACCCGAAGCTTACACGAACACGAGTCCTTGGGCACCAGGCGCTCCTTCAGACGTCCCAGCACCTGCTGCTCCGGTGCAATGCGGGACTGAAGCAAACTGAGGAGGAAAGGCTGCGGGTTCCCAGTAGCTCCGAGAAGCCGCGCCCTCCTCTGAATGGGCGGGCAAACCGCCAGAGTCAGAATGACAAAGCAAAAACCCACTCTTCGTGCAGCACTGGCAACTAGGCTGATGCGCTTAGCAAAGTGGGATCTCCTAATTGGGTGACAGCATATCCTCTTCCTGCTCACAGCGCCCCCAACCCAAGAAAGGAGCAAAAACAATTTAAGAAATATTTGGAACCGGAACCAAGAGTGTGCCTTAATTGAACAAAACTGGACTATGCCCTCGGGCAGTGACTCCCGAACTTTGCTACTGATTGTAATCATGCGAGGATCTTCAAAAACGCTGCCGCCTGGCTCCCACCCGCAGACATTCTGATGTAATTGGTATTGCTTGCGACCTGGCCATCTGAGATTTTTAAAACTCCCTGGATGATTTTAGTGAACAGCAGTTTGCGACCTACTGCCCTAAAGTAATGGATTAGTCAGTCTGGTGATTCCCTAAAGGAAGCGATTAGGCTTTAAAAAAAAAAAACTTCTAGTCCATCCTGACTAATTCTGAAAAGAAGTGACAAATTTTCACCAACACATAACTTCGCTTTATAGTACTTCCTCCTTATCCCACTCAGATTTTGGTTCGTCATGTTGTTGAAGGAAAACTGCGTATATTTAACTCCAGCCATGCCTGGCACCTGCAGCCAGCTACCCGAGTGAGCCACACTCCCTCATACTTCCCTGCTCTTACTCATATTCTTACTCAGCACCTTGTGCTAGCAGGTAGCTATGAATATTTGATGAAGAAATAAATAAATGAATGTCTTTCCCACTTCTTTGTCTGGATACTGCCAGACTGAAACACGCTCAGGTTGCTGGTTTCTAAAGGCTCCGTGAAGCCACAATTTGCTCCTTTTGAGTCCCTTCCCAGGTGCAAGGCAGAGGCTTGTTGCAGCCTCTCAGTTTCAGAACGCGTTCACACACACACACACACACACACTCACACACACTCTACACATTGTGAGGGAGGGAAAAAACCCTCTGCAGACACAATGGGACCCAGAGAGGACTTTGATCAAACAGGCCTTGCTGAGTGCCCCTAGTCTACCACACCTAGTTCATGGTATACTTTAGTTTTCTATGGTGATAGTTGTTCTTCCTGAATAGGCCCTTTAGGCGGTTAAGGGCAGAAGGTAGAAAGTTCTTCCTGAGGTTTTGTTTCTTAAAAATAATCAGCCCCAAATCATCCTCAAACCAAAGAGACACATTTGGGGGTGGAAAGTTTTGTTCCCCTACAAGGTGCTAAACTGACACTCTGTTTGGTGGTTATTTATGTGAGTGCCTAACCTGATTCTGGGGTCCTTAGAAGAGAAGATGGGTCTAGCACATAGGTGTTCAGGAAACAAGATGACTTAGGAAGCAAAGAATGAAAAAATGTGAAGGAAAGACAGCTGGGATTAAGGCAGAGAACTTACCATTTACTCCCAGCTGCTGTGCCAAGCTTTGTACTAACCAGCTTACATGCCTTCTTTCATTTAACCTACACAAAACAACCCATGAGTTGGCGTCATAACTCCACATTCTTAAACATCTATAGAAGCTACAGTTTATTGCAAAAGCATGTCTTAGGATACAGAGGGACTTTAAAATCATTTAACTTAGTGTGCTAAAAGCAAGTGACAAGGGTTGACTTCTAAGAGCCTTCCGGGACAGACAGGTCCGAGTTACCACAGTTAGCATTTTCTAATGGCATTCCAGAAAAGGCTAGATAAGGCATTTTAACTTTAAACTGTTCTTAAGTGAGCAGATTATAGCACAAATCCCAAGAGCAGCTCCATGTAGTTATTTTTTAAGTTAAAAAAAAATATCACCGTTAAAAAAAGCTTCACTTTCCTTTCAAACCCAGATGCCTTACCCTTGTCAGGAAATAGAACGCCTTAGTTCTATTTAGTTGCTGGTCAATGGAAGAAGAGCCGCTCGCTGGCACTCACACCCCCCTCCCCCATTTCTCATCATGCAGCATTTGTTCTAGTGGTACATCTTGCATCTCTTGACTGGGTTCATGTTATTCCTCCTGCCTAAAATTATCTTACCTCCCTAAGGGCCTACTCCCTCAAAGCTCATCTGAAATGTCATCTCCTGTGGGAGGGCTTGCCTGATTTCTACCCTGTGTTTATCGCTCCTTCCCTCTTCTGTGTCCCCAAACACCTAAAAATAATTACAAATCATCTAAAGCCAAGAGAGTTTTGAGAAGGCAAAACCTTGCTTGATTTATCATGCCCTCCCAGAACCTGTTATATATTGTAAGTATGCAGAAAATGCTGGAAAAGACCCTCTGTTCCTGAGCTGTCATCTAAGGACACTATTAACAGGTCTATGAAGGTGTTCAATCAAGGGTCCTCTTGCACTAAACTACCATTCCTCAATAAGTCTTTCTCATACATACACACTGAGCTAGAACCACCTTCCTGACACCCAGATCTCTGCGCAATCCTCCAGTAGTTCTCTAGGAACCTCTAAATAAAAATCCAAACTCCTCAATTGTACTGAGTTGGCAACGGCCACCCTTGTTAAACCTAGATGTCCACATATTCTGTACCCTACTTAACCAGAAAACATTACTGGAGAAAACACAGAAATTAAAAGTAATTTCACTTTAGGGCTTCCCCGGTGGTGCAGTGGTGAAGAATCTGCCTGCCAATGAAGGGGACACAGGTTCAAGCCCTGGTCCAGGAGGATCCCACATGCTGCAGAGCGACTTAAGCCCGTGCACCACAACTACTGAGCCTGTGCTCTAGAGTCTGCAAGCCACAACTACTGAAGCCTGCGCCCCTAGAGCCTGTGCTCCTCAGCAAGAGAAGCCACCGCAAGGAGAAGCCTGCACGCCGCAAAGAAGAGTAGCCCCCGCTCGCCGAAACTGGAGAAAGCCCACGCACAGCAACGAAGACCAAACATAGCCAAAAAGAAAAATTAATTAAATAAATAAATTAAAAAAAAAAAAGAAACAGCCAACGCAAGAGGGACACTCTGACTCTCCTTTCTGTCTCACTGAAAATAGGAAATAAGTCACTCATGTGAAATGTGCACTCCTTGCATCTAGAGGTAGAAGGACACCCTTAACACAAAAGATAGGGAATTTGGGGCCAGGAAGCCTATATAAACAAACTCATTACTTCTTTAATATACTACCCCAAGCCCAAACTCTGCTGATAATCGTCACTAGTTGGGCACCCAAAACCTAAGTTTCTTTGTCCTGTCAATTCCTCACAAATGTATTGTTTCTTTGTCTAAAAAAGTATAAAAGCTGCCTGCTTTGGCCACTTCTTGGGTACCATTTCTATGGGATCTCCATGTGCATGAATTAAAATTTGTTTCTCTTTCTCCTGTTAATGTCTTGTGTCAATTTTATTATTGGTCCAGATATAAGAACTCAAGACAGGTAGACTGGGAAATTTCCCCCTCGCCAACACTCACCACCCAGTTCTACCAGGGTTAAGTCGGAACCCAATTCAGTTGCCCACCAACCTGAGAGGAATTCAGGATGGAAACAGGATGAAGCACTCCGTGCTTTAGATAAACAGGCCCTTAAATAGCCAGATGCGTATCTCAGGAAGAATTTTAATGACCCCAGATTCTTGCATCTTCTCATATTTAGCTAAGCACTTAAACTTGAGATATCTGTTCTTTGTGATTAGCAGTAATCTTTTACCAAGATGTATGCTTGACAGTGTGTATTTCCTAGCCCAAAAAAAAAAAAAAATCATATATAAACGGGTCTCTCCCCTACTTCTTCGCAGCAACTCCTCAGAGATAACTGAGTGCTGTCTCTGGGCTATAGTCCTCAATAAGACCCTGAATAAAACTTAAACTCACAACTTCTATGTTGTGTGTTTTTCTTTAAGTCGACAACACCTACACCTTGCCATTGGCTCATGACCTGCTTTCTACTTTAAGAAAAGAGAATCAACCAGACAGAACTCCCACCTATTTCCCTTTTTTTTTTTTTTTTTTTCCGGCTGTTCCATATGGTATGCAGGATCTTAGTTCCCCCACCAGGGACAAACCCGTGCCCCCTGTATTGGGATCAAGGAGTCTTAATCACTGGACTGTCCAGGAAAGTCCCAAAGTCCCACCAACTTCCATCTCAACCACCAAGCTGCCATATTCCCCGCCTTCCCTCTTGATTTAATGAAGGCCAGCCTCTCCACTTGTGTGCGCATTTTCATCTTTTCTTGACTTCTCAACCTTCGATAACTTCACTCCTCCCATTAGCCTCCCTCTCTGGCATCATCAGTTTCTTGTTCTCTACCTGATCATTCCCATCATCATACAAGCACACTGTAATGTTCCCATTTTTTAAAGTCTCCCAAGATCCCATATGCCCAATTCCAGTAGTTACCACCCAACATCATTTCTCCCCTCACAGGGCGAAAAAAAAATTTTTTTGGAAAGGATTCTTTGTACCCTGAGAATAAAGTAGGGTAGGGAGGTCAGGAAAGATCTAAGTATATGGCACTCGAGCAGAGACCAGAGTGAGATGAAGGAGCAAGACTTAAGAGGGGGAAATCTTTCTAAGCAGAGGAAACAGGAAACAGCTCCCTAAGCTGGGAGCCTGCCCAATTTGTCCACAGATCTGCAAGGGAACCAATGTGTCTACAGCTCAGTGAGTGAGGAAGAAAGTGGTAGGTAGTGAGGTCAGAGGAGTAGCCAGGGGTCAGATCCCAAAGGCCATAGTCAGAAATTTGGATCTCATTCTTAATGTGATAAGAAGCCAAAGTGTCACAAGAGAGGAGAGGGAAATGATCTAGTTTGTATCCTTAAAGGATTGCTCTGCTGTGTGGAGGAGAGACTAAGGTAGGGACTCAGCGTGGAGGAACACAGACCAGTCAAGAAGTTACCGTGGTGGTCCAAGCTGAGATGATGAAGGTTTGGATTAGTGAGTTGAGAACATATATCTGAAGATAAACCTAATTAGTTTTACAGATGGATGGAACGAGGGGTGTAAAAGAAAGAAAAGAATCAATGACTCCAGGGTTTTGGCCTTGGCAACTGGGTAGATGGGAGCACTCCCTGATGAATGGGGGGATACTCAGGGAGGAGGAGAAAAGATGGGAATGGGAGATGGAAAGCAATAGTTTGGGACAAATGCATAGTATGGTTTGAGAAACCTACTGTTATCCAAATGGAGATTTTGAGTAGGTAGCTGGTATGCAAATCTGGAATTCAGGGGAGAAGTCAGGGCTAGAAATAAAAATTGTTAGTCAAACAATAAAAATTGTTAGTCAAATATAAAAGGTATTTAATGACATGGATATTGCATTGTAGATAATGTTGGGGTTTTCCAGAGAAACTGAGAGAGAGAGAGAGAGAGAGAGAGAGAGATTTTTTTTCTTTCTTTCTTTCTTTTTTCTGGCTGCGCAGCATGCAGAACTTCCCCAACCAGGGATAGAACCCATGCCGTCCCTGCATTGGAAGCACGGAGTCTTAGCCGCTGGACCACCAGGGAAGTTTGAAAGATTTATTTTGAGAGAATGACTCACAGCATTTGGTGGCTGGCAAGTCTGAAACCTACAGAACAGGTCAGCAAGCTGGAAATTCCAGCAGTCTTAATGTGGCAGTCTCGAGTCTGAAGGCAGTCTGGAGGCACAATTCTTTCCTCTGCAGGAGACCTCAATCTTTTCTCTTAAGGCCTTCAACTGATTGCAGGAAGCTCACTCACATTATGGAGAGTAATCTGCTTTACTCAAAAGTCTATTGATTTCAGTGTTAATCACATTAAAAAATACCTTCACAACTACATGTAGACTGGTGTCTGACCAAACAACTGGGTACCATAAAATCAGCCATCACATCATGCGACTAGATGAAATTACCTAGTAAGTTAATGCATTTAGAGAAATGAAGACAGTCCAGGACTGAGCCCTGGCAAAGTGCAAAGGAGAAGGGTCCAGCAAAGGAGGCTGAGAAGGGAGGTAGGAGGAAAACCAAGAGAATGTGCTAAATCAAAAGCCAAGGAAGACGTGCTCCGAAAAGGAGGAAGATCAATTATATCAGGTGCTGCTGAGAAAACCTGCAAGATAAGGACTGAATCATGGAAGTTATTGCTGACTTTACTGAAAATGATTGGGGGAAAGAAAGCCTAAGTACAGGCGGTTCAACAAGAAACAGAGGGCTTCCCTGGTGGCGCAGTGGTTGAGAGTCCGCCTGCTGATGCAGGGGACACGGGTTTGTGCCCCGGTCTGGGAAGATCCCACATGCCGCGGAGCGGCTGGGCCCGTGAGCCATGGCCGCTGAGCCTGCGCATCCAGAGCCTGTGCTCCGCAATGGGAAAGGCCACAACAGTGAGAGGCCCGCGTACCGGTAAAAAAAAAAACAACAAGAAGAAACAGAAAAAAGGGACAAGGAGATAGTAAGTATAGCCAACTCTTCCAAGGAGTTTTGCTATAAAAGCAGAAAACAATGGGATTTTGTCTAAGAAGGAAGTTATTATAGCATGTTTCAATGCTGAAGAATTAATCTAGTAGAGGAAATTTGGTGATTTCCAAAGAGGAAAGGAGCAAGATGAGATCTGTAAATTACAGAGGCAAAGTACTTTGACTATATACATCTATTATGCAGCAGACTTAAGTCAAATCTAGGTTCCATCACTGATTAGACAGTCAAATTACTAAGCCTCTCAGCTTTCTCATCCTCTTTCTACAAGGTCCTCTGTGGTCCTTCTACCTCTTTATCTCACCCAAACCTTCCCTCCGTCTCTATGCCCCAGCCATTAGCCTTTTTTCAATCCCTTTAATTAATCTAACCACAGGCTTTGCTAACTCCCAATCACTCAACACGTCTTAGTTCAAACATGTCTCAGTCACATAAGCCAAATCCCCCTATGAAATGCTCTTGTGTTACCATGTATTCTTTCTGATTAGTACTTACCACAATTGCAGTTATATTTTTAAGTATGGTTATTTGATCAATGTCAGCCTCCCCCTCTAGAACAGCTTAGTTCAACAGAACTTTCCATGATGATGCAAATATTCTATATTAGCATTGTCCAACCCAATAGCCTCTAACCACATGTAGTTATTGAGCAAATAAAACATAACTAGAGCATATGGGGATGTAGCTCAGTGGTAGAGCACATGCTTTGCATGTATGAGGTCCTGGGTTCAATCCCTAGCATCTCCATCTGATTTCTCCTTGTTTAATCCTTGGAAAATATGGCTAGTGCAAGTGCTGATCTGAGTTTTAAACTTTATTTATATTTAATTAATTTAAATGTAAATAGCTACATGTGGGCAGGGATCAGGATTATTTATGTTCACCACAGTGTTCCCAGCACTTAATATAGTGCCCACACTTAGTAATTGCTCAAAAAATGTTTGTCGAAAGATTCGATCTGTACAGTGGGGATATTACTAGTTAACTTGTAGATTTCATATTTTTCTAAGAGGAAAGGAAAAAGAGTCTTTACATAGTAACTGTCAAAGATTCTCAGTCCTCTTATAAAGGTGAATCTGACCTTCAAAAATTTGATCAATCCCAGAGGGTGGCTGAGAACATATTGGGTATCTGAATAAAATAACACCTGTAATATGCCTAGGAGTGTGCCTAGAACATGTGGTGGTCCATCAACTTCACAGAGGGCAAGCAAATAATGGTGTAGGGAAATTGGGGAAGCAGGTGATATTTGAACCATACCTGGAGGAATAATAAAGGTAGTAGTAATGGGAGTGGGAGTAATACCTAAGAATTTTTCAGTGCTTACCACATGCCAGGCATAAACTTGGGTCTTTACATGGCTAATTTAATCCTCACAATGATGCAATGAGTAAGATACCATTATTTCCCCCATTTTACAGATATCTGAAAAAAACCTGAGCTATAAAGAGGAAAATTATCTTCCCATGGTCACCTAGCTAATAACTGGCAGAACCGAGACTGATGCCCAGCCCTTGGCTATTACCACGATGCTGTTCAACTCTTTTTTCTTTTCTTTTCTTTTTTTTTTTTTTCGGTATGTGGACCTCTCACTGTTGTGGCCTCTCCCATTGCGGAGCACAGGCTCCGGACGCGCAGGCTCAGTGGCCATGGCTCACGGGCCCAGCCGCTCCACGGCATGTGGGATCTTCCCGGACCGGGGCACGAACCCATGTCCCCTGCATCGGCAGGCAGACTCTCAACCGCTGCACCACCAGGGAAGCCCCTGTTCAACTCTTAAACAGAATTTTTCTAAGCAGAGGGAGCAATAGGTACAAAGACACAGTAGTAGGAAAGAAATGGTGTGTTTTTGCATGACATGCAGAAACATAAGGGGAGATGAAACTATAAATATATGCTGGATTCAGTTTGGGGTTCCCAAGGCAGCTAAGTGTATGGCTCTTTCCCCTACATTCTCAGTTAATTTTTAAAATCATCCAAGTATTACACCCATATTATAAAATTAGAAACAGAAATTCCAGGAAGTTAAGAATTTTGCCAAAGCTCACAAAGCAGGTGTGTTGGAGATGGGATATAAATCTAGGTGTGCCTATCTCCAAATCTATTGTTTGTCTTACTACTCAATAATGTATAGTGAGGTAAGGGCTAAAAAAAAAGGCAAAAGGAACATGCTCTAGGGCCAAAAAAAAAAAAAAAGATTAATTTTCTGACAAGAGCCAGGTCAGAATTCATCCATGAAGCATCTACCCGAAATCCTGCTTGGGGCACCAAGATCTCTGTGAAGCCTTCTCTGATCAAACAGAATTAGTTACTCCTTTATTTCTTATGTCAAGCTACAGAAAAGCTGTCTGTTTACATGTCTGCCACTCTCAGAACTGTCACTTAGTGAGCAGCTCTGTGCCAGGAGCTTTACATGTTCTCATTAATCCTCTTACTCACCCTTTGGGATACATATTATCATCTCCATTTGCAGATGAGTAAACCAAGGATAAGAGAGTGGCCAAAGTTCTGAGAGCTAGTCCAGGACTTATGTCCTCATGCTCTTTCCTCTCCACCACAGTCATTTTCACTCTGGGGGCTGGTTTTTGCACCCCCCGTACTTGGCACAGTGCCTTCCCCATAGTAGGCAGGTTTGAATTCAACTGGCAGGATAGCAGGCTTTCGAATGTTCATGAAGTAAAGAGAAGAGAGTCTAAGGTGTCCTGGTAAACCAGCTTTGGGTGGCAATTGCGGGGAGAAGCCCTCACTTGTAGCATCTGCCAGTTTCCGTGGTATAAATACCCCCACTTTGGCTGATTTCAAGCTACAAACCTGCCTGCAATATTCCCGAACGTTTAACCATGGCTCTCTTGTGCTGGTAAGAGCCAGCTCCAGCACACCATCTAAAAGCTCAAGGTCATCAGGTACAAACTACTTTCCCTCCTACATGTCTTCTGCATGGCAGCTCTCTACACTTAGACTTCACTGCAACCCCAAAAGGATAAGGATTCTTCTACCTCTGCTAAAGCTCACCTTTATCAGAGCCCATGACCTATTCTAATTCCAAGTACTCTTAGGGACTCCACATCCCTTAAACATCCTCTTCTTAACTTGCATCCCTGACCATTCAATATTTAAGCCTTCTGTCTTCAAATGTGCCCAGGTCTCCTCTTTTGTGAATATTTCAGCTGATCTCACAGCCTCATCTAGCTTTCTGCTGACAAGCAGTATGGCCCAATAGTTACGGGAGCCTCCTCTGACATCACATAACCTGGCGTTTCTGCTGACAGGTGGCATGCCCTTAGGCAAGTTCCATTACCTTTCTGTGCCTCAGTTTGCTTATCTGTAAATGGCCATAAAAAATAGCACCTGCATTTTCTGTGGCAGTTGTGGAAATTAAATGAGTAAGTAGACGTAAAGGGCTCAGAATGTGGTAGGTACTCAATATTTGAGTTGCTATTATCACCATTATGTCCTTAGGCATGGCACAAATCTAGGAAGACCTCAGTGTGGTTAAGAGTTTGGATTTTCTCCTTTGACAATTTAGTTATTCACAGTAACTGTTAAAAATGTGTTACACTAGGGGCTTCCCTGGTGGCGCAGTGGTTGGGAGTCTGCCTGCAGATGCAGGGGACGCAGGTTCGTGCCGGGGGGCTCCCGCGTGCCGTGGAGCGGCTGGGCCCGTGGGCCGTGGCCGCTGGGCCTGCGTGTCCAGAGCCTGTGCTCCGCGGCAGGAGAGGCCACAACAGTGAGAGGCCCGCATACTGCAAAAAAAAAAAAAAAAAAAATGTGTTACACTAGACTCCGTTTAAAACTTAATTCAAGGGGGTAACCTATTCATCTTTCTTTTAATTAGCAGTCTATTGTTAAGCATGCCATTTTTCACAGTCATCCACTCTCATTGCTCACAGCTTGTTCTTTCTCTGGTAGAAGAAAAATGTAATTTTCTCAAACAACTTGCTAAAAGAAATGCAAAGACATGAGGAACTTAAAAAAAAGTTCCTCATGTCTTTAATCCATTTTGTATCACATGTATATACGTGCATAAGGTACAAACACTAGTGCAGAAACATCCCCCTCCTGCATTCCATTTGTTTTAGGTCTCTCAGCGTCCCATTTCAACTCTAGAGGAAAGAAAACCTTTTTAATCTAGAAAACCAACTGGCCGGCAGAACCTCAGGAGGTACAGGCTTTATTGCAGTCAAGCCTCAGACGTCTCGTCTTATAAAACTGGAGATCAGCCGCCCTCACCGCGAGCCAAGGGGTTGTGTGAGTATTAATAGTCTTAAACAGCTTTTAGATCTTACAGATGAAAGGAGTGCCATATACTTTATTATCATTATTAACCTCCAAATTCTTAAACCCTATTAGGTAGTTGACATTGAGAGGAACATCCCCCTCTAATTCTCCAAGAGCCCAAATTCCAGAATCCCAAGAGAGTTTATGACTACGAATCGGTGGTGGAGGGCTATGTTCACCCATAAAGTAGCCTTGAATATTCCTGATTGGCAACTAATACTCCAGAGCTGATTTGAACTAAGAGTGACCTATGTCTCATTTATAACTTGTATTATTAAGACCAACTTTCCCCCTCTAAAGACAGATGAGAACGTTGTGGCTCCTCCACCAGAGTATTTCTGAATTCATTTATCTACAGGTTTACAACGCTCACTTAATCTTTCAATAATCTCAGGAACTCTTTTGAGGCCTTGTTGCAATAAAGGAGGCTGGACTACCTCCTACTCATCTTGATAGGGTTCAATGTTACCCATTAAGTGAGTTTACTAGGCCTCTAGTTCAATGTTCAGTCATTGGCCTTTTTTTTTTTAAACATCTTTATTGGAGTATAATTGCTTTACAATAGTGTGTTAGTTTCTGCTTTATAACAAAGTGAATCAACTATACATATACATATATCCCCATAGCTCCTCCCTCTCGCGTCTCCCTCCCACCCTCCCTATCCCACCTCTCTAGGTGGTCACAAAGCACCGAGCTGATCTCCCTGTGCTATGCGGCTGCTTCCCACTAGCTATCTATTTTACATTTGGTAGTGTATATATGTCCATGCCACTCTTTCACTTCGTCCCAGCTTACCCTTCCCCCTCCTCGTGTCCTCAAGTCCATTCTCTACGTCTGTGTCTTTATTTCTGTCCTGCCCCTAGGTTCTTCAGAACCATTTTTTTTTCAGAGTCCATATATATGTGTTAGCATATGGTATTTGTCTTTCTGACTTACTTCACTCTGTAAAGTCATTGGCCTTTCTAAGAAAACAAAGTATTTTCCAGCTTACTACCATCATGTGATGACCTTAGTATGGTGCCTCTATTCTTATAATTGAAGTAGAAGAAAAATGTATGGAAATTATTGTACTAATCCCTTCAGACAAACCAACCTCAGCTGTTCCACAGGTGAGCAAAACCAAGATGTTACTAGAATCACGAACTGGATTCTTGACTTTCAGCTTCCTAAAATAATTTCATTTCCCCATCTTCTTATATGGCTAAGTGACTAAATTCTGGCCAATAGGATGTAAGCAAAGTGTCATGTGCAACATTCAGAAAATGATCTTAAATGGAAAGGACATGCTGTCCTTCAACTCTTCTTCCAACTGATGGCTGGACTTTGGGCACTCATCTTGGGACATAAGATGGAAGACAAATGCTGAGGACTGTGGAACATGAAAATAGGAGGACTCAACATTGGTTCCAACACTGTAGAGTACCATAAATGCCCTGGACACACTACCCCTATCTAAACTTCTTTTAGGTGAGAGAGAAATAAGCTTACATTTAGTTTAAGCCACTGTTATTTTAGGTTTGCTGTCACATGTGGCAAAACCTAATCCTAACTGAAACATTTACATTACACTATAGGAAACACTTACATTTACACTATAGGACGTTTTAAAATAAATAAATAAATAAAGCAAAGGAAGAAAAAGAGTTATTCAAAATTTCCCCATCTGGACGCAATCAAGATCTAACTCTTGGCTCAGTCCGCAGACTTCCCTGAGTGCTTCTATTTTTTCCCACAGCTGCAAACCTCAGCTATAGATTAAACCTTTCCAAATCGGTATCTCCCACTCATCCAGACCTATGTACCTACTAGCCTATATATCCACATTGGACAATCACAACATGTCCAAAACCAAATTCATCATCTTCCCTGGTCCAAACCCTGTCTCCTTTCTCAATGACTGATACTACCATCCTCCCTCTGCACGGCAGAAACTGAGGCAGCTTGCCTGACTTCTCCCTCTGCTGCAGCCAACGCTGGATTGTGATCATCTGTCTATTAAAACCTCCCCCTAAGGAAGAACCAGATCTTATTCACCTGTGTTTCCTCAGTACCTACTGCATGGCAAGATAGATGCACAATATTTGAGTGATTATTCATATTTTGTGCCTTTCTTTCCAGTCTTTTCCTACACTTTTTCAAGCAAGATATGACTATTCTATAAAAACTATTTTAAACTCTTTGTTTTTTCATTAAACATTATAGTACTGAAAGTTTCCCCATGCTATTAAATATTCTATGTGAATCTTTTTTTTTTTTTTTTTTCAGTACGCGGGCCTCTTACTGTTGTGGCCTCTTCCATTGCGGAGCACAGGCTCCGGACGCGCAGGCCCAGCAGCCATGGCTCACGGGCCCAGCCGCTCCGCAGCATGTGGGATCCTCCCGGACCGGGGCATGAACCCGTGTCCCCTGCATCGGCAGGCGGACTCTCAACCACTGCGCCACCAGGGAAGCCCTATGTGAATCATTTTTAATGGCTGCATAATAGTACATGAATTAGCAGCTACTACTAAGCACTGACTATGTGTCAGGAACAGTACTAGGCATTTTACATACAATCTCACTTTATAGATAAGAAAACAAAGGCTCAGAGGAGCAAAGAGTCCTCTACTTGTGGTGACTATGACTAATAACCCACAATAGACAATGAGCCCATGAAAGGCAGAACTCATATCCTTTATGTATAAGGGCAGGCCCTCCAGTATTTGTCAAAAGAATTAAAATAATCAATAATTTACTAGAATGTGTATCTGGCAATTAAAAAGATTTATCTTGCCTTATAAAAAGCTTAATCTATCCTTTTCATATCTGACTACAATGGGAAGAGGACATTAATTAAACGCCATGTTAGATGCATTACAAACACCCTATTTAATCCTAACGACTCAAACAGAGGAGTAACACTATCCCACCTGCATGGATTTGAACCCAGGTCTGCATAATACAAAGATATATTTTCTACTTCCTATTTAAGAGAAATCCTTTTATAAAATGTGTAAGTTGTTTTCTTAAATAGATAATCAGCTTCCCTACTTGCCTTGCATTCATTCCAAAACAGAAATTTACTTAAATAGAAGTATATATGTATGGATTCTGATGTGACTTCTATATAACCATTGGTCTCCATCCTCTTGATCCATTTATACAAAAGCAAAGCACACATGAGGGGTCCAACCAATGCAGTGGTTATTTCCGTAAATAGCACTAATACAGGTGTAAAAACTGGCCTGGTGTGTGAGGCGTGTGTGTGTGTCTGTGTGTGCATGCATGTGTGTAGAAATTAGTGGGGAGTACCATGTCCAATAAGATCATAAGCACAGCTTAGCTCAGAGAACAGTTCAGCATTGATTAAGAGCCTGGCCTTTGGGCCAGATTCCCTAGTTTCAAGTTCTAGCTCTGTCACTTACTGGTTGCATGACCTTGAGCAAGTTCTTTAACCTCTTTGTGCCTTTATTTCCTTTTCTGTGAAATGGAGAAAACAGTTAATATCTCGCAGAACTGTATGACTGAATTAGTTAACACTTGAAGTGCTTATAGCAGTGACTCATAGAAATTGCCATATAAAGGTTTCCTGCGAAACATGAACAGATAATAGAGATAACAATAATATAACATATGGAAAAATTTTGCTGCATTAGTAATCAAAGAAATACAAATTGAAATAAAGCTGTATTTTTTTACCTCTCAAATTGGCAAACGATAGTTTTTAAAAACTTATTATTTCTAAGACTCACTAAGAACAGGGAAAACTCATTGAACTTGTGGAGTTATCAATTAGTACACATCACTTAAAAGGCTCTAGAACTTTAGAAATGTTCATACTCTGACCCAGATATTCATTCCAGTAATTATCCTGAGAAATAATTCTAAATACAGCAAAAACTTTATGCCCAAAGAAAAATATTTCTAACTTGTTATTCCATAGTAGCAAAAAATTGGCAACAGATTATTTGTCCAACCATAGTGGAATGGCTAAATAAAAATATTATATGGAATATTTCATAACTGAGAAAATTATTAAGAACTTGTAATAACATGCAAACTATTTTAATAATAAAACAGAATACAAGATACATAAAAGATACACAAAAATATTAATAGTGGTTATCTCTGGATATAACTATATGTTATCTTTGTATTTTATTATAACTCAGTCTCTATATTTTCTCAAATGAACATTTCTGCAGACCAAACCAAAATGCTTAAGGAATATCTTAAGCCTCATTCATAAAACAAACAGAACAACCTCCATGGATCCCCACTTCCTATAGGATAAAGTCTCTTGACTTTTCCACTTTTATCTCTGATCGTTCTCTCTGTCAGGCCCTCCTTACTACATTCGCTCTAAATGAACAAGCCGTGATGTTTTCTAACTTGTTTTTGTTTACGGCCGTGAATTCCTCCCTTACTACTTTTTTCCACTGGGAGAACACCTATCAACACCCTATCACAGCTACTCTGTGATCCCACAGCCTTTAGAAGAGAGACAGATACAAATAAGCAGAATGACCTTAAAGAACGAGACTGCCTTATTCATCTTTTTCTCTCCAGCCAGTGCTTGGCACATAAACAGGTGCCCAAAACACATCTGCTGAACGAATAAGCATCAGTACCAAAGTGGTGAGACCTGAGCTAGCCTGGGCTCCTCTGCCTGTAGGGGCTTTTATTTGTTTAAGGCAAGCAATCTCTGAAGAGGCGACTGGGAAACCAGATAGCCTGGGCTTGACACAGCAACACTGAGCAAGCTACTAAAACGCGGAGCATCTTCTTCCTCACTTGCGAAGCAGAATTAAATCCAGCAACCCCACAAGGTCATTGTGAGGACTGAGTGAGAGAGATGTGAAACACTGGCATAAAAAAGGAATGTTAGTTCATCAATATATCTCAAATGTTAGTTCCTCTCCCTCTTGCTGAAGGCATTAAAGCCGTGCCTTCTATAAGCAGCCAGGGGACAAGGATGATACACCTCAGAACCCCTGGGCTAGTAACATATGGCATCCAGATCCATACTTTCAGCAAACTGTCACACATGTCCTCTCAAACCTTATATCTGCTTTCCACATCGATAGCTGAAGAATGGTAGCAGCTGCCAGACCAAATTAAGATGATTACCTTGATGTTGTCTGTTACTCAGATCAAAGTCACTGGGCAGACACTCGAGACCAAGATACAAGCTTTCGTGTATCAGCCAGCCCTGTGAGTGGCAGCCAAGGTACAGCTGCCACGGTGGCAGGTGGCACAACCTCCGGTTACAACAGCCATCCTCACATCTAGGAACACCTACCATAGTATCAGTGCCATGAAAACCATACACAAGGCAGGTAGCACGAAACGTTCTGAGGACGGAGGCAGTGGAAGTAGAGGGGAGGGACCAGGAATTACCAGTGGGTTCACTGGCAAGCCAACTATCCTATTAATACTTTTCCATGCTTTGTTTCCTCTTCGTATGAAGGTGATATTACCTACCTCACTGATGGTATTTTGAAGATTAAATACGGGAGCATGCATAAGCCTCTGGCACAGGGAGGATAGGATTTGTGACCATTACCACAGCCCAAACACAGATACTAATGCCATGCCTTCCGGTGCTGAGCGCCCCTCTCCAATACCAATCGCAATAGATCTGAGTTCACCTTGACAGTTGTTCTCAAATAATAACCTTAATTCATGTACACAGGCTCAAAATTGGCCCAAAAGAAGGAAGAAAACCCAGTCTCACAAAGACAAGTAGTTAGAAAAAAGAGAAATACTTAATAGATTTTTCAGATAATTGTGGATATTCTTTTTTGATACTACACCAAAACTCAACAAGTGGTGGTTGATTAAAGGTTAGGTGCAGTGTGGAATCTGAAACCATGTGGATGAGGTTTTCATACTCTATCACATTAAAACGCATTGGTCTATCTTACACTTTGAATGACTCTTTTACCCATGAATGACTTTGTAAGATCATACATTGACCATTAAGAAAATATTCATTCACTAAGCTATGCAGCTCTTCCAAATGTTGACATGTTTCAACCAGAATATTTTTAAAAAATTATATTCATAAATAGTACCACCAACCTCATCAGAAAAGTCTTTAAGTATTAAAAAGCTGTTGAGCTCACATGGCAGATACAACTTCCCAAATTCTAATTTTCATGTGAAAGTTCAAATGTTATCATTAGCAACAAACACTGTCAGTTGTTTTCCTTGAAGTGACAGACTTGTTTTGTTCATTTTGGGGGAAATGCCTGCCAAGTACTCAAGTTTGAATAACCATAGTTTGACTGTCAGTTATTCTTTCAAGTATATAGGGTGTTCCATGAAAAAAGCAGCTAGTTCAGTTTGCAACGCAAACTATTAATTGCACGAGTGCTTCTTCTTGAGAAAATCATCACACTCCTGTGGCAAAACACTTTATGCATTCTTTTCTCATCACACAGAATATTAAAAAGATGTATACTCAAAGGGTTGAGATTTAATAAAGTTAATAATGTTTATGACTTCATCGAGAATAGTCTTAAGTAAAATAGACATTTTCTTTTACTGTGTGTGTGTGGTGGCGAAGAATATAATATAAACTAGTATAGTTTGGTACCCCTAGTTTGATTCATGCTAAGCCATCAGCAGTTTTACCCACCATTGCTTTGCACCGTCAATGAAAATGTCAAAACAGTAATGGTAAATAACATTTCAACATTATTATGAAAAGTTTTGACCTTGAGTATCCCCAAAGGTCACAGGCACCCCCAGAGGTCTGCAGACCACATTTTGAGAACTGCTGGCTTACTTTATAAATCCTGATCTGTCCCTGCAAGCTGGGCAGACTGTGAGCATGAACAGGAAGAAAGCTTCTTATGTGTGATGAGGCAACAAGTGAGGACACAGAGCACCATCCACTCCCTCATCTAGTAAGAGGTTCCCACTCTTCAACCACAGACAGCTTCAACCTATCCCAATACACATGCTTTTAAAGCAGGACTTTAGCAAGGGGGGAGTGGGAGCTCCCAGCAGTGACCTATATATCTATGGCTCACAGGGCGAGAGCTTCCTGTCTGATTAGTGTTGCCAGAATCAAAATTTCAGAGAAGTTGATGCTTGCCTTAATTGATCTCCCATCCACCTTTTGGCACCCTTGCCAACCTCCTTGCCTTCTGACTCATGCCCCTCAAGCACCTGGCACATCCATCCTGCCTATCCTCTTCCAGTGTTACCTCCCTTACTTTTCCTATCCTTAATGGACATGTTCATTTGCTTTATCTTGTTAGTTTAATCACCTTTTTTTTTTTTTTCTAATTCACACCAAGTTGCAAGTGACTTAACTTTCCCAGGAAAACTTTTATTTTTAAAAGGCTACTTTTTGGCCTGAATGAAATTTTAATTATTGGGATTTCCTTTCATATACTATGGAGTGTTTAGGAGCAAGAGTCTTCCTTGATGGAATGATAGAAAGCTCACGCTAGGAGAGACAGACAACATGGTATTACGGAAAGAACATAGACTTCTGAATTAGGCCTGGGTCCAAATTACAGATATATTAGTTATATGACTTTAGGGAAGTTTTTTGACCTCTCTGGGACTCAATTTCTTCACCTGTAAAATATAGATAATCTCTTCTTGTAAGGATTAGTGACTTTGTATATAAACCCAGCAGAGTCCCTATGAAACAGCAGGCATTCAATAAGAGGCAGCTATTATCTGGTCTGTGTTAGGGAATCTGTCTTTAGAAGCATCAAATAATAGTTTCCTGCCCCACCACTACCTCCTTTCTGCTGAGCCTAGAAATGAGCTTTCTATCCTAGTTACCATGTCTCTCTCTAGCTGAGTCTCTTCTCTATTGTTTTATTCCTTTGGAGACTGGGCTGAGACTATAAATGCTTAGGACTCTGCTTCCCCAAGCTACTAGGCCTGAAGATTACCTATACTTCCTGATCTGGAAGGACCCACTTTCTAGAAGAGAAATGATGATGCTGGCCACTTGATCAGATTCTTAATAATGTCTGACTGCTGAATCTTTGGGATTTTCTGACCCACGAACAAAAAGCATGATTGCCCTGGTCCTAGGAAGAGGCTATCCACTTTCCTCTACCTACCTTTCTTTCCCCGGGATTTCTAACCGTATGCAACTATTTCCCAATGGTTCCTTTCATGGATCTTTATCATTACTGGTCTTTATATGTTCTTGCCACAGTTTCTAAATACACCTCAATTTATATTTAATTAAAATATTATTTGATATGACTTTCCAGAAAGGAGGCAAATTTGCAAAAATAATAAAGTTACCGTAAAACTAGCAAATACTGTACCTGTAACTAGACTCAAGGTTAGTAGAAATAATGATTTCAACAATAGGAAGCTCAGAGTAATACCAAGGCTATAAACTAAAGACTAAAGGTAAATATGATTAGTGCTAGGGGAAAGCTCTGCCTAAACAGTCAAAAAGAGGAATCAAGTGGTAAGAGCTTATTAAACAATAAAAACCTCAAGGAAGAAAAATAAAAACAAGACAGAACAGATTAAATAAAATGTACAGTCATCAGATATAATTTACATATTAAACAGAATCTTACCTGCTTGATCAAGTTCGAGCAAAAAATAAGGAACAGATATAGATTTAAATAACTTCTTTACCTGGAAGAAGTTGAAAAACAAGGGGGAGAATGTAAAAAAAAAAAAAAGTTATAACCAACAGTAGAGTCTCTTGCCCACGTTTGTTACTTTCCTCCTCAATCAGCCTTCTCCTCTGAATACTTTCTAGTTCATTTTTATGTAACCCACAAGATACTCCCTGTTAACAGAAAGGTATTTAAGAGGGTATTTGAAATCTGTTGATTCTAATCTGTTTTCAGTGATTCACCTGTATGGCCCCATAAAATATATTTTACATGTTTAGTGACTCAGTCTACCCCACTATAAAATGGGTTTAATACTAACCATGTTTAAAAAGGCACTGGAATACTTAAGGTTTCCAAAACATCATGTGGCAACCCTGAGAAAAAACACATCCTACTATAGTCAAAGTATTATTTCTTTTTGGCCAAGTAACTTTTAACCAACAAATCAGTTACAAAAGTCATATGAGCAAGGTTATATAACTTTTAATGGCAAACCCCCAAATTTTAAAGATAAGAATCCTTTCTAAGAATGATGGGCTATATAAAAAGGGACTTGAAGGAAAGGGCAAGGAAAGCTATAGCTGGAAGACTGCATGGACAAAAGTCAATTCATTTGCCAGTGCTCATTTTCTAAGACTAAAAATAAAAAGGTCATAACATGAAAGCATGGACTCTTAAGACTTCCTTATCTGCTTAGTTTTAAAAATAAAGCATTTGCAGTTTGTTACCAGAAAAAAAAGAAAAAAAAGTTTTCCAGATTTAGAGAGTAAATCCTAAAAGTAAATTATCAAAATTTCAAAATTATCAAAATATGATAATATGTGAAATTTTAGAAAATATACTCTCTGAATTCCAGAGGACACATGACCCCACTTCGAGAAACTATTTTGTAGGTTATTTTAACTCTGATTAAACTTAAGCATTGTTCATTAGTATAAGATTAAAGATCTGTACTGAATATCAGAAGTGCCAGTTTCTAGTGTATTTTTATTGATAAAAGTAGAGAATGGTAAATTTTGTCTGTAAAGTAGACACACTATGGAGAAATGGCAGTGGATCTGGATATCAAGCAGTGGATAAGCTGTAATGAGACATCATTTGCTAATTCCAACTGCATACTTCTGACTTCCCACTGAAACAAAAATCACATTTTCTGAAAAGGTTGGGGGGTGTGTGTATCTTTGCCCTTTTTTTTTTTGAATTTTATTTTATTTATTTTTTAATACAGCAGATTCTTATTAGTCATCCATTTTATACACATCAGTGTATACATGTCAATACCAATCGCCCAATTCATCACACCACCACCTCCACCTCCCCGCCGCTTTCCCCCCTTGGTTTCCACACATTTGTTCTCTGCATCTGTGTCTCAATTTCTGCCCTGCAAACCGGTTCATCTGTACCATTTTCCTAGGTTCCACATATATGTGTTAATATATGATATTTGTTTTTCTCTTTCTGACTTACTTCACTCTGTATGACAGTCTCTACATCCATCCATGTCTCTACAAATGACCCAATTTCGTCCCTTTTTATGTCTGAGTCATATTCCATTATACATATGTACCACATCTTCTTTACCCATTCGTCTGTCAATGGGCATTCAGGTTGCTTCCATGACCTGGCTATTGTAAATAGTGCTGCAATGAACACTGGGGTGCACGTGTCTTTTTGAATTATGGTTTCCTCTGGGTATATGCCCAGTAGTGGGATTGGTGGGTCATATGGTAATTCTATTTTTAGTTGTTTAAGGAACCTCCATACTGTTCTCCATAGTGGCTGTATCAATTTATATTGCCACCAACAGTGCAAGAGCGTTCCCTTTTCTCCACACCCTCTCCAGCATTTGTTGTTTGTACATTTTCTGATGATGCCTATTCTAACCAGTGTGAGGTGATACCTCATTGTAGTTTTGATTTGCATTTCTCTAATAATTAGTGATGTTGAGCAGCTTTTCATGTGCTTCTTGGCCATCTGTATGTCTTCTTTGGAGAAATGTCTATTTAGGTCTTCTGCCCATTTTGGATTGGGTTGTTTGTTTTTTTAATATTGAGCTGCATGAGCTGTTTATATATTTTGGAGATTAATCCTTTGTCCGTTGATTCGTTTGCAAATATTTTCTCCTATTCTGAGGGTTGTCTTTTCATCTTGTTTGTAGTCTCCTTTGCTTTGCAAAAGCTTCTAAGTTTCAGTAGGTCCCATTATTTCCATTACTCTAGGAGGGAGATCAAAAAAGATCCTGCTGTGATTTATGTCAAAGAGTGTTCTTCCTATGTTTTCCTCTAAGAGTTTTATAGTGTCCGGTCTTACATTTAGGTCTCTAGTCCATTTTGAGTTTATTTTTGTGTATGGTGTTAGGGAGTATTCTAATTTCATTCTTTTACAGGTAGCTGTCCAGTTTTCCCAGCACCACTTACTGAAGAGACTGTCTTTTCTCCATTGTATATCCTTGCCTCCTTTGTCATAGATTAGTTGACCATAGGTGCATGGGTTTATCTCTGGGCTTTCTATCCTGTTCCATTGATCTATATTTCTGCTTTTGTGCCAGTACCATATTGTCTTGATTACTGTAGCTTTGTAGTATAGTCTGAAGTCAGGGAGTCTGATTCCTCTGGCTCCATTTTATCCCCTCAAGACCACTTTGGCTAATCGGGGTCTTTTGTGTCTCCATACAAATTTTAAGATTTCTTGTTCTAGTTCTGTAAAAAATTCCATTGGTAATTTCATACGGATTGCATTGAATCTGTAGATTGCTTTGGGTAGTATAGTCATTTTCACAATATTGATTATTCCAATCCAAGAACATGGTATACCTCTCCATCTGTTTATATCATCTTTTTTTTTTTTTTTTTTTTTTGCGGTACGCGGGCCTCTCACTGTTGTGGCCTCTCCCGTTGCGGAGCACAGGCTCCGGACGCGCAGGCTCAGCGGCCATGGCTCACGGGCCCAGCCACTCCACGGCATGTGGGATCTTCCCAGACCGGGGCACAAACCCGTGTCCCCTGCATCGGCAGGCAGACTCTCAACCACTGCACCACCAGGGAAGCCCCTTTCATCAGTGTCTTATAGTTTTCTGCATAGAGGTCTTTTGTCTCCCTAGGTAGGTTTATTCCTAGGTATTTTATTCTTTTTGTTGCAATGGTAAATGAGAATGTTTCCTTAATTTCTCTTTCAGAATTTTTATCATTAGTGTATAGGAATGCAAGAGATTTCTGTGCATTACTTTTGTATCCTGCAACTTTACCAAATTCACTGATTAGCTCTGGTAGTTTTCTGGTGGCATCTTTAGGATTCTCTGTGTATAGCATCATGTCACCTGCAAACAGTTATAGTTTTACTTCTTCTTTTCCAATTTGTATTCCTTTTATTTCTTCTTCTCTGATTGCCATGGCTAGGACTTCCAAAACTATTTTGAATAACAGTGGTGAGAGTGGACATCCTTGTCTTGTTCCTGATCTTAGAGGAAATGCTTTCAGTTTCATTAAGAATGAGGTTTACTGTAGGTTTGTCGTATATGGCCTTTATTATGTTGAGGTAGGTTCCCTCTATGCCCACTTTCTGTAGAGTTTTTATCATAAATGCGTGTTGAATTTTCTCAAAAGATTTTTCTGCATCTGTTGAGATGATCATATGGTTTTTCTTCTTCAATTTGTTAATATGGTGTATCACATTGATTGATTTGTGTATATTCAAGAATCCTTGCCTCCCTGGGATAAATTCCACTTGATCATGGTATATGGTCCTTTTAATGTGTTGTTCGATTCTGTTTGCTAGTATTTTGTTGAGGATTTTTGAATTGATATTCACGAGTGATACTGGTCTCTAATTTTCTCTTTTTGTAATATCTTTGTCTGGTTTTGGTATCAGGGTGATGGTGGCCTCATAGAACAAGTCCGGGAGTGTTCCTTCCTCTCTAATTTTTTGGAAGATTTTGAGAAGGATGGGTGTTAGCTGCTCTCTAAATGTTTGATAGAATTCACCTGTGAAGGCATCTCGTCCTGGACTTTTGTTTGCTGGAAGATTTTTAATCACAGTTTCAATTTCATTACTTGTGATTGGTCTGTTCATATTTTCTATTTCTTCCTGGTTCAGTCTTGGAAGGTTATACCTTTCTAAGAATTTGTCCATTTCTTCCAGGTTGTCCATTTTTTTGGCACAGAGTTGCTTGTAGTACTCTCTTAGGATGCTTTGTATTTCTGCGGTGTCTGTTGTAACCTCTCCTTTTTCATTTCTAATTTTATTGATTTGAGTCCTCTCCCTCTTTTTCGTGATGAGTCTGGCTAATGGTTTATCAATTTTGTTTATCTTCTCAAAGAACCAGCTTTTAGTTTTATTGATCTTTGCTATTGTTTTCTTTGTTTCTATTCCATTTATTTCTGCTGTGATCTTTATGATTTCTTTCCTTCTACTAACTCTGGGTTTTGTTTGTTCTTCATTCTCTAGTTCCTTTAGGTGTAAGGTTAGATTGTTTATTTGAGATTTTTCTTGTTTCTTGAGGTAGGCTTGTATAGCTATAAACTTCCCTCTTAGAACTGCTTTTGATGCATCCCATAGGTTTTGGATCGTCATGTGTTCATTGTCATTTGTCTCTAGGTATTTTTTCATTTCCTCTTTGATTTCTTCAGTGATCTCTTGGTTGTTAAATAACGTATTGTTTAGCCTCCATGTGTTTGTGTTGTTTACGTTTTTTCCCCTGTAATTCATTTCTAATCTCATAGCATTGTGGTCAGAAAAGATGCTTGATATGATTTCAATTTTATTAAATTTACTGAGTCTTGATTTGTCACCCAAGATGTGATCTATCCTGGAGAATGTTCCATGCACACTTGAGAAGAAAGTGTAATCTGCTGTTTTTGGATGGAATGTCCTATAAATATCAATTAAATCTATCTGGTCTATTGTGTCATTTAAAGCTTGTGTTTCCTTGTTAATTTTCTGTTTGGATGATCTGTGCACTGGTGTAAGTGAGGTGTTAAGGTCCCCCACTATTATTGTGTTACTGTTTATTTCCTCTTTTATAGCTGTTAGCAGTTGCTTTATGTATTGAGGTGCTCCTATGTTGGGTGCATATATATTTATAATTCTTATATCTTCTTCTTGGGTTGATCCCTTGATCATTATGTAGTGTCCTTCCTTGTCTCTTGTAACATTCTTTATTTTAAAGTCTATTTTATCTGATATGAGTATTGCTACTCCAGCTTTTTTTGATTTTCATTTGCATGGAATATCTTTTTCCATCCCCTCATTTTCAGCCTGTACGTGTCCCTAGATTGGAAGTGGGTCTCTTGTAGTATATATATGGGTATTGTTTTTGTATCCATTCAGCAAGCCTGTGTCTTTTGGTTGGAGCATTTAATTCATTCACGTTTAAGGTAGTTATCGATATGTAGGTTCCTGTGACCATTTTCTTAATTGTTTTGGGTTTGTTTTTGTAGGTCCTTTTCTTCTCTTGTGTTTCCCACTTAGAGAAGTTCCTTTACATTTGTTGTAGAGCTGGTTTGGTGGTGCTGAATTCTCTTAGCTTTTGCTTGTCTGTAAAGCTTTGGATTTCTCCATCGAATCTGAATGAGATCCTTGCCGGGTAGAGTAATCTTGGTTGTAGATTCTTCCCTTTCATCAATTTAAATATGTCATGCTGCTCCCCTCTGGCTTGTAGAGTTTCTGCCGAGAAATCAGCTGTTAAACTTATGGGAGTTCCCTTGTATGTTATTTGTCGTTTTTCCCTTGCTGCTTTCAATAATTTTTCTTTGTCTTTAATTTTTGCCAGTTTGATTACTATGTGTCTTGGAGTGTTTCTCCTTGGGTTATCCTGCCTGGGACTGTCTGCACTTCCTGGACTTGGGTGGCTATTTCCTGTCCCACGTTAGGGAATTTTTCGACTATAATTTCTTCAAATATTTTCTCAGGTCCTTTCTCTCTCTCTTCTCCTTCTGGGACCCGTATAATGTGAATGTTGCTGTGTTTAATGTTGTCCCAGAGGTCTCTTAGGCTGTCTTCATTTCTTTTCATCCTTTTTTCTTTATTCTGTTCCGCAGCAGTGAATTCCACCATTCTGTCTTCCAGGTCACTTATCCGTTCTTCTACCTCAGTTATTCTGCTATTGATTCCTTCTAGTGTATTTTTCCTTTCAGTTATTGTATTGTTCATCTCTGTGTGTTTGTTCTTTAATTCTTCTAGGTCTTTGTTAAACATTTTTTGCATCTTCTCGACCTTTGCCTCCATTCTTTTTCGAGGTCCTGGATCATCTTCACTATCATTATTCTGAATTCCTTTTCTGGAAGGTTGCCTATCTCCACTTCATTTAGTTGCTTTTCTGGGGTTTTGTCTTGTTCCTTCATGGGGTACATAGCCCTCTGCCTTTTTATCTTGTCTATCTTTCTGTGAATGTGGTTTTTGTTCCACAGGCTACTGGACTGTAGTTCTTCTTGCTTCTGCTGTCTGCCCTCTGGCGGATGAGGCTATCTAAGAGGTTTGTGCAAGTTTCCTGATGGGAGGGACTGGTGGTGGATAGATCTGGCTGTTGCTCTGGTGGGCAGAGCTCAGTAAAACTTTAATCCACTTGTCTGCTGATGGTGGGGCTGGGTTCCCTCCCTGTTGGTTGTTTGGCCTGAGGCAACCCAACACTGGAGGCTACCTGGGCTCTTTGGTGGGGCTAATGCCAGACTGTGGGAGGGCTCACACGAAGGAGTACTTCTCAGAACTTCTGCTGCCAGTCTCCTTGTCCGCATGGTGAGACACAGCCACCCCCCGCCTCTGCAGGACACCCTCCAACACTAGCAGGTAGGTCTGGTTCAGTCTCCTATGGGGTCACTGCTTCTTCCCCTGGGTCCTGATGCACACACTACTTTGTGTGTGCCCTCCTAGAGTGGAGTCTCTGTTTCCCGCAGTCCTGTCAAAGTCCTGCAATCAAATCCCACTGGCCTTCAAAGTCTGATTCTCTAGGAATTCCTTCTCTCGTTGCCGGACTCCCAGGTTGGGAAGCCTGACGTGGGGCTCAGAACCTTCACTCCAGTGGGTGAACTTCTGTGGTATACGTGTTCTCCAGTTTGTGAGTCACCCACCCAGCAGTTACGGGATTTGATTTTATTGTGATTGCGCCCCTCCTACCGTCTCACTGTGGCTTCTTGTTTGTCTTTGGATGTGGGGTATCTGTTTTGGTGAGTCCAGTGTCCTCCTGTTGATGACTGTTCAGCAGTTAGTTGTGATTCTGATGCTCTCGCAAGAGGGAATGAGAGCACGTCCTTCTCCTCCGCCATCTTGAACCAATCTCCTATCTTTGCCCTTTAAAAACCCAGACTTCACAGTAGGATCACAATAGGATGTGTTATGCAACAAGCAGGAAACTAACTTTATGTAGAAGTTAATTTCCTTGTGGGCAATTCCAATTTGAATTAATGCATTTCTCATTCTAGAGAGAAATATGAATTAATCAGGCCAAGTACAAATATAAAAACAAAGTTTCACCACTCTGACTCACTCACATCACAACTGCTAAATGAGATAATAAAAAGCAAAACTGAAGGAAATAACCTGGGGGAAATTCTATTCCAAGGTAATTTTTTTTTAATGAATGTGAACAGCCAAGTATATAAGTTGTACCCCCCTCAGAAGAAAATCACTGTTTTTACCAGGAGAGGCACCTAACCATCTTTCATGGCCAAAGACATTGAAAATTCATTTCCATATTAATTGAATATCTTATATTCTGAAAAGCTAAGGAACTGTTACATGCCAAGGTAAAACCAGAGGATATTTGTCCAGAAGTCCTGGCATACCCAGAAATTATTCAGATAATGACATTAAATTATTCAGATAATGACATTAAAGTTGCCAGAATAATTATACATTTTAATAAGTGTGCAAATACCTACCACGAGCTGTGTAGGAAAAGTTCATCATTCCCACAGTACAGGCAATTAAGTAAAACTGCCTAAATAAATAAATAAATGGCAAGGCTTTACCTTTTTAGACACAGGGCAGAGAGCTGAGAAATGAGGAAGTCAGGAGAATTCAGGGATAAGATAGTAGGAATGAGAGTAGTTACAGGTCAAGGAGATCTGCAATTGTCAGGAACACATAATCTGACGGCCTATCACTAGCAGCAACCCTGACCACACTAGCCCAACCCTTCATTGCAGAACTAGAGCAGAGTCAAAATTGGAATTTTCTAATTCTTTACTAGTGTTTTAAAATATAAAAGTAGAGTGACCAAAACTGGCATATGGCAGGCACTCAGTGGTGGTTGTTATTAATAAAAGCGTACACTGTAGGCCTCCAAGTGCTTTCACATAGACTTGAAACCATCTGGGCCTCACAATAAAGCTGTGTATTTTACAGATACAGTAGATAAGGTGGCACTGCCATCCTCATTCTATTGTTGAGGGAACTGAGATTTACGGAAAGAGAACTGAGGTCTTTTCAGTCCAGGTGTTCCTTCTGCTGTACCACTGTGAGCATGCAGCTATGAAAGGAGAGGCTAGGCTAGAATAAGAAACCTCTTTTTAACAGGATCAGTTGTGCTTGGAACAGAGATAGATATTTGTTGACTGCGATTTAACCAAGGCTCAGAATTGATAGAATGAAGATCACCATCCCAGGTCTTAAGTCTTGATAGGAAAACAGGAAGAGCAAGTAGTTCTCTTATTTAATCAACACTTTAATAGCATTTACTATGTACCAGGCATGTTCTATGGCATTTTACAAATATTTACTAATTTTATCCTCACAACAAAGTTCTGAGATAGGTACTATTATTATCCTTATTTTACAGATGAGAAAACTGAGGCACAATAGGTAAATAACTTAACCAAGGTCACACGGCTAATAGGATGCAGAACCAAGATCCAAACTCTGACTTCAGAATTCAGGTTCTTAACCTTATTTGGTAACAGAGAAGATTAGACAACCACATAATTTCAGAACTAAAAGGAATCTCAATCATCAACTAGTCTCAGCTCTTCATTTTAAAGATTAAACAAGCGAGAAGAATCTCAAAAGATCACCAGAGCTAGACAATTGAGCCCCCAGAGGGCCAGAATCATACAACAGATTTCTAATACCCAGCCCTCTTTTAAATTCTCTACCATTTACTGCTTATACTAATCATTTAGAAGTTAGCATGGGTTATCTTAGATCATTTTTCTTTCTAAACATATGTTCTGCCTTCTCAGTTTGAATAAACCCCCTAGGGATGGGACCTATACCTACCTCTTGGTAACCCTACTCCCAGTATGATGTCCCACACAAAAGGCACCATGATGACATTAATAGGGATGAAGCCTCAGGTGACAATGAAGCAGACTATGTTCAGGTGAAAAACAAAGGTGAAAGGTTCTGCCTACTTTGTTTCCACTGCTTGCCCGCCTTCCCTTTGTTCTTATTTGGAAAAAGAGAAACACACACATACACACACACACACACACATACACACACACACACACACACACACACACACACACACACACGCAGAGCCAAAAAAACCTGTCTCTACATAAGGCTTCCAGAATAAAAAGTCTTCTGAATTCAACCTCTCTGAGAACTGGAAAATAAGTCAAGAGATAGACAAGCTTAGGGAAAACTGAACTTAATAAATTACCTGGACAGATAGTTATGTTTACTAAATAGTCCATCGTGTCTAGTCCTAGAGCAACCCTGAATATAATTTAAAGTTAAACTTCAGTGCTATTTAAATGCCCTCAACCTTCCTATTAAGCACCTGATCAGGTTTGTCTTTAAATCCTCAACTTCAATCTGTGGTTAAATCGAGATGGATTAAACCAGTCCTCTCCATGGCTGTGATCACTGACCTTGTCTCTCTAATAATCTAAGATCATGAACCAAGTAGGAAGCACAGTTCATTCTCTGCCCATAATAAACCAGAGCATAAAGAGATATTTATCCAAATTTGGAGTACCTTAAGTAACAGCTCCTTAGGATATAGTGCCTATAGACGTGCCTAAAAGGGAAGCAAATCACCTGGTTTGGTAACTCCCCTACCTCATCTTCCCTGACCTTGACTACCTGACGACTTCTAGTACTTTGCAAAAACTCAGAAAAAGATTACTCAAGCAATGTTTTGTTCTCATATCAACACTCTCCAAGTACTCGGAAGCAAGTTACACCTACACACACACCCTTCCTAGGGTGAAATCCAATTGTTTATACCTGAGCTCGAAAGTCTGTCAAATTTCTATCATTCAACAATTTGTCACCACCTGCCGAGGTTAAAGCCTCACCTCAGTCCAGCGCTTGCACGTGGACTCGCTGAGGGTGACCTCAGGGTGGCTGTCGATCCAGGCATGCAGCTGGGCGCTGGGGCCTGTGAGGGCTGTGCTGGCGGACCCTGAGTGACCACTCACCCCGGTGGTTGAGCTTTCTGGCGAAGTTGGACTAAAGAGACGATCCTTAGCTACAATAGAAGCAAAGACGGTAATTATCAGAAGGAAGAACACGATGTTGCATTTTCTAATATCAGGTTCGCTCAAAGAGTCTCACAACTTCAGCCCCAGCAGCCACACTAAGGGATCTGAGGAGGGACTCCAACGCGGACGACACATTTAGCTCTGTCATCTGACTGGAGACTTCTGGCAACTCATTCGATATTCCCGACTCTTTTTTTTTTTTTAATTAATTTATTTTTGGCTGCGTTGGGTCCTCATTGCTGGGCGCGGTCTTTCTCTAATTGCGGCGATCGGGGGCTGCTCTTTGTTGCGGTGCGTGGGCTTCTCATTGCGGTGGCTTCTCTTGTTGTGGAGCATGGGCTCTAGGCACGTGGGCTTCAGTAGTTGCGGCGCATGGGCTCAGTAGTTGTGGCTCGCGGGCTCTAGAGCACAGGCTCAGTAGTTGTGGAGCACGGCATGTGGGATCTTTCCGGACCAGGGCTCGAACCCGTGTCCCCTGCATTGGCAGGTGGATTCTTAACCACTGCGCCACCAGGGAAGCCCCTCCCAACTCACTTTGCATACTCAAGATTAGTTCTCAGGGGATCCTGACAAATAATAGCAAGAGTCTGAACCATCCCTGGAGAAATAGTAGAAGGCTCTGAACACTGAGGGCCACATTTACCCGACTCCTACTCCTATCCATGGCTTACATGCAGAGAGGCCCTGAATCAGACATTATGTCCCCTTCTCACACAGCCCTGCTCAGAGACACGGGAATAGACGACTCAAACCAAGCCTTACTCCTTTTCCTCCAGCTAATTCCTGGATAAGACACAGGATCTTTAGTACACAGATGCAACAAATTTTCAAAAAAATACTTTTTTCAGAATCTCTGTTTCCTCTCCAGGAGTTTGCTGGGGTCCAATTTGGCACCATAACAAACATGACCCGGCTGAATGGTATGTGATCCCCACATGACAGCACCGTCATCCTGCACAGCATCACCAACCAAAACCACTGAGAGACTGCTGCCTCTGGCCTGTAAGTATCTTAAACTAGCTGTCTACTTCAGGGTCCACACACAAACCAAGGTCAATCCTACCCTTATTACTTGCTCTGCAAGTTATTTCTTCTCATTTCTGCTTGTCTGAGACTTACCCATTCTCCAATCTCTTCATCATCTTCATAGTTCATATTCATGTTTATTAGGCAGGGAGTGACTATCTAGATGCATCATCTCATTTAATCCTTACAAGGATACCATTAGGTAGGCACTGCTACCATCATCCCTATTTTGCAGATAAGGACACTTACTCAGAGAGGTTAAGCAACTTCCCCAAGGTTGCACAGTTTACAGTAAGTGATGGAGCTAAAATTTCAAATCTAGGTTGTAATTCTCTAGAACCCATACTTAAAAAAAAAACAACCCAGCTTTATTGACATATAATTCATATACCATAGCATTAACCAATTGAAAGTGTACATACAATCAATAGTTTTTAGTATATTCAGAGTTGTGCAGCCAACAACCAATCTTAGAACATTTTTATCACCCCAAAAAGAAACCCTGTACCCATTTGAAGTCACCCCCTATGTTTTCCCAGCAAGCCCTCCTCCTTCACCACCTCTAAGCAACCACTAATCTATTTTACAGAGTCACACAATATAGTCTTTGTGACTGGCTTCTTTGACTTAGCATGGTATTTTCAAGGTTCATCTATGCTGTAGCTTGTATCAGTGTTTTATTTTTTTAATTGCCAAATAATGTTCCATTATATGGATATACAACATTTTATTTATCTTTTCATGAGTTGATGGACATTTGATGGACATTTAGCTGTTTCCACTCTTTGGCTATTGTGAATAGAGCTGATGTGAACATTTGTGTACAGGTTTTTGTTTGAACTCCTGTTTTCAATTCTTTTGAGTAAACATCTGGGAGTAGAATTATTGGGTAATGTTAAGTCTTTTGAGGAATCACCAAACTGTTTTCCAAAGCAGCAACACCATTTTACATTCTCACCAGCAATGTATGAGGGCCCCAACTTCTCCACATCCATGCCAACACTTATCTGTCTTTTGGATTCTAGCTATCCTAGTGGGTGTGAAGTAGTGCATCACTGTGGTTTTGATTTACATTTCTCTGGTGGCTAATAAAGTTGAGCAAATTTTCATGTGCTTATTGACTATTCGTATATGTATTTCTTTGGAGAAATGTCTGTTCAAATCCTTTTCCCATTTTATAATTGGGCTATTTGTCTTTTTATTCTTGAGTTTGTAAAATATTCACAAATCTGATATCTGATCAGATATATGATTTGTGAATATTTTCTCCCATTCTGTAGGTTTTTCTTTTTTACTTTATTTGATGGTATCCTCTGAAGCACAGAAGTTTCAAATTTTCTGTTTTACTTTTATTTTTGGCTGTGTTGGGTATTCGTTACTGTGCCTGGGCTTTCTCTAGTTGCGGTGAGTGGGGGCTACTCTTCGTTGCAGTGCGCAGGCTCCTCGTTGCAGCGGCTTTTGTTGTGGAGCATGGGCTCTAGGCGCGCGGACTTCAGTAGTTGCAGCACGCGGGCTTCAGCAGTTGCAGCGCGTGGGCTCAGTAGTTGTGGCGCACAGGCTTAGTTGCTCCACGGCATGTAGGATCTTCTCAGACCAGGATTGAACCCATGTCCCTTGCATTGGCAGGCGGATTCTTAACCACTGCACCACCAGGGAAGTCCCAGAAGCTTTAAATTTTGATAAAGTCCAATTTATCTATTTTTTCTTGTACTTTTGATGTAATATCTAAGAAATCATTGTCTGATCCGAAGTCACAAAGGTTTTACTCCTATAATTTTCCCCTAAGAGTTTTATAGTTTTAGCTCTTACATTTAGTACTATGATCCATTCTGAGCTAATATTTGTGTATGGTGTGAGGAAGGGGTCCAACTTCATTCTTTTGCATGTAGATATCCTGTTTCCCAGTACCATTTGTTGAAAAGATTATGCTTTCCCTATTGAAATGCCTTGGCACCTCTGTCGAAAATCCATTGACTATAAATGCAAGGGTAGAGCCCATGATTTTAACTAGTATGCTATACTGATATACCTAGACTGATATTTAAACAAAGTGTTAACAAAATCAGCTAATCCCAAGAAATGTTAACAATAGTTATCTCTACTAAGCTGAACTTGCACTTTTCATCATATACTCTTTTACATTATGTGTTTTAAAACATGAATATGTATTATTTTCATAAAAAGTTTTTTAAAAGCTAGTCAGTTATAAATTTTAAAAGCTAACCCCTATTATATTCTGTCAAGACAGGGTCAACAACTAAGAGACTGTTTTTTAATGTACTAGACATTCAAATATTACTAACACCTGAAATATAGATAGAAAGGTGAAAAGGGATCTAGAAATCCTCTTATCTCTGAAATATGAAGAATGGATGCTTCTTAAAGAAAAACTAAAATCCAGTCAATTAGTTATAGGATCCCAAAAGAGCAACTGGGTTTTGTATTCATGGCAGAATATTCCAGATCAGACTATACCCTTAGTATCTGTCCTCCATAAGCTTGTAGTCTAAGATAGGCTTCTCAACCTTTGCGTCAGAATCACCTGGGTTCTCTAGGTCTCACTCTTGACCTACTGAATCAGAATCGCAAGCCATGGGGCCCAAGCATGTATATTTATGTATGTGTATGTATATATGTATGTATGTGCACACACATAACTATACATATATTTTAAATGTTCACTGGTTATGTACACTCCTAATTAAGAACTACTGAACTAAGGCAACATGACACATGACTACAGCCCAACAAATGATACTTTGAAAATTTTTAATTAAGCTCTGGTTTTTATTTTGCTTATTTTAGAAGGCAAAGCGGAAATAAGGATTCTTAGTGGTAACATCTCATAGAAAGAGAATCACAGGATATGAGCATGGGAAAGACATTTGGGGTCACTACGCAAACCAATTCGTTCTACTGATGAGGAAACTGAAGTCCTCAGGTAATTAATGGGCGTTAGAGTCAGTGCTACCACACCAGCCTCGTGATTCCATTATGCCTTACTGACTCCTTTGATTTCACAGATGACTGACTCTAAAAGAAGGTGACAATTCCTTACAAAACATCTATGCTAAGGGCCCCACCCTCCTATTAAGCTCAGATATTTGCCAATACACAGAACACAGTACTAAGTACCATTACAAGGAAAGGAATATCTTCCGTAATCAAAAAGAGCTGCAATCTTACTGGGGAGAGACTATTTACCAAAAATAAAAATAAACAAACAGATGGATAAATAAGTAAATAATAAGAGATTGCACAACTAATCAAAATCATCAGAATTTTTCCCTAAATTCCACCTCTAACAAAAAAGGCAAATAAAATTTAGTTAACAATTTTATCATTTGTTTCCAAATTCCCCCCCTCAATTTTGAAATAAAATTTGAAACAGCACTGAAAGAAATATATTAAGTAAATGTTGCAAGAACTACACAGGACCAGTTGGTCAGGAAAACTCAGGTAAAATTGTAATTATAAGTTTCTTTTATTTTGCCCCAACTCTTCTGCCTAAGATCAATTCCTAACGTTTAGATCCATCAAGTACCTACTATCCACTTATAAAAAGTCTAAAGGGTAATAATATAAAATATGCTCCATACTTAAACATTTACAAGAATTATGTACATCAGCAAAAGAGATTGGATAGCACAGAAATAGACAAATATAGAATAATTTATGATAAAAGATATCACAAAGCAATAAAGAGAGAATGTATTTTTTTAAATAGTATAGTAATGATGGCTTGATAATTTGGAAAAAAGTTTTTTCCCTTATCGCTTACTATATAACAAAGCATGTTAAATGGAACTTTGAGATCTCTGAGGCAATAACTTCCTAAGTTTAGAAGTAAATACAAAGGAAAAGAGCAACAGATTACACTGCAAAATAATAATAATAATAATGTTTTTAAGGCAAAAGAGTAGCTTAGGGAAAATATTTACATTTAAAAAAAAACAAAACAACAACAACAAAAAAAACCTCAAGCAAATTGGTGAGAAAACAGCAGTACCACAAATGATAAAATGAATAAAGAACAGGAATTCTTTAATTCATTAGAAATTTAATTCATTAGAAAGAAAAGAGCAAACCTAGAATAAAAAGGTGTATTTATTTTTATTTCATAATCAGAAATGCAGATTAAAGCAATGAAGTGTCACTTCTTACATATTAAAAATGGAATTCCCATTGGTGGTAAATGTACATTGAGGAGAGTCCATGGATATAAGGGGGTATGTAAATAAGCTATTACTATTCTTTTGGAAAACAATTTGACAACGTGGATCAAAAACCACTAAAATGGCCATATCTTTTAACCCAGCATTCTCACTTGTGGGAATTTATCTTAAAAAAAATCTAAAATAATGAAAACATTATATTCACAAAAATGATCCCCACCTCCTAGTCTTCTCGCAGAAGCTTTCAGTAGTCTTTATTAATATACCTAGCATCACCTAGTTAATGGAACACTTCCAAATTCCTTTTTGATACAAGTTCTATAACTTTAGGAATAATCATGTTAACTTCCTGTAAAATCCAATGGAACAAAATAGGCCACTGACCTAACACTCTCCACTCTCTATCTCCTGAATGTGTGTATCACCTTTCTAGAGACAGGGACAAAGTTATATCTTGTTACAGCTGCCTTTCTGCCTCCAAAGGCTATATCACAAACAGATTCTATCCCTACTCTCTAGCCTACTTCACCTCTTTCTATTCCCAGTCCTCAATCCCCTCTTTTTCTCTAATTAGTCCCAACAGTTTAATTACAGTATAAACTGTATACTGTACAGTTTAGTAAAAAATTAGAAATAACAGATGTCCCACACTGGGAGAATGGTTAAATTATAGCAGCTGTCTTGTTCTTCAATCATTTCAATGGCTGCATACTATTCAAGATTCAAAACAATATAGAAATGGTTTGACATAATGATAATTAAAAGGAAGCAGAATACCAAATCCTATGTACTGTAGTTTTGCAATTATGTGAAACTCTGCATATAGGAATCTTGAAAAGGAATCCAAAATGGTTATACGAGTTGTACTGGCATGACAGGATTGCAAATGGCTTTTCCTTTCTTGTATTTCTCAAACTTGAGAACAGTTTTTTTTGCAAAACCTACTAACTGGCCACAAATTGCTACATATGATCCTTAAATAGCTCTTGGAGCCAAAAAAATTGGGAGACAACTGAATAAATTTTAATAGACTTGTGTCGGATGATATTATGTTTCAACATTAAGTCCAGTGGGTTTATGTGGAAGAGTAATTGTTCTCAGGAGGCACATCCTGAAATACTTAGAGTGAAAGTCATGATGCCTGCAACTTGTTCCAAATGGTTCTGGCAAAAAGTGTGTGTGTGTGTAGAGGGAGAGAGAGACTGGGAGGGAGAGAGAAAAGAGGGTGTAAAGAAGAAAACTAAAACAAATGACAGGAAATGTGAATCTTGTGAAGGGAATATGGGTATACGTTATATTATTCTTTCATCTTTTCTGTTGACCTGGGTGAACTGCTAGACTGCTGGGTTAGCAGCTTTTAAAACTTTCCTACAGAGCCCATAGTAGAATATTCCTGCTTGGATTTGTGGGGAAAGTCTGGTTCATTGACCTTCATCACCTTCAGCCATGTCCCTGCACTGAGGCTGGTTTGTGTTTGAAAAACTCAGGAAGTTGTATGTCAGCTAACCCTAGAGACATTAAGAAGCTCAGAACCAATCCCTGGGACTCATTTCTTGATTTCCATTGTTCAGGCAAATCCCAACGATTTCTCTGATGCAACATAAACATCTCTAAAATCAGTGGCTCTCAAAATGTGGTAGGCACACCTTAGAGGTCCCTTTACCTCTTTAGAGGTAAAGCTATTTTCATAATAAAATACATTTGTCTTTTTCACTGCTGGGGTTCTTAATAATGTTTAAGAGTAAAGGACAAATTTTTGAAAACCACCAACCTTGACATTTTGAAAAGTTTGAAAGAAAGAATATGTGAAAAGTGGGGTTTCATTAGGACCCAAAATTTTTATGTAGGTTTGCAAGAAAACCAAGTTCTTCCCTTAAACCTAAGTGAAGTGAACCCAAGTTGGCTCCTCTTTCAAAGCCCCTGAAACTAATTGGAACAGGGCAGTCCTCTAGGCCTCGTTTTAAAACATTGTTGTTGTTCTTTTGTTATGAGTTCTAATTCCAGGACACTTAAAATGAAGGAGAAGGAGAAGAATAAGGAGAAGGAGGAGGACACAGAGAAAGGAGAAGAAGCAGAAGCAGAGCAGCAGCAGAAACAGCTTGACTATAAGGAAGAGATCCATCAACACTCCCTCCTTTCTGGATCCTTACACATTGCATGAAGCTGCAAAGGCCTGTGTTTCTATTTGGTGGTCATGGCAACTAACAAAAAAACAGCAGATCATCATGAGGGTTGACCGATTACACTTTTGAAAGGACCAGATCAAGGTCAAGAGGTTTACACCAATCAAAGGATGAGAGAAATAACCTAAGAACTTCAAAGCCGGGAAACAAGGGGGAAGGCGAAGAGGAGCCCAGCAAAGAAAGCAAAATGGCAAGGTTAAACACAGACTGGAGCTGCCACTTGTTAGAACTTGAACTTCTGCCACTAATTAGCAACATGATCACTTCAAATGTGATGATAAAAATTTTATAGCACTCCATTCAAGGATTTCTGCAGATCCCACAGTTCTTAACAAAACTTTTTATTCAGTTCAAATGCAAAGAGTTTTGCAAACACATCACCACTCTCAGATTTTTAAAAAATAAATTAATAATTTTTAATAGTATTTTATTCAAACCACGGAAACACGGAATATTATTACAGTTGAGTGTAACAATACACCATCAAGTAAGAGGTTATTCCATAAAAAAAACCTAAGAGTAGGGAAGCTTAAGTGGGGAAGCATATATGATCTATAAAGTGAAGAAGACAAGATAATTGTACGTGTGTTTTAAAGTCTGCAGGGTATGAGACATGCTAGAAAAATAAAACACAAGTATTTGTGGAAACACAGGGAAGACTAGAAACTTAATGGGACATGCTGATGGCTCTCTGACGCTGAATATAGTAAATACATCTTAGTTTTTAGTACTATTTATTTACCACATTGAAATCAAACACTGGGATGGTTTTTAGTTTTGAAAGGGGTTTTTAGTTCTTACAAAGAATCTGCCACATGAAGTACTAATTATGTTAGAAGCAAGCTGCTACAGAAGGGCCTACAACACCCTGGTTATAGCTCTTCTTGTAGCTCCTTCCAAGGAGTCTTATTAGAAGATTAAAATTAAACCTGGGTTGTGGTGGGGGTTCTAGCCTAGAATGAATTTCCCACTTGCCTCACTCCACAACTGTATTCTTCTTCTTTTTTTAAATAAATTTATTTATTTTTTGGCTGTGTTGGGTCCTCGTTGCTGCACGCAGGCTTTCTCTAGCTGCTGCACGCAGGCTTTCTCTAGTTGCGGTGAGCAGGGGCTACTCTTCGTTGTGGTGCGCAGGCTTCTTATTGCTGTGGTTTCTCTTGTTGCAGAGCACAGGCTCTAGGCACGCGGGCTTCAGTAGTTGTGGCATGCAAGCTCAGTAGTTGTGGCACACGGGCTTAGTTGCTCCTCAGCATGTGGGATGTTCCTGGACCAGGGCTCGAACCCATGTCCCCTGCATTGGCAGGTGGATTCTTAACCACTGCGCCAACAGGGAAGTCCCACAACTGTATTCTAATACGATTATACGCCACGTCCAGGATTCAATGGCTATACGAACCAGAGAACACACATTGTGAAAGTAAATATCTCTTCCCCAAAGGACTGGTTTATGATGGGAAAAACTATACCAGAAGATCAAGTGTGTTGTTACTGCAGCAGACTCTGTGTGGAGGTGGGAGTACGGTTGGTCTTAGTTTACTGGATCACTCAGCCCAAACATCATTCTGTCAGGGTGAGGATTTACCACAGGAATTTGGAAGGGTTATTTAAGGACCAAATGGTGGGACTTCCCTTGTGGCACAGTGGATAAGACTCCATGCTTCCAATGCAGGGGGCCTGGGTTTGGTCCCTGGTCGGGGAACTAGATCCCACATGCATGCCACAACTAAGAGTTCTCATGCCACAACTAAGGAGCCCATGTGCCCGCCTGCTACAACTAAGAGCCAGCACAACAAAATTGATTAATTAATTAATTAAAACTATTAAAAAAAAAAAAGAACCGAATGGTAAAAGAAAAAAATATCCAACTTTCTCCTACTGTTAAATTTCATATTGATGCTGTTAATAAGATAATAAAATCATTTTAGGGACTTCCCTGGTGGTACAGTGGCTAAGAATCTGTCTGCCAATGCAGGGGACATGGGTTCAAGCCCTGGCCCGGGAAGATTCCACATGCCACTGAGCAACTAAGCCCGTGTGCCACAACTACTGAGCCTGTACTCTAGAGCCACGTGCCACAACTACTGAGCCCACATGCCACAACTACTGAAGCCCGCATGCCTAGAGCCCATGGTCCGCAACAAGAGAAGCCACCGCAATGAGAAACCCACGCACCACAACAAAGAGTAGCCCGTGCTTGCCTCAACTAGAGAAAGCCTGTGCGCAACAATGAAAAACCAATGCAACCAAAAATAAATAAATAAATAAGAAAATAAAAAATTTTAAAAAGAAAATCATTTTAAAGGCAATACTAGAGAACTTTTTTAAAATCAGAAATATAAACACTTTAAAAATATTACATGAAAGAATAAAATTTTAAAGTTTTCCTTAGTATATTATATTTTTTAAATGATTTAAGAAATCAGATTTTTCTCATCTATGATGGATATACTCTTGACTTGATAATGCTCTCTAGATTTCAATTTCTTCATCTACGAGATAAGAGTTGGTCTAGATATGTACAAAATTTCTGCAAAGATGTCTTTTCTGGACATAAAGCATACACATGGAAGAAAGTGTAGGTGCTATCTTTCATTGTACAACATACCCACTATCAAATCTGAATTACAGTCATTAAAATACAAAAGGAATATGTGGAAATGACTAAGCTGATCCCTCACACTCACACATTCACACTCACACACTCACACACACAAACCCCTACCAAATACCACTTAAAAGCTAACTAAAAGAAGTTCTCTTACCTATACTAGACCATTAATTCTCATAATTTCACTGAACATGCTTCAAATATATATACATACAGAAAATATTTTGTATTTCTCTTATTCTTTATGTTACCTGAGTGTTAAAAATAGCCAAAAAATGGAAAAGTCATAGTATACTAAAATGTCCAGCCAATATGACCAACATTAGACTTTTAAAGAAACTGTCTCAATCTTTCCAGTTTTCTCATAAAAGGTTTAGAAATAAGAGATAAGGTTGCATTGTGTTTGAACAGATTTTCTTTTAAGGACTTAAGAGAAAACTATAGAGTGCTCTTGCCTTCTGAGATGGCCCTCACTCTGTCTGTGGAGTATGTTACTCTCTAAATAAATCCACATCTTACCTATCACTTTGTCTCTCATTGAATTCTTTCCATGATGAGACATCAACAACCTGAGCTTCTTTAAGTCATGAGATCAGGTGTGTGATCTCAGTAAAAGGACTGTGGGTTCAAGTCCCAATCTGGATTTTGGCTGGGTTCAAGTCCCGGCTTGTGGGTTCAAATCCCAACCTGATATGCATGGTTTCAGCTGGTGACCATGAAGGGACAGTGATAAGACTACAACAAATAGGGAGGAAATTTCTGCAAAAAAGTGAGATGGACCTTAAGATCTTGGCACCAAATATCGTTGACTCTATCATTGTATAGAAAATTTCATCTCTAAAAGGAAGAAGAAATACAATCCTGCAGCCTGTGGAACAAAAACCACATTCACAGAAAGACAGACAAGATAAAAAGGCAGAGGGCTATGTACCAGATGAAGGAACAAGATAAAACCCCAGAAAAACAACTAAATGAAGTGGAGATAGGCAACCTTCCAGAAAAAGAATTCAGAATAATGATAGTGAAGACGATCCAGGACCTCGGAAAAAGAATGGAGACAAAGATCGAGAAGATGCAAGAAATGTTTAACAAAGACCTAGAAGAACTAAAGAACAAATACACAGAGATGAACAATACAATAACTGAAATGAAAAATACACTAGAAGGAGTCAATAGCAGAATAACTGAGGCAGAAGAACGGATAAGTGACCTGGAAGACAGAATGGTAGAATTCACTGCTGTGGAACAGAATAAAGAAAAAAGAATGAAAAGAAATGAAGACAGCCTAAGAGACCTCTGGGACAACATTAAACACAGCAACATTCACATTATACGGGTCCCAGAAGGAGAAGAGAGAGAGAAAGGACCCGAGAAAATATTTGAAGAGATTATAGTCGAAAAATTCCCTAACATGGGAAAGGAAATAGCCACCCAAGTCCAGGAAGCACAGAGAGTCCCATACAGGATAAACGATAAACCCAAGGAGAAACACGCTGAGACACATAGTAATCAAACTGGCAAAAATTAAAGACAAAGAAAAATTAAGGAAAGCAGCAAGGGAAAAACGACAAATAACATACAAGGGAATTACCATAAGGTTAACAGCTGATTTCTCAGCAGAAACTCTACAAGCCAGAAGGGAGTGGCATGATATACTTAAAGTGATGAAAGGGAAGAACCTACAACCAAGATTACTCTACCCGGCAAGGGTCTCATTCAGATTCGAGGGAGAAATCAAAAGCTTTACAGACAAGCAAAAGCTAAGAGAATTCAGCACCACCAAACCAGCTCTACAACAAATGCTAAAGGAACTTCTCTAAGTGGGAAACACAAGAGAAGAAAAGGACCTACAAAAACAAACCCCAAACAATTAAGAAAATGGTCATAGAGGCTTCCCTGGTGACGCCGTGGTTGAGAGTCCGCCTGCCAATGCAGGGCACACGGGTTCGTGCCCTGGTCCGGGAAGATCCCACATGCCGCAGAGCGGCTGGGCCCATGAACCATGGCCGCTGAGCCTGCGCGTCCAGAGCCTGTGCTTGGCAATGGGAGAGGCCACAACAGTGAGAGGCTTGCGTACCTCAAAAAAAAAAGAAGAGAAAATGGTCATAGGAACATACATATCGATAACTACCTTAAACGTGAATGGATTAAATGCTCCAACCAAAAGACACACACTGTCTGAATGCATACAAAAACAATACCTATATATATGCTGTCTACAAGAGACCCACTTCCGATCTAGGGACACATTCAGACTGAAAGTGAGGGGATGGAAAAAGATATTCCATACAAATGGAAATCAAAAGAAAGCTGGAGTAGCAATACTCATATTAGATAAAATAGACTTTAAAATAAAGAATGTTACAAGACACAAGGAAGGACACTACATAATGATCAAGGGATCGATCCAAGAAGAAGATATAACAATTATAAATATATATGCACCCAACATAGGAGCACCTCAATACATAAGGCAACTGCTAACAGCTATAAAAGTGGAAATAAACAGTAACACAATAATAGTGGGGGACCTTAACACCTCACTTACACCAATGCACAGATCATCCAAACAGAAAATTAACAAGGAAACACAAGCTTTAAATGACACAATAGACCAGATAGATTTAATTGATATTTATAGGACATTCCATCCAAAAACAGCAGATTACACTTTCTTCTCAAGTGTGTATGGAACATTCTCCAGGATAGATCATATCTTAGGTCACAAATCAAGCCTTGGTAAATTTAAGAAAATTGAAATTGTATCAAGTATCTTTTCTGACCACAACGCCATGAGACTAGATATCAATTACAGGAAAAGATCTGTAAAAAATACAAACACATGGAGGCTAAACAATACACTACTTAATAATGAAGTGATCACTGAAGAAATCAAAGAGGAAATCAAAAAATACCTAGAAACAAATGACAATGGTGACACAACGACCCAAAACCTGTGGGATGCAGCAAAAGCAGTTCTAAGGGGGAAGTTTATAGCAATACAAGCCCACCTTAAGAAGCAGGAAACATCTCGAATAAACAACCTAACCTTGTACCTCAAGCAATTAGAGAAAGAAGAACAAAAAAACCCCAAAGTTAGCAGGAGGAAAGAAATCATAAAAATCAGATCAGAAATAAATGAAAAAGAAATGAAGGAAACGATAGCAAAGATCAATAAAACTAAAAGCTGGTTCTTTGAAAGGATAAACAAAATTGATAAACCATTAGCTAGACTCATCAAGAAAAAAAGGGAGAAGACTCAAATCAATAGAATTAGAAATGAAAAAGGAGAAGTAACAACTGACACTGCAGAAAAACAAAAGATCATGAGAGATTACTACAAGCAACTCTATGCCAATAAAATGGACAACCTGGAAGAAATGGACAAATTCTTAGAAAGGCACAACCTGCCAAGACTGAATCAGGAAGAAATAGAAAATATGAACAGACCAATCACAAGCACTGAAATTGAAACTGTGATTAAAAATCTTCCAACGAGCAAAAGCCCAGGACCAGATGGCTTCACAGGCGAATTCTATCAAACATTTAGAGAAGAGCTATCACCTATCCTTCTCAGACTCTTCCAAAATATAGCAGAGGGAGGAACACTCCCCAACTCATTCTACGAGGCCACCATCACCCTGATACCAAAACCAGACAAGGATGTCACAAAGAAAGAAAACTACAGGCCAATATCACTGATGAACATAGATGCAAAGATCCTCAACAAAATACTAGCAAACAGAACCCAACAGCACATTAAACGGATCATACACCATGATCAAGTGGGGTTTATTCCAGGAATGCAAGGATTCTTCAATATACGCAAATCAATCAACGTGATACACCATATTAACAAATTGAAGGAGAAAAACCATATGATCATCTCAATAGATTCAGAGAAAGCTTTTGACAAAATTCAACACCCATTTATGATAAAAACCCTGCAGAAAGTAGGCATAGAGGGAACTTTCCTCAACATAATAAAGGCCATATATGACAAGCCCACAGCAAACATCATCCTCAATGGTGAAAAACTGAAAGCATTTCCACTAAGATCAGGAACAAGACAAGGTTGCCCACTCTCACCACTCTTATTCAACATAGTTTTGGAAGTTTTAGCCACAGCAATCAGAGAAGAAAAGGAAATAAAAGGAATCCAAATCGGAAAAGAAGAAGTAAAGCTGTCACTGTTTGCAGATGACATGATCTTATACATAGAGAACCCTAAAGATGCTACCAGAAAACTACTAGAGCTAATCAATGAATTTGGTAAAGTTGCAGGATACAAAATTAATGCACAGAAATCTCTGGCATTCCTATATACTAATGATGAAAAATCTGAAAGTGAAATCAAGAAAACACTCCCATTTACTATTGCAACAAAAAGAATAAAATACCTAGGAATAAACCTACCTAAGGAGACAAAAGACCTGTATGCAGAAAATTATAAGACACCGATGAAAGAAATTAAAGATGATACAAATAGATGGAGAGATATACCATGTTCTTGGATTGGAAGAATCAACATTGTGAAAATGACTCTACTACCCAAAGCAATCTACAGATTCAATGCAATCCCTATCAAACTACCACTGGCATTTTTCACAGAACTAGAACAAAAAATTTCACAATTTGTATGGAAACACAAAAGACCCCGAATAGCCAAAGCAATCTTGAGAACGAAAAATGGAGCTGGAGGAATCAGGCTTCCTGACTTCAGACTATACTACAAAGCTACAGTAATCAAGACAGTATGGTACTGGCACAAAAACAGAAAGATAGATCAATGGAACAGGATAGAAAGCCCAGAGATGAACCCACGCACATATGGTCACCTTATCTTTGACAAAGGAGGCAGAAATGTACAGTGGAGAAAGGACAGCCTATTCAATAAGTGGTGCTGGGAAAACTGGACAGCTACATGTAAAAGTATGAGATTAGATCACTCCCTAACACCATACACAAAAATAAGCTCAAAATGGATTAAAGACCTAAATGGAAGGCCAGAAACTATCAAACTCTTAGAGGAAAACATAGGCAGAACACTCTATGACATAAATCACAGCAAGGTCCTTTTTGACCCACCTCCTAGAGAAATGGAAATAAAAACAAAAGTAAACAAATGGGACCTAATGAAACTTAAAAGCTTTTGCACAGCAAAGGAAACCATAAAGAAGACAAAAAGACAACCCTCAGAATGGGAGAAAATATTTGCAAATGAAGCAACTGACAAAGGATTAATCTCCAAAATTTACAAGCAGCTCATGCAGCTTAATAACAAAAAAACAAACAACCCAATCCAAAAATGGGCAGAAGACCTAAATAGACATTTCTCCAAAGAAGATATACAGAGTGCCAACAAACACATGAAAGAATGCTCAACATCACTAATCATTAGAGAAATGCAAATCAAAACGACAATGAGATATCATCTCACACCAGTCAGAATGGCCATCATCAAAAAATCTAGAAACAACAAATGCTGGAGAGGGTGTGGAGAAAAGGGAACCCTCTTACACTGTTGGTGGGAATGTAAATTGATACAGCCACTGTGGAGAACAGTATGGAGGTTCCTTAAAAAGCTACAAATAGAACTACCATATGACCCAGCAATCCCACTACTGGGCATATACCCTGAGAAAACCATAATTCAAAAAGACACATGCACTGCAATGTTCATTGCTGCTCTATTTACAATAGCGAGGTCATGGAAGCAACCTAAATGCCCATCAACAGATGAATGGATAAAGAAGAGGTGGTACATATATACAATGGAATATTACTCAGCCATAAAAAGGAACGAAATTGGGTCATTTGTAGAGACACGGATGGATGTAGAGACTGTCATACAGAGTGAAGTAAGTCAGAAAGAGAAAAACAAATATCATATATTAACGCATATATGTGGAACCTAGAAAAATGGTACAGATGAACCGGCTTGCAGGGCAGAAACTGAGACACAGATGTAGAGAACAAATGTATGGACACAAAGAGGGGAAAGCAGCGGGGGGGTGGGGGTGGGGGTGTGATGAATTGGGAGATTGGGATTGACGTGTATACACTGATTTGTATAAAATGGATGACTAATAAGAATCTGCTGTATAAAAAAATAAATAAAATAAAATTCAAAAAAAGAAAAAAAAGAGAAAACTATAGAAAGCAGTGGTATTTAGAAGTCCCTCTGATCCAGCAATATTTTCAAATGTATAGAATACCAGGAGAAAAAATATTTAATAAATATACCAATATACCAATCTACACAATCTTGTCCAGAAAATACAAGACGAGGGACCATTTTCCAACTCATTTTATGAGACCAGTATTACCCTGATACCCAAACTAGACAAAGTCAGTACAAGAAAAGAAAACTGTAGACCAACCAATATCCCTCATAAAAAAGACATAAAATTCCTCAACAAAATAATGTCAAATTCAATCCAGCATTATATAAAAAAAAAATAATAATATACCATGAGCTAGTGGGGTTTATCCTGGAATGCAAGGTTGGTTCAACATTTTAAAAAAAAATCAATCAATGTAATCTGCCACATTAACAGTCTAAAAAGAAAAATCACGTGATCAATTGTATGCCAACAAATTAGATACCTGCTATGAAACTAAAAGATTCCTAGAAAGACGTGACTACCCAAACTGACTTTTTTTTATTAATTAATTAATTTATTTATTTTTGGCTGCATTGGGTCTTTGTTGCTGTGCACTGGCTTTCTCTAGTTGCAGCGAGCGGGGACTACTCTTTGTTGAGGTGTGCAGGCTTCTCATTGTGGTGGCTTCTCTTGTTGTGGTGCATGCTGTAGGTGCACGGGCTTCAGTAGTTGTGGCATGTGGGCTCAGTAGTTGTGGCTTGCGGGCTCTAGAGCACAGGCTCAGTATCTGTGGCACACGGGATTAGTTGCTCCGCGGCATGTGGGATTTTCCCAGATCAGGGCTCGAACCCGTGGCCCCTGCATTGGCAGGCTGATTCTTAACCACTGCACCACCAGGGAAGTCCCCCAAACTGACCTTTTTTTTTTTTTTTTTTGCGGTATGCGGGCCTCTCACTGCTGTAGCCTCTCCCGTTGCGGAGCACAAGCTCCGGACACTCAGGCTCAGTGGCCATGGCTCACGGGCCCAGCCGCTCTGCGGCATGTGGGATCCTCCCGGACCAGGGCACGAACCCGTGTCCCCTGCATCGGCAGGTGGACTCTCAACCACTGCGCCACCAGGGAAGCCCCCCAAACTGACTTTTGAAGAAATGAAAATCTGAATAGACCTACACTAAATAAAAAGATTGAATTAGTAGTCAAAAACTTCCCACAAAGAAAAGCCCAGGCTCAGGTGCCTTCACTAGTGAATTCTACCAAACACCTACAGCAGAATTAACACCAGTTCTTCACAAACTCTTCAAAAAAATAGAAGACGGAACAGTTCCCAACTCATTTTATGAGACCATTATTGCCCTGATACCAAAACCAGGCAAGGACATCACATGAAAAGAAAACCACAAACCAGGGAATTCCCTGGTTATCCAGTGGTTAGGACTCCATGCTTTCACTGCCGAGGGCCTGAGTTCAGTCCCTGGTTGGGGAAGTAAGATCCCACAAGCCGTGTGGCGTGGCCAAAAAAGAAAAAAGTAAACCACAGACCAATATCTCCTATAAATAGAAACACAAAAATCCCAAAATCCTCCACAAAATATTAGTGAACCAAATCCAGCAACATACACAAAGGATTATATACCACAATGAAGTGGAATTTATTCCAGGATAAACTTTGCACAGGTTGATCTAACATATGAAAAATAAATCGATGCAATATCCCATGTTAATTGAATAGGGACAAAAACTACATGATCATCTCAATAAATGCAGAAAAAACACTTGACAAAACCCAACACCCTGTTATGATAAAAACACTCAACAAACTAGGAATAGAAGAGAACTCTCCTAACCTGATAAAGTCCATCTATGAAAAACCCACAACTAATATCATACTTAATGGTGAAGGACTGAATGCTTTCCCCCTAAGATCAGGAACAAGTTAAAGATGTCTGCTCTTGCCACTTCTATTCAACATTGAACTAGAGGTTTTAGCCAAGACAGTTAGGCAGTAAATAAAATTAAAGTTATCCAAGTTTGAAAGGAAGTAGTAAGACCATCTGTGTTCACAGATAACATGATATTGTATATAGAAAATCCTCCGGAATACACAAACACATGAACACACATCTCTTAGAATGAATGAGCAAGTTCTGCAAGTTGTAACATAGAAGGTTAATATAAAAATCTTCTTCAGTTACATTTCACTAGCAATGAGCAATGTGAAAATGAAATTAGGCAAGCATTTCCATTAACAATAGCTTCAAAAAGAATAAAATACTTAGGAAAAGGTTTAACAAAAGCAGTGCAAGGCCTATACATTGAAAACTACAAAACATCATTGAAAGAAAGAACTAAATAAATGGAAAGACATCTCAAGCTCATTGACTGGAAGACTTTAAGATTGCAATATTCCCCAAATTAATCGTGGAGCCTCTGCTGCAACTCTGGGTCCAGCAGGGATAGCTGTGTGAGCCCCTCCCATCTCTGGCCGAATCTAGGGCCTTCGCTCAGCAGTCCCTGAGCCGTCTGAGTCCTGCCCACAGGTAGCTTGAGTAGCCTGCACTGTACCAGGTGGCGCTGTCTGAGAAGCTCCGGGCCCTGGTGGACATACTGAGTGCCAGAGCTGCCCTCTGAGAATCCCCTGCTGGGAGGTGCCTGAAATTAACATGAGTCACTCACTATAGCACACCCCCCCCCAAAAATCTACAGATTCAATACAATCCCTATCAAAATCCTAGCTGTCTTCTTTGCAGAAATTGATGACATGACCTTAAAATTCACATGGAAATGCAAAGGACCCAGAATTGCCAAAATCTTGAAAAAGAGGAACAAAGTAGAAGGACTCACACTTCCTAATTTCAAAACTCACTACAAATCAACAGTAATCAAGACAGTGCAGTACAGGCACATGAATAGATAATAGATCAATGCAATAGAATTGAGACTCCAGAAATAAACCAGTATGTTGATTTTTTGACAAGGGTTTCAAGACAATGCAATGGGGGAAAGTAGTCTTTTCAACAAGTTGCTGACAACTGTATATCCACATGCAAAAGAATGAAGTTGGACCCCTTCCTCACACCATACACAAAGATTAAATCAAAATAGATCATGGAACTAAATGGAAGAATAAAAACTATAAAACTCTTAGCAAAAAACATAGGAATGGGGCTTCCCTGGTGGCGCAGTGGTTGGGAGTCTGCCTGCCAATGCAGGGGACGCGGGTTCATGCCCCGGTCCGGGAAGATTCCTCATGCCGCGGAGCGGCTGGGCCCATGAACCATGGCAGCTGAGCCTGTGCGTCCGGAGCCTGTGCTCCGCAACGGGAGAGGCCACAGCAGTGAGAGGCCTGCGTACCGCAAAACAAACAAACAAACAAAAAAACATAAGAATGGACCTTCCTGGTGGCACAGTGGTTAAGAATCCACCTGCCAATGCAGGGGACACAGGTTCAGTCCCTGGTCTAGGAAGATCCCACATGCCACGGAGCAACTAAGCCTGTGCACCACAACTACTGAGCCTGCAATCTAGAGCCTGCGAGCCACAACTACTGAGCCTGTGCACCACAACTACTGAAGCCCACATACCCTAGAGCCCAAGCGCCGCAACTACTGAAGCCCACGTGCTCTAGGGCCCATGTGCCACAACTACTCAAGCCCGCAGGCCTAGAGCCCGTGCTCAGCAACAAGAGAAGCCACTCCAATGAGGAGCCCGCACAACACAATGAAGAGTAGCCCCTGCTCGCCACAACTAGAGAAAGCCCAGGTGCAGCAACAAAGACCCAACGCAGTCAGAAAAAATATATATATATATAGGAATAAATCTCTGTGATCTTGGATGGTTTCCTGGATATGACACCAAAAGCACAAGCAACAAAAGAAAGCAAAAGATTAAGTGGACTTCATCAAACTTTAAAAGTTTTATGCTTCAAAGGGTACCATCCAGTAAAGTTAAAAAACAACCTACAGAATAGGAGAAAATATTTACAAATCATATATCTGATAGGCGACTTGTATGCAGAATACATAAAAAACTCTTACAACTCAACAATAAAAAGACAAATAGCTCAATTATCAAGTGGGGAAAGATTCTGAACAGACCTCTTCCCAAAGAAGACATACAAATAGTCAATAATCACACAAAGAGATGCTCAACATCATCAGTCAGGGAAATGTAAATCAAAACCACCATGAGATACCACTTCACACCAACCAATTGGCTAAAATTTAAAAGATAGTAACAAGTGTTGACAAAGATGTGGAGAAATTAGAACCCTTACACATTGCTGGTGGGAATGTAAAATGGCATGGATTTTTAAAAAGCAGTTTGGCCATTCCTTAAAAATTTAAACATGTAATTATATGATCCAGCAGTTCTAATTCTAAGTATATACCCAAGAAAAAAGAAAATGTGACCACACAAACTTGTACACTTATGTTCATAGAAGTATTATAGATAATAGCCAAAAATAGAAACAAACAAAAAAAAGTAGAAACAACACAAATGTCCATCACCTGATGAATAAATAAAATGTGGTATATCCATACAATGGCATATTTTTTGTTCTGTTTTCTTCATTGTTTACTCAGTTGTAAAATTATTTATTTTTCATAATTTATACACATATATAAGCATAAATATAAATAATATGATCCCTAGAAAAACGATCCTAACATCTTTCTATAGGATTACTTCAAACAGAGGCAACAGACTATATTTCCTTTTTGATTGGACCTCAGAGTTTCAGACACAAACAATGGCATATTATTCAGCAATAAAAAGAAATGAAGTACTGATAATATGCTACAGTGTGGATTAACCTTGAAAATGTGCTTAGTGAAAGAAGCTAGTCACAAAAGACCACATAGTGTATGATTTCTTTTCTATGAAATGCCCAGGATAGGCAAATCTATACAGACGGAAAGTAGATTAATGGTTGTCAGGGTCTCCTGGGAGAGAGGAGTGGAGAGGGTATCTACTGCTAATGGGGATGAGGGTTCTATTTAGGGTAGTGAAAAGATTCTAAAGTTGTATAGTAGTGTTGGTTGCACACTTAACTGTACGCTTTTAAATGGTGAGTTTTATAGTATGTTAGCTATATCTCAATTTTTTAAAAACCTGGACACAAATGTTTATAGCAGCTCTATTTTTAATCACCAGAAAATGAAAACAATCCAAATGTCTTTCAGTAAGCGAAAGCTTATATTATGGTACATTCATACAATGTAATAAATGCAATAAAATAGAATACAACATATTGTATGAATCTCAAAGGCATTACACATGTGAAAGGTTACATTTTGTGTGATTCCATGTATATGGCATTCCTGAAAAGACAAAACTATATTGATGGAGAACAGATCAGTGGCTGCCAGAAGTTAGGAGAGGGGATAGGTTGTGACCACAGAGGGAGAGCAGGAGGGAGTTTTTTGGGGGGTGATGGAACTGTAATATATCCAGACTGTGTACATGTGTGTTAAAACTTATAAAACTGACAACCAAAGTGTCAATTTTACTTGTAGATTAAGTCTTAAGATTTAAAAAATATCCCAAAAGATATACTCAGTTACTGAGCAGCTGTTATGAAAAAAGAAAACAAGACTGCAATGAAGATCTTATATATAGAAGAGGGACATGAACTTAAGAATCATTCCTTTCAGAGAACTGGTTCCAGAAATGTACTTGTATTTATGCAAATCCCTCTAATCTTTTTCAAATGCAATTAAGACATTATTTTTGATTTTAATATATTTATCACTGTAAAGCAAGTTCTTTCCTGCTATCTCAGGAGTTGCTGGCTTGCCCACATAAAATGAAGTGAATGAGTTAAAATCTTAGTAGTTATTCAAGCATGTATTACAGGAGCCAAGACAGGAAAACAGACATGTCTTAGATAATAAATGTGAAATTACCTTGTATATTGTGGAATCCTACAAAATGCTAGGTATATTTGTATGAAATTATTACATGTCCTATGCATTTACTTTTTTTTTTTTTTTTTTGGCTGCACTGTGAGGCTTGTGGGACCTTAGTTCCCCGACCAGGGATTGAACCCGGGCCCTCCTCAGTGAAAGCGCAGAGTCCTAACCACTGGACCGCCAGGGAATTCCCTGCATTTAAATTTTTCTGGGAGACAGATCCATAGAATTTTAGAGCTGGGAAGGATTTAAGGTTTATCCGTTCACTTTATTTTGCAAATGAGGAAACTGAGGCCCAGAGTGCCATGGAATGTGTCTCAAATCACACAGCTAGTTGATGGTAAAACAGGAGCTAGAACTCTGTTCTCTTGACTCTGATTCTCTTTCCACTCCCCCGCAAGTGAATTGTGGAGCCATAGTCTACATAAGCAGCCCTCAAATATAACAGGAGTGCTCTGTAATGATGGTCCTGTACTGGGATCAACCTTAGAAGCTAAGTTGTTTTATATCAGGCTCTTCCAGTTCAAGGTTACGTTCCAGGGACCCGACTGATCCTGTGGACACGAAGTGATAAAGGGATACTACTATGCTTTGAAGGCAGGGTCAGTGAGCCCACAGCATTCAGCACTCATCACCTAAGCTGGACATTTTAAGCTGTATTCAGGATTTCTATGACTAATTTTTAGTCTACTTGTCCTTAAACATAAGGTTAAACTGTCCTGAATATGATCCTTTTCCCCTTCATTTCCAGGTACTGGCAATCCTCCTAAAAGTTTTATTTTAACTCAACTGCTTATTTTCATGGAAACACAATGTTTTACTTTCAAGTCTTATGACGTGATGGAGGGACGCAGGTTCTCATTACGTTAAAAATGGCTAATCAATCTATTGAGGCAGTAGAGCATCAGCTTCCTGGGGGAGGATCCTGGCTCCACTCCTTACTATTTGTATGTCCTTTACCTCTCTGTACCCAGTTTTCCTCATTTGGTTGTTGCAATGATTGAATGAGTTAGTATATGTAAAGCACTCAGCATAGTGCCTGCCTCATAAAGAGCATTCACATATATCACTACTTTTCATAAAAAGTCTCAGAAGTTATATTCCACTCCAGAAAACAACCCCAGAAGGGCATGTTCAGTCATATCCCCAGTCCCTACAACAATGCCTAACATCTAGAAGATGGTTAATAGGTGTTGAGTGAGTAGATATAACCTAACTTAAAAGACTACCTTAGGAGTTACCCCCTCTTTCAAAAAAACTATATTACTGGGAACTACAACACCCCATATGGAATGTTGGAAAAACCATTCCTTCTCCCTCATGACAAGGGCAATTTTACCTGACTGAGTTGTCTCATTTGTAAGATTCCAAAGAGTCAGAGGCAAGAGAACTAGATAATAGAAGTTTCCAAGGGGGAAAACTGGTTCCTGGATTGATCAAAAGTGGGAGAGAAAATCAGACAGGAGAGAAAAACTCGACTCACTTTATTCAAATATTTACTGAGCACCTACTATGTGCCATGCACTATCCCAAACAGGAAATTCAACTCTGAACAAGACAACCTTACCCTGGGAACTCAGTCTAGTAGAGTATATTACACACTATACAATATGTCCTATAACAGAAATGCAAAGGGCCACAGGTGTCCACAAACGGCAACACTAACTCTATTTGGGGAATCACAAAACTGTCATTTGGACTTGGTCTTGATGGGTAAGGAGAGTTTGCCCAACAAAGAGAAGGAAGGGTATGTATTCCAGGCAGAAGAGACCAACCATTGAATAATAAGATAAGTGAGGCAGCCTGGCAAGGTCAGGGAACAGAAAAAACAAAACAAAACTGGGCCAAATGCAAGAGAGGAAGCCTTTAAAAGAAGCCTAAACCTGTCAAAAGTTCTTTGCTCTTAAAAGAAAATTCCCCAGGAGTTACAGCATTGATCTAATCCAATGTGAATGATTATTAACCGGTGCCTAAGCAAAAAGATCATACACACAAATCCCTTTAAAATCTACCACCTCTGCCTCTCACACTACTCTGCCCACACCCAGAGCCAGAGAAGTTGATCGGGCTTTGCTTTGTTGTTGTTTTAATAAAGAGTTAACGTTCCTTAGCAAGCCTGCTCCAACTGCTGTACCTTAAAACTAGCTGCCAGACACACCTGCTCATGCTTCCCTTCTTGCCAGTCCCTACCTTCGGCTGCCTTTTAGTGATACTTAGAGAGAGCTTTTACTGGTTAGTCCCTGTGCTTGACTGAAGGCCAAATCCCAGTTCAGCTTCCCTTATGTTCTACTTTGACCTGGAACCCTCTCTTGTCCAGCCAGATCAGCCTGGCCAAATCCCGAGAATTACCAGTCCAGCAGATCAAATCACACCCAGGAAGATACCATGGAGCCCTGCTTGCTGCAAATGGGTACAAGAAAACAAACCATGCTTCCTGCTTTCCCAACACAAGGAATGTTTAGCCCAGTATTATATGCCTGACAAGCTTGACCTGGGGGTGGGGAGATGCTTACTGAGTTTCAGTTCCTTCTACTTCTTTTCCTTGATCTCATTGCATACATAAAAGAAAAAGCAAATCTAGCTCTTACTCAATCAGGTAAGATTACTTCCGTAAACCTAAAACAAACGTGATGACCAAGAGTGCTGCGCCCACTTCAAAATAAATCTTTGTGATAAAGCACTCTATGAAACTGGATATAGAGGGGGCAAGACTTCAGTATGCTCACAGTGGCTTTAATCCCTCTGCAGGCTGCTGCACACACTTGAAAAAGTAGGCAAACTAGGGCAGCACAATTTGAGAAGAATAAGCAGCTTAAAATACCACTAAATAAGTGAGCAGTAACTTCAAGGTAGTCATAACTACGGTGTAATACCCACGATCTTAAGAAAAAGTATCCAAAACTTGGAAATAAATGAAGGGATGACAATGTCCTTTCAATGTCATACTGAGGCATTGTTAAAAAACCCACTCGAGACTCATTTAATAATCTAAGAGAATATATTTGTACTATTTACTATTTTATTAGAGTCCAGACACTGAAGTTTCATGTTAACTTGTACATTTCTGTCCAGTAATACCAAAGGTTACAGTTTTATTGACCTGTAGGACATTAATCAGTTTTGTAACTACTAGCAAAATCCATTCAGCAATTCTTTGATTGTGTAAGTCTCTATTCCTTGAATTCTCCTTTAAATCAGCTTTGCTACCTTATTGATTCCTTCATTAATTGATGAGTTTAATAAATTTTTATACAGGTTCATTTTGTGTACAAGAATCATGTTTTTAACTTTTTGAAAAATCATACTTTGATAACAGTCATTACATTGTTCACTGAGTCATTTCTCTGCATTGTGGTCTAAGAAGAACTATTTTCTGCCCTGGCCACTCCTCCCATACATTCAAAAGGCACATTTTTTGTTTTTTTAACATGTGCCAGCTTGACATAATTTTACACAGTCACAGGCCTTAATTACCTACAATCATACAATCAGATCTTGTGTGGTCCTCAGTGTTTTGTTTTATTTAACTGAATTATTCTGACATTTACAAACTGGAAGTCACAAAAATAATTAATAAATATGGATTTCTAGTTTCTTTTGAGAAATCAGAAGGTCTGGCAACACCACTCATTTTCTCACACAGTGGAAAGGGAGCTGAGTAGAGGTTGCCCCTTTTTAGAGCATTCTCCCCTCGGTTAGCCACAGTCCCCAACACACCCTGTTGTTTACCATACAGATTAATGATTTCTTTCAAGAACTTAATCCAACTGTAAATCCGAAATGCATTTAAAAAAAAAGACTAGGTCTTCCCTGGTGGCGCAGTGGTTGAGAGTCCGCCTGCCGATGCAAGGGACACGGGTTCGTGCCCCGGTCCAGGAAGATCCCACATGCTGTGGAGTGGCTGGGCCCATGAGCCATGGCCGCTGAGCCTGTGCGTACGGAGCCTGTGCTCCGCAACGGGAGAGGCCACAACAGTGAGAGGCCCGCGTACTGCAAAAAAAAGACTAATTTAAAAGCTTTAAATACTCAGTACACTTCAATACAAAGAAGTGAACATTCAAGTGTGAAGATCTAAGTCATGTGCAAAGATTTTAGTTACATTATCTGGCTAATGTGGGCTAAAAGCAATTATGCTCTTGATTATCTAGTAAATCAGGCAACATTAACTTCTAATTGCAGATTCCTAGCCTGTCAGCCAGGATGATCTTTGGTTCACAGTTTTCAATTTCCTCTTACTGCATCTGACTCACTCTATCAGCCTCAATGATCTGCAGAGGCTGCCTCCACCCATGCCTCAGCCCCACTGCTGAGGACAGGAGCCTCTTCTGGGAAAAGATGGCTTGACTCTGGCCCAAACACCTCACTGCTGCCTTCTCAGACCTTGGTTCAAACAGAATCAGCCAAGCCACCAAAAGTGAGGATTCCTGGCCCAATACCCTGAGACTGACTTACTAGGTCTAGGTTGGAGACCAGGAAAAGGAGCTTTTAATCTCCACATCCCTTACATGTATTAATTTTCTTGTAGGTGGTCTTAGGACCACACTTTGAGAAACGCTGTCTTATGTAATTAATTCTTACATAATTAATTCTCTTGCAGTTGGTCTCAGGACCACACTTTAAGAAACACTGTGTCTCTGCCTCACTAAAGAAGCTGATCAGCATTAGTAACATCTCGGCTTATGGAAAATTCCTCACTTAAAAAAAAATTGCCCTTTGCCATATGGACCATATGGATACATTTACTGACTCCTAACTATCTTTAAGGCACCATGCCAAGGACTGTGGGAGATGCAATAATGAATAAGACACATTTCCCGATCCTCAAAAATCCAGCAGGAAAAATGTTTACAAGTTAATTAAAATAGAATGGAATATGTGTCATGGCAGAAGTACAGATTAAAATCTAGGCACCCAGAAGTGAACTCTACCATTTTTCTCAAGTATCTTGTACCCATCTAGCTTTATGATTACACATGATGACACAGCATTTTCTATGTTACTCATCTGCACTAGACTGTAAGTTCAAGGGCTGAGATCATGCCTTATTCATTCTGGTGCCTGATAAGAAATAAGATGCTTGGTTGAAGAGTCATTCAATCAAGACTCATTACAACTTGGGCCGGGTTGTGAGAAACTTCACATTAGATTCTGGCTGCTCATTGAAGAAATCGGTTTCTTGCTTGAAACCTAATAATTTACAGTGGGAGGGAACTTTGAGAACATGTGACCTAACATTTCACTAAATTTGGTGTGCAGATCACTGGTGACACTCAAGAAAGATAGCTTCTAGAATATTTATAGGTGCTACAGGAAAGAACATTTTAAATTTCGATAGGATGCATATATGTATGTGCATAGAAAAATATCTAGAACAAAGCAGTGCTTTCATAGATTGATGCTTAAAAAATGCTAAACTTATTTTGAAAAGTAAATGTAAAGGTGAAACTTTTATGCTCTTAGGAATCAGCAAAGGCAACCATACGCCAATAAAAACTAAGTAAAAAAAAGAAATCAGCAAAGGGAATTCCCTAGCGGTCCAGTGGTTAGGACTCCACGCTTTCAATACCGAGGGCCTGGGTTCAATCCCTGGTGGAGGAACTAAGATTCTGCCAGCCTCACAGTGTGGCCAAAAAAAAAAACCAAAGAAAAACGTGCCCTTTGTGTGGGAGAAAGAGGCATGGGGCGGGGGTTTCTGGGGTAGTAGAAATGTTGTTTCTTTAGCTGGGTGCTGGCTGGATAGGGACATTCAGTTTGCAAACATTTAGTAAGCTGTATAACTGCACTTTTCTGTACGTATAGTGTACTTCAATTTAAAAGCACTGCAAAAGGTGGATGTAGCTAAAGAAAAATAGTCAATAGATGGTAGCACATGAATATGGGAAAAATCCTGAAGCTGGTACATGAAAGGCAAATTTGGGACACACGGACTCAAACTCCTTCACTGGGTAGATGAGAAGAAACTCAAGGAATGGTCACAAATTAGCTGCTTGACCTTGAGCAGGAACTGCCCCCACTCGACCTTCTCCCTCATTCTTCCCTTGCCCCAACTCAAGTCCTCAACTCCAGCAGGCTATGTATCCTCATGACCTCCAGGATGGTCTTATCAGCTGTTCCCAGAGCAAGAATGATCTTTCCCTTTCAGACACCCCTGCCAAATCCTAGCTCTTCCAAGGGAGCTGCCTTCCCCACTTGGCTCTTATTACAATTCCTTTTAGCCTTTCACCATATGCTGCCCTAACTAAATGGTAAGCCTCGAAAGGAGGCAGATCCTACAGCATTTAACAACTCCATCAGTTGGGCAGGTTACAATGAACACAACATTGTAAATCAACTATACTTCGATAAAAATGTTTTTTTTTAATTGGGCAAGTTACTTTTCTGGGTCTCACTTCTCACACCTGTAAATATCCGAGGCGAGGGCTTCCCTGGTGGCGCAGTGGTTGAGAGTCCGCCTGCCGATGCAGGGGACCCGGGTTCGTGACCCGGTCTGGGAAGATCCCACATGCCGCGGAGCGGCTGGGCTCGTGAGCCATGGCCGCTGAGCCTGCGCGTCCAGAGTCTGTGCTCCGCAACGGGAGAGGCCACAACAGTGAGAGGCCCGCGTGCCGGGGAAAAAAAAAAAAAAAAAAAAAAAAAATCCGAGGCGAGGGGGGCAGTATAATGGTTATGATCTGGGCTTTGGAATCAAATTGCCTCAGCTTTTAACCCGGTTCTACCACTACTTAGCTGTGGAAATTTGGGCAAGTTTTGTAACCTCTTTGTGCCTCAGTTTCTTCATCTGTAAAATGGGGGTCGGTGAGATGTACGATACACCCATCTCAGAGTACTGCTGGTAAAATGCAACCAGACCCATGCCAAGTGCTTGAAACAGTGCTTAGTAACTGTGAGCCTTTGCCATTATGATCATTACCTGCAACACGGAGAAAATATACACACCTTTCTCATCGAAAAGAGTAATCGGAAGGATAAAGTGGGGTGGTGTCAAAAACGTGCCTCAGATTCAGGTGGGTGGGAGAAACAGGGAGGATGTGTCCCATAAGATTCGGGATGAACGGCAAGAGGGTGCGGGGGCCTGGGGGCACGTGGGCCCCACCCAAGACCTATCCAGTCAGCATCTCCAGCTAAACGGGCCTAAAAGTCCCTTTGGCCTTAGCTCCTTTGAGTTTGTCACCCTCAGCCCAGGGCCCTGGATTCTCGAGAGGGGAAGGTAATTCCCCGGGGGTAGTAAGTGGCGGGTTCCCTTCCCCTCTACTCTTTCTTTGGAAACTCTGTGCCTGTAACAAGGGCGCACCTTCAACAGCCCGCGGGCAAAAAAAAAAGGCCAGTAATTCTCTGTAGGGTCGGCTCTGAACCGTCTTCGCAGGTCTGGGCTGCCCGGCACCTGCCTCCGACCCCCTTGAAAGCTGCCAGGCCGGGCGGCCCGCGGCCAGCCGCCTCCTCCGTGTCTTCGGGTGGAAAGGGAGCGGTGGCCTTTCACCGCCGCGGGGCATCCCCAGGGCCCCCGGCAGGGCCGGCCTCCCCCGTTTCCGGATTCTCCAGCTTGGCGCCCGTCGGGCCCGCGACGACGGCCAAAGGCAGCCAGGCCGAGGGCGCCATGGTGCGGGGCCCCAACCACGGCGGGTCGGCGCCGGCCGTCTGGAGGGCCCCGGGGGCCGCGCCTCCGCCCTCAGTCGTACCTGCCCTGCGGCCGCCCCGGCCACTCTTACCGTCGGCCTGCCGCTCGGCCACTCGCGCCTCCTTGCTCTTGGAGCAGCCCATGGCGCGCGGGGCCTTGTGGGAACTCGCGGCTGGGCGACGCCAAGCGGGGGTCGCGCGCCCCCTGCTGGCCGCCGCGGGCGAGACCGCGAGGCCCGCGCCTCTTCTGTTTCAAGCGGTGGATTTTTAGCCTCGCCAAACATAAAATAGGAAAATGCAAAGTGGAAAGAAGGAGAGGGGGAGGGAGAGGAAGAGGGAGAGGAAGAGGGAGAAGGAAGCATCATCCAAAATCTTACCCTTCAAACTACTTTTGCTGCATTTATTACTTCTTTCCAAGTTTTGGGGGATTTTTTTTCCCCTCAATGCATAGTTTTGCACCCAGCTTTTCACTTAATATTAGCATTTTCCATACTGTCACATAGTCTGCCAGATAACTGCCTGGCTTCCACCCACACCACAGGCTTTGCCAATGGATGAAACTTACACTGACCTCGACCCCCAAACCCTTACCTTATTCTTTTGTTTATATAGCGCTGACAGCCTTTTAACTTGCCCTATATTCGCGGTCTCCGGCTCCCTCTTGCCTCCTCCTAAATGTATACCCCAGCAGAATAGCACTTTTGCATATTGTTTTTCCTTTGCTGTATCCCAAAAGCCTAGAACAGTGTCTGGGACACTGCAGAAATTCAGTATTGAGGAAAAGGAAGAAGGGAGGAAACATCATCTTTAATAACTAGCAGTTAATAGTCCTTCCAGTAGAGCTACTGTACTACGCCTACCTGGTTCTCTTTGTTAGACATTTTGTTCGTTGCATATTTTAAAATATTATGAATCAAATTGCAGTGAATATCTTTCTTTTTACAGCTTTAAGGGCTCTCCTTACACATGGCCAGATTGCTTTTCCAGAAAGGCAGTCCCCGTTTGTTCTCCCTGTGGTGATGAATGAAAGTTCCACACTCCCCCTAGAGTGACTTTTTTTTTAACACCAAAACCACATTGTGCCACATCAAGTGTGTGTGTGTGTGTGTGTGTGTGTGTGTGTGTGTGTGTTGGGGGCGGGGGTGTCACTGTTCCCAATCAGTGCAGTTTTTTGTTTTCCCTTCTTCCAATTAATTAACATATGTGAAGCATCCAACCCATATCCGGCTCTGTTCTAAGGTTACAGGGTGTCTAAACACAAGTTTCCTGCGAGGAACTTCTATCCCAGCTGAGATTCAGGGAACTTGTCTGCTTACCAGATGTGTGGCAAAGGTGCAGGCTCTTTGTTTTTATCTGGGTTTGTGGGCAAGCTTATTTCCTGCTTTTCTTGGGAGCAACCCAGAGTCAAACTGTTCTTTGAAAACACTGGTGTTTATTTACTTAAATACAGAAAACAAAAGCTGAACCAAAGCCTTTTAAAAACAGACACTGCCCCAAGCCAAAGCGAATCTTAATAACAACCTCCTACAGGTGTTTGCAGTCTATCATAACAGTAACTAATATAACTAAGGCAGGACCTTTTAAAGGCAAAGAAAAGCTCCCTCCCTCTGTGAGCCAGGTCTGTTTCCTTTGTTCAGTTGGAGTGATTGTTTCAGAGATTCTTTTTTTTAAACATACTTGTTCAACTTATGCTAAAACTACTATTTTGTCAGCAAAATTCCAATTGTGGTTGTCTTTTCTTTTTCTGTATTTAAGCCACACATTTAACTAAAATGATGGCATTTCTATTAAAAAAAAAAAAACTAGCAAAAGTAGCTTAGAGTCATGTGCTTGAGTCATCGTATCATATATCAACAATTTCTTGGGCACTTAAGATGAGCCAGGCATCTTGCTTTGTACTTTCTGCACATCTCATGTCATCTGCACAAGAGCCCCACGTGGTGGGGACTATTATTATTATTCCCATTTTACAGATGAGAGTCCTGATGCCAATCTAGGTCTCCTGGCTCCCAGGCCTCTCCTCTTAACCACTAAACTCTCTAATCATTGTGATACAGCAACCCACTCAGCCCTATACATGAGAAGGCCTCTTCCCTGGGAAATGTTTTGAGTTTTAATTTAATTATACATGATTTGTTTCAAGAGCATTGAAAGAGGGGACAACTCTATGATTTCACACAATAATAGTCAATTCTGAGTCCTCATCTTACTTGACCCGTCCACAGCATTTGACCCATTTAAAATTTTCTCCTCCTTGGAACAATTGGCTTCCAGGGTACCACATTCTCCTACATTTCCTCTTATCTTGTTATCTGCCCTTTCTCAGTCTCCTCTGCTGGCTCCTCCCCAATCTCTCTGGCCCTTAATATTGAAGTAACCCTAAGACTCAGTCCTTAAATGTTCTATCGTCTATCTATCTAAATCTGCATTTGCTCCTTTGTTGATCTCATCCAGTCTCAAAGTTTTAAAAGGCTCACAATGGCCAGATTCCTATCTCCTGCCCTAGACCACTTCCATAAACTCCAGGCTCACATATCAGCTGGCTCTCCAACATTCCCACTTGACTGTCTAGTAAACATCTCAAGCCTAAAATGTCCAACAGATTATCCTCTCCCCAAACCTGTACCTCCCTCAGTTCTCCATCTCAGAAAATGGCAGCTCCATCCTTCCAGTTGCTAAGGCCAAAAACCTGAGTCATCCTTGACTCCTGTCTCTGGTACCCCACATTCAATTCGCCAGCAAATCCTGTTCACTCTACCTTCAAATTACATTTTAAAATAAACAAAAAAATAACTACCAGTTTATAGGAAACAGAGGACAAAGGAACAAGTTAATACCATAGGAATGTAATCAGCAAAATCCAGGATGTGCCAATTCCATCTACAAATAATGGCAAGGGAAGAAAAAGAGGAAGTGGGAGATTATCAATTGCAAGAGACTTAGGATACATGAAGTATGCAGAATAGTCGAATTCATAGAGACAGAAAGTGGAATTGTGGTTGCCAGGGGCTGGGGGAGGAGGAGAAAATGGTGAGTTCTTGTTCAATGAGTCCAGAGTTTCAGTTTGAGAAATTGATAAAGGTCTGGAGGTGAATGGTGGTGATGGTTGCCCAACAATGTGATGTTCTTAACTCCACTGAACTGTGTACTTAAAAAGGCTCAAAATGGCAAATTTCTCACATTATGTATATTTTAGTACAATACAATGTGTGGACTTTGGATCTGAACAAATATATTGTAAAAACACTTATATATGTAAAATACAGACTGGATATTTATAGGTTGCTAATGTTTTTTTGTGGTACGCGGGCTTCTCACTGTTGTGGCCTCTCCCGCTGCGGAGCACAGGCTCCGGACGCGCAGGCTCAGCGGCCATGGCTCACGGGCCTAGCCGCTCCGCGGACCGGGGCACGAACCTGTGTCCCCTGCATCGGCAGGCGGACTCTCAACCACTGCGCCACCAGGGAAGCCCCTGGACTCTTTTTTATAAAGACATTAATCCCATTCATGAGGGCTCCACCCTCATAACTTAATCACTGCTCAAATGCCTAGTTCCTAGTAACATCACACTGGGCATTAGGATACAACATATAAATTTGGGGGGACACAAACATTCAGTGCATAACATCCAGCAAGAGGGGACTGGTTAAATAAATTCTGAAACATCCAAAAAATGGAATGTTCGACCTCCATAAAAAGAATGAGCGAGCTGTTATGTGCTGATATGCACAATCTCCAAAATAATTTTTAAGTATCATAAGCCAGAGCAAGGTACATAGCCACATGAGTAGCATACTACCATTCTGGTATTTTTTTTTTTTTTTTTTTGCGGTACGCGGGCCTCTCACCGCTGTGGCCTCTCCCGTCTCAGAGCACAAGCTCCGGACGCGCAGGCTCAGCGGCCATGGCTCACAGGCGCAGCCGCTCCGTGGCATGTGGGATCCCTCCGGACCGGGGCACGAACCCGCGTCCCCTGCACCGGCAGGCGGACTCTCAACCACTGCGCCACCAGGGAAGCCCCATTCTGGTATTTTTTAAAAAAAGAAGGAAAAAGGAAAGAGAAGAAGAATCTATATAAGTACTTGCTTGTAAATACAGATAATCTCTCTGTAAGGATATACAAACTAAGTAGTAACAGTAGTTGTTTCCAGTGAGGGATTAGGGAAGCAGAGACAGAGGTGGGAGTGATTTTTGCTGCATATATCTTTTCATACCTCTTGATCTTTGAATCATGAATGCAAACCATATTTAAAAAGAGACTTCTTTAAAAAAGTTGAATCACGGTTAAGTCATGGTGAAGGGAGACAGAGCTGGGAGAAAAGGAAGGAGAGAAAAGCAGCAGCTGTTGCATGAATTTGCTATTATTGTTGATACCGAGGGAGGAAATCAGGCCACAAAAGAATACATATGACTGTCTGAGGAAGTGTGCAAATTCAACAGACACACCATCCTTTATCATCACATGCCTTCTTCCATTTGTGATGTGTTCAGAATGGCAGGTGGGAGTGGCCTGGAGTCAGGGAGAAAAGTGACCCCTCATTATTCAAGGGGGACATGAAATTCCTCAAGGGCTTTAGGTTATGGGAGAGACTGTGGTAACTAGTCTTCATGGACAGGTGGAGGAAGGCTTATTTCTAAGAGGATGTCTGTGAAGAGGCTGCAGTCAGAAGTAGGGAGGGAAAACAAGTCACGGAAAGAACAAAAAAGGAAAGAAAAGAAAAATGATTAAAAACCTACTACTTCCGGGACTTCCCTGGTGGCACGGTGGTTAAAACTCCATGCTCCAAATGCAGGGGGCCCGGGTTTGATCCCTGGTCAGGGAACTAGATCCCACATGCATGTCGCAACTAAGAGTTCACATGCCACAACTAAGGAGCCCACCTGCCACAACTAAGGAGCCCGCCTGCCACAACTAAGGCCTGGAGCAACCAAATTAATAAATATATTTTTTTAAAAATGTTATAACTACTACCAGTTATAAGACAAATAAGTACTAGGGATGTAATATACATGATAAATACAATTAACACTGCTGCATTTAGATATGACAGTTTTTAAGAGAGTACATCCTAAGAGTTCTCAACACAAGGAAAAAATTTTTTTTATTTCTTTAATTTTGTATCTGTGCTGATGGATGTTCTCTAAACTTGTGATAATCATTTCATGATGGATGTAAGTCAAATCATTATGCTGTACACCTTAAACTTATACGGTGGTGAATGTCAATTATAACTCAAAAAATGGAAGAAGGTAAAAGGTAGGCTTCTCTGAAGCAAATGAAACAATTGCAGATATTTAGATTATCCTGATTCAAAGTTACCTATAAGCAGAAACCAGGTCTTATAAGTCTTGTGAACTACCTTCATCAGGGCCACCCCTAGTGTGTGTGAGACCATAGGTGACTATTTTTGTGGGGTCCCTATCTAAATAAACAATTTGATTTTTAAAAAAACCAAAACCAAAAGCCCCAAACCTATTCTGGGCCAGGCACTGTACTTACAGTGGAATCTATGAGTTTTGCCAACATCTAGGCCCCCATTCTTCTGGTAGCAGTGCCCCGATTTTCCTTAAGCATCCCTTTGTTAGTCTATATCGAGGTTTTCCAACTTTGGCACTATCGTCATTTGGGCCGGGGTAACTCTTTGTTGTGATGAGTTGTCCTGTGCATTGTAGGATGTTTAGCAACATCCTGGCCTCTACCCATGAGCTATCAGTAGCCTCCCTGTCCCCCAGTTATAACAACCAAAAATTAGTCCAGACATTGCCAACTGTCCCCTGGGGATCAAAAATCATCCCCCGGCCCATTGAGAAGTACTGTTGTGAACTGCCTATGGGGTCACGTGGTAAGAAACTGTGGGTGACCTCTAGGAGCTGAGAGTGGCACAGATGGAAAGGAAATTAGGACCTCAGTCCTACAACTGCAAGGAACTGAATTTGCAATAAGAATGAGCTTGGAAGCAGATTTTTCTACTGAGCCTCCAGATGAGCACTCGGCCTGGTTGATCCCTGGATATCAGTCTGTGAGACAATATATGGGATGTGGCTGTACGCTGCTAGGTTTGTGGGGATTCGTTATGCAGCAATAGGGACCTTAAGTACCATGAGATATATCTATATCTTTATAATAATTTCCCCCACTCCTTTTTTCCCTTAAGCCATATCAAATAGATTTGTTATGTGCAACTAAAAATGTCCTAAGTAAAAAATTACCTTGTAAGCCTATTGAATCAGACAATTGCATTGATCTGTACATTTCACTACTTATAAATTTTACCTAAATTTAAAAAAAAAAGGAAAAAATTATCTCATAGGGTTGCCATGAGGCATAAATGAGATAATGTACGTACAGTTCTGTGTTAGATACAAGTGGCTATAACTTAAACTGGGTTAAGTTAAAGAAGGAATGTACAGGCTCACAGAACTGAAAAACCTAGGGGTACGTCTATGTATTCGTTCTCCATTGTTGTGTTTCCTTTCCTTTTAAAGCTGAATGACATTCCTTTTTATGTATATGTCATATATTTTTTATCCAGTCATCTGTCAGTGGACGTGTGGGTTGCTTCCACCTCTTGGCTGTTGTGGATAATGCTGCTATGAACATGGGTGTGCCAATATCTTCCTGCTTTCATTTTTTTTGGATTATATACCAGGAGTGGGATTGCTGGATCATAAGGAGGCTCCTTTTTTTTTTTTTCGGTACGTGGGCCTCTCACTGCTGTGGCCTCTCCCATTGTGGAGCACAGGCTCCAGACGCGCGGGCTCAGCGGCCATGGCTCACGGGCCCAGCCGCTCCGCAGCATGTGGGATCCTCCCGGACCAGGGCACGAACCCGTGTCCCCCGCATCGGCAGGCGGACTCTCAACCACTGAACCACCAGGGAAGCCCTATTTTTTTTTAAATTTTTGAGGAAACGCCATACTGCTTTCCATCAAAAGTTCATCCTTTCACATTCCCACCAACAGTGCACAAGGTTTGCAATTCCTCCACATACTCACCAACACTTGTTATTTTCTGTTTTTTTTCCACACTAAGTTTTATTTTATTTTTAAAAAGCGCACTGGATGCAGCATGGAGAATGGATCAGAGGGGTTCCAGGGTTAATGCCTACGGGCCCAGAATTGGCCTGAGATGAGTTGCCAAAGTGGAAGATGTACCTGCATAGCATTGGCCTCCAGTCAAGATATTGTGTTGCTTCGTAATCATGGACCCAAGGTAAGTTCCAGGGAGATTCGTGCCAGCACTGTTTATTGATAATTGTGAGATGGATGATTTGCACCTGGTCTCAGTGAGACCCCCTTGAAGGGGCTCACCATTGGGGTGGATACATTGCAAGAATATCCTACGTGACAGGATAAGAAGCCTGGCTATACTCCATTTTGGACACTGATTCCAAGGTGTTCAGGGCACATGTTGGTGGTTCCTGACCTAAAGGCAAAACTGTGTCCATTCAGCAAAGCAGAAGGAGAACGGTTGGTGTGTACATCTGGCCTTTCTGGACCCTTTGTTGTGAAGCAGACTTTGCCTGCTTGCTATGCATAACCTTACTTTAATGCTGCTGCTATGTTTTAGCCCTTTCTGCAACATCGTCATTTTGGGTCCTATTAGGTTCCTTTAGGAATCAACCCCTGCTAACTGCCACCATTACTGCAAGGGGGGAATGACTGGTTCTGTGGTATCCCCGTGTCTAATATAGTGCCTGGCAGACGATATGCATTTATTGTCAGTATTTGTTGAGTCATCCAGGCTGGAGCTGATGAGGAGTGTGGAGTGGGGACAGAAGTCCCACTACCCACCTCCTCTGCTCCCCCCTGTGTCACACGGACTGCTCATCAGTGCCTCACCCAGAAGAGCTGCTCGGTACACATTTCTCAAATGAGCAAGTAAATGAAAGAAAAAGAACAAATGTTCTCTTTACTTGGACGTGGCAATGATCTCAAGGTGCTACAGAGCAAAACAAAGGAAGGTCAATGAGCAAGCCACATGGAGCTCGTCCTTCTCCAGGCCTCCTGGACACTCCTTTCTAATGACAGCTTCTCATGGACCCTTTTAGATAAGCTGTCCTCAAATGAGAGGGTCCAACTGATTTTATTCTGTGGGCATTTCACCCGTGCTCCTTTCTCAACATCACCCCAGGGATTCACCAGCCTTTTTTGAACTGCCAAAAATGGTTTAAAAGCAGATATTTTTGTACTAGTTGATTCTTGTCAATCCTGCCTCTTTTACAGTTTCTTGTTCCAAAAATAGCCCGTAATTTTGCTTTGCCCTAAGAACCTCTGAAGAAGGATTCTCCATTTGAAAAAAAAAAAAAAAGGCATTGAAGCCCTGTATACAGAGAGATCTTAACGTGCCATTATTTCTTGGGCTTCTTTCTTTTATCTTCCTTAAGCACCAACTGGCTCCCCAAAAATGTGTGAGGCCTTTCTCAAGTTCCATATTATTTCTATTTGGCAGCCATGAAACACCTTTTGTACTTGAGATGGACTTTGACAGAAGGATCTAGGAGTAAGTGTTCATTTTAGGTTTTTCAGAACATTAATAAGAGCAAACTTGATGGTTCCTGGAAATCACTGGGAGGGGGAAAAAAAGGTGGAAATGCCCATGGCTTTAGTACTTGGAAAAGGAGCAACAGGCTTCTCAATACAGACATTTTAAAGTAGACATACAGAAAACATCTGCGACAATAAAAGTGCTAATAATCCAAAAGAGAACTAAGCCAAAAAAGCTTATCTTGGGCAAAGGAATGTGGTTTGGTATTTACATTTGCAAATGGGTTTGCCTGATTTCTTGTATACCTAGACAAGAACGAAGCTGCTCTGACCCAAGACTCTGCTCTGACTCAGAGAAACTGACCCAAGAAGGGCTAGAGACCCACAGTTTCCTCACGCAAAGACTCTGCCTCCTACCCTATGCTGTGAGAGCGGTGCCTTCCTTTTCATGTCTAATCCACACCTTCTCTGGGTAAAGTTGAATAATAATGAAGTCTTTTTGTTTAAAAAATAAAGTAGTTGGGGACTTTTTCAAGTACAACTGGCATAAACACCAGAATAACTAGATTAAATGAAAAGACAACTCATTGACACATGGAAACGAGAGTCGTTGGCTTCAGACACAGCTTGATCCAGGAGCTCAAATGAGGTTATCAGGACTCTGTTTCTGTTAAACAGAACTTCTCTACTAGAGACCATAATGATCACTGGCAGCTCAGACATATCCTACCAGCTTAGCATCCTCAGAGGAAGGAGAGCATTTTCCCAAATCTTGTTGGCAGCAAAGTCTCAAGGAAGATTTTGAATGGTATCATTTGGGTCATGTGCCCAATCCTGAGCCAGTCCTTTTGTCTGAGGGCATGGAGTCCCTTGGGAGATGTGGGAGATGGATATGAGCAAACCCACTCGAACTACATGGGGCCCGTTTCCCTACAGGGTTGAAGAATGCTGTTTCTAGAAGAGGGAAGTGATGTCAGGCAGACAATCACAACAGCTATGCCCCACAGAAGGTCTTTCAGAGTAACTTACCCAGCAGAACAGAGAGGCAGAAGGAAGGAAGAGGCTACGGGTGGGGGGCCAACTTTGGGACATGATTTTTTTTCATTTCTAATTTCTTGTTTTCCTCCTTCCTTCATTTGTTTCCTTCAACAAAACTTCTTGCTTGCTGGAAACATCAGGAGCTGGGATTGCAGGCTTACAACATCACGTATGAGGGTTTTAATAGAGATGTGAACAAATGGAGGCTGGACTGACTTCCTGAGAATGTAATTTTGAGTCAGGTCTGAGCAGTGAGAAGGAGGGAGATCACTAGAGGAGGGAGGAGAGGTGAAGAAATGTCAGGTAGGGCTTCCCTGGTGGCGCAGTGGTTGAGAGTCCGCCTGCCGGTGCAGGGGACATGGGTTCGTGCCCCGGTCCGGGAAGATCCCTCATGCCGCGGAGCGGCTGGGCCCGTGAGCCATGGTCGCTGAGCCTGCGCGTCTGGAGCCTGTGCTCCGCAACGGGAGAGGCCACAACAGTGAGAGGCCCGCGTACCGCAAAAAAAAAAAAAAAAAAAAAGAAATGCTAGGTAAAGGAGACAGCTGGCATAAAATTATGGCATTCTAGCAGGGTAGGCACATTCATTCAACACGGGAACATTCCCCGTGGCTGGGGCAAGGGCTGCATGGAAGGGGGGCCGGTGACGAGAGGAGCTGGGAGAGGGACCTCAGGGCAACCTGTGAACTGCCTTGAACCTCACGCCAAGATGTTTGAACTTAATCTTCTCTCTAGGTTTTGGGGAGGTTTTTAACCCTAGAATTAAATTTTCAAATATTTTTATGATGATATCTCTGGCAGCTGACAAGAAGGTGAGGTGGGATGGAGCAAGACGGCTGGCAAGGAGTCCAGTTTTGAGGCTAAGTTGGGAATTGTGGCCAGAAGTGACAAAGACCCCTAAGGCAGTGGTAGAAGGAAGGGTGGGATTCTGGAGGCACAGCTCAGGTAGAATCCATGGGATTTGGTTTTGCCACAGATTGGGGAAGAACTGATTAACGGAAGAGGTCTATGGAGACAAGAGTTGGAAGCAAGGAGCTACTGCCCTCCCCTGGCAAATTATTGCCAGAATGAATCATCCATTAAGAGACAGGAACGTTCGCTGTATTCTCAGAACAGAAGATGCTTGTTTCTGGGACACATCAGTCAGGAGGTATGGGTTGCATTCGTGTAGATTTTCATTTCATTCACTTCTCCAGAAATATTTATTAGGTCCTGTTACATGCCCAGTCCTGTGCTAGATGCTAGGTACAGACTGGGAAGTGAAACAGACACCCTTCCTGTCATCATGGAGCTTTCTATAACACTGTACTGGAGGGAAGGACAACAAACAAATGTATGTATAATTAACATGTACAAACTGTGTTAAATGTATGAAGACAATCAGTTCTAGGTGCAATGAAAAGAAATGAAGGCGCTAGTGGGAAGCAGCCGCGTAGCACAGGGAGATCAGCTCGGTGCTTTGTGACCACCTAGAGGGGTGGGATAGGGAGGGTAGGAGGGAGGGAGATGCAAGAGGGAAGAGATATGGGAACATATGTATATGTATAACTGATTCACTTTGATATAAAGCAGAAACTAACACACCATTGTAAAGCAATTATACTCCAATAAAGATGTTAAAAAAAAAAAGAAAGAAATGAAGGGAGCAGAGAATCTCCTAAGATGGATGGTCAAGATGAGGCTCGATTCAGAGTGGGACCGTCCACATCCCCTTTCATCCGGGTAGGGCATTTCTAGCCAAGCAGATGTCAAACTAACGAAAATTTCGCTATGTTGATAAATTTCACTTTGAGTTCAAAGTCACTCTTTTCTCCAAGTATCTTGCAGTTTTAAATGCACTCTGAGTACCTTGCTTTACTTATCCTCAAGTTTTATAACTATAACTCATTTAGTATTTTAAAATTTGCAATATGATTCTCCATATTTGCTGACTGGTTTATGTGATATCCCTGGGGTAGATTGTTACAACAATGGCTCCCACTCTATCACCCTTTCCTGTATCCAATCTCTTAGGTAGGCCCCTCCCACACTGACATGTGGTGTGGCCATGTGACTTGCTTTGACCAATGGAATATTAGGAGACATAAAACAAGCAGAGAATTAAAAAGTGCTTGAACACTGGGCTTGCCCTTTCTTGCTCCCTGAGAATGACAGGTGAGGAAGCCTGAGCTAGCCTCCTGGAGGATGAGTATCCCAGCTGAGTCCTCCTAGGTCAATGAGCTCTCAACCAGTCTACAAGTTGACTGTCACCACAGGAGTGACCCTAGACAACCAGCAGAAAAATCTATCTAGCTGAGCTCAGTCCAAATTACTAGGCCCAAAGAAATTTTGAGAAAATTAAAGGATTGTTGTTTTAAGCCACTAAATTTTAGGGGCTTTTTATGCAGCGATAGATAACTGATATGCTGTAATCTTCAAACAACTTAATTATTAGTTTTTAAACAAGAAAACTTAAAAGCAGCAAAGATAAATGACCCTCCTAAGATCTCACATAGTTTGGGGGTGGATCTGAATTCTTACTTTACATCCTAGACCTTATTCTTTTTTTTTTTTTTTTCGGTACGCGGGCCTCTCACTGCGGTGGCCTCTCCGGTTGCGGAGCACAGGCTCCGGATGCGCAGGCTCAGCGACCATGGCTCACGGGCCCAGCCGCTCCGCGGCATGAGGGATCTTCCCGGACCGGGGCACGAACCCGTGTCCCCTGCATCGGCAGGCGGACTCTCAACCACTGCGCCACCAGGGAAGCCCCCTAAACCTTATTCTAAACACCACTTCATTTCTGCAACTTCCAGTATCTCTCGGAAAATACCCAAACCTAAACCCACTAATGAATCGTGGTTCCCCAACTTCCCAGAGTTCTTAGCAGGTATCTTAAAGTGATATTAAGATACTGGGCTTTAATTTAATTTAAGTGATTAAGAATCAAGATTATATATAATTGCATGAATAAACAGAACTAAACTGATCATTTTCAAAATAGCCACATAACCTTGTAATCAAAAGTCATAACCATCTGAGAAATATTCTTTCTGTCATTCTAAACAACAAACGAATTGAGAGGAAATAAAAGGACATTTTACTCAACTTGTTAAAAAGAAATTATTGTGACTTTTTTCCATTGTGCTTAGAGAAGAAACATACTTTTCCAGTTCTTTGAAACATTAAAACAATAACTAAACCTAAAGTGGTGTAATCTAACACATATGTTCTGAATCCTTACAGATAGGAAATAATTTGTTCCCTAGGACATAAGAGAAACTCACATCTCTTTAAGGTTTTGTGTACTTTTTTTCAACTTGAGAATCACTTTCAACTTTTTAATAATGACTTGAAGATGTTGAGTTACTTGCCCAAGATTACAGATTATAAGTCATAGAGATGGAATCAAATATTTTTCTTTTAGATGCCAAGTCCCATTCTCTTAACTGCCCTAACTAAAATAATAACTATTATTATACAAGTAATATGGTCACTTTCTTCTTCCTAACAGAAGGAATTTTTTTTGCAGTGTCCCATTCTCCCCCCAGTAGCCACATTCTTCTGGGGAGGTGGGCACTAGACCATCTTGAGGGTGTGGTCCTGATTGGTCTACGTTTAAGTCAATCATAGTGGTCTCAGCTGGTTTACACAAGGACACGTGATCCCTGTGACACATACGGAAAGTCTGCTGGGGCATTTGTTCTTAAAAAGAGAGAATGCTTGTGACTGTCCTGAGAATGTCTTCTCAGCTCTCCAGCTGCAGGGACCATAACTGACTAACAGTCTCTGAGCACCTGAGGCCACGCTTCCCAGGGCAGCTTCCAACCAAGAATGGAGTGTGACATGGGACTCCTGTGTCAGGTGACTCTGATCAGCGGTAACTTCGGCTAGATGCCTCTGGCCTCCTCTGCTAGGGATATTAAGTTTGGATGTTTCTCCTGAAACTACCGCACCTATCCCACATGAGCGGAGCTGTCTGAGAACAAAGCCTGCTCCCGGAGAATGGCAAAGCAGAAAGATGGAAAGAACCTGGGTTTCCAATGATGTTTTGAGCTGCTGAGTTAATCAATCCCAGGTTCCCCCTAAATTTCCTTATTGTGTGAACCACTGAGTTGAGGTTTTCTTTACTTGCAGCAGAAAGCATTGTCATGGATACAATTATTCTCCAACCCCACTTCCTAGAAGAAACCTCTAATAACATTTTACTATGAACTTTTCCAATATATTTACAAACATATGTATCATTTTGCAACTTGCTTTATTTTGTAGTCATCAATATGTTACGTACATCCTTCCACATCAGTGCCTATAGATCTACCTCTCTCTTTCTCACAGCCGCACAGAATTCTATATGGGGATGTACCCTCATCAATGTGCTTCTATCCATGATCATTCACCGTGTGCCCTTTTTCTGAGTCAAAAGATTTGAGAGCCACTGGCAGAGCCTTCCTTAGAGGTCAAATTACTATGTTCTGTTCCTCTTTCCATCCCAGAAATGGGACCACTTTCAACACAGAGGGAAATATACTTTTAAATGTACACCAAAGGCAGCCTGAGCAAATAAATCAGACTTAGGAACCAGAGAGGGCAGACGTTTTGTAGAAGACGAGACCTCCCAGCGAGGCCTGGTCACAGAGATGCAGCCTGAGACTGCTTGCGGAAGAGGGCAAGAGTATTCTAGATTATTCTAGCCACCTCCTCGCTCCTCCACTCCACCGGCCTCGCCTCCTTCTCGGCCCTCTGCTGCGTCAGGTTCTGGGGGCCGCGAGGGAGGCAGGGAGTGAGTGGGCTCATGCCGACGAATCATCCTGCAGGAACAGGCTCGGCTGCTTACGTTGGGCTCTGTGGGATCGAAGACACCTGCTCAGCCCGACCCAGCCTGGCCAGCTTCCAACGCCCTCTCCCGGCAGGCGTCCTGCCCCGCCCCCTAAGCACCCAGACCCCCGCCCCACCCCCACCCACAGCCTGGCTCCACCCACTGCCACCGCCGGCCCAGGCCCCGTCCCTGCTCGCTGCTGGGACTCCTGGCTCTGGCGTGCACCTCTCCCCTTACTCTGTATGGGATTGTTTTGAGTCTGCAAACAGCAAACCAAAACAACACAGAAAGTGTCCACTCTAAGGTGCTGTTTTTGTTAGGGCTAAACAACCAATGTGTTTCACTTAACGAGATCCTCCACCTTACCTTCTGAGAGGTGGAGTGGTCCTCAAATCCCAAGCCCATCGTAGAAGTCTGATGTTGAGGATAGAACTCTGCACCGTGATTCTCACAGGAACTTCTTCTGGCGGAAACTGCCTTTCCTCGCCTTTCCAGGAAACTTCCCACGTTCAGCCGGCTGATTTCAATCACTCTATCAACTCAAACTGGCCTGGCTTAGAGATGGATCTGATTCGGCTGGGAATATAAAAGCAGCGGGCTTGGCTTTTTTTTAGCTTTTGAAGCCCTGCCTACTTATTACAGCAAACATTAAAATAGCAACTAAGCACATCACACATTAAATATACTTTTTAAATTTTTGCTATAAATGTTATTCGATCAAGATGGAGGAAAGTGGGTATAATATGCCAATGTTTATATAAAAAGAGGGAGATACAAATCGGTATGTATATTTACTTATTTGGCAGAGAAAAGGACAATGGAAAAATATACCATTAAAGTGAACAGTTATCTATAGGTGAGAGGAAGAAACTGGAAAGAACAGAAATAAAAGCTAGACTTTGGAGGTACCTTGTTTTGTAGATTCAAGGAACCATATGATATTTTGTATAATTAAAAAAATAAAATTAAATGACAAAAAGCATTATTTAACAGTGAAAGCAAAATGGAAGAAAAAAAAAAGAAAGGTAGAAAGAAAGAAAAATAAGTTAACTGTATATCCAGTTGTTAGTATAACCACATTGTGAAGAACTGAGACCAAAATAACAAACAACCCTCTGGGCAACACTGTAGGATGCTAGAGAACCAAGTCATTATTTTGAAAACTAGTAAATAAAAAGAAAGAATCAAGCATTTACCTTGCCTTTTTTATACAAGCTATGCTTTGGGGTAACCAATTAATTGATGAGGGAACGTTTCTTTTTATAGTACTCCAACTGTTAAAAGAAGGAATGATAGAATAACACCATTTTACAACTTTGAAAGAATTAATGGTTCTAGGCAATGATCATCAGTGGTTGCAAATATCTCAAAAACAAATACAACCAGATATTGTGTGCCTCCTGATAGAGGTACCTCTGAAGGAGGCTTCCAAAAAAAAATTCCATCATAATCAAGTAACTTGATCTGACTACCAACTCAGGAAATATCAGGGAAAGGAGATGTGAAGTGACACTGTAAGGTGCAAAGTAGCAAAATCCAGACTACGGCAAACTCCACGGGACAAACAACCTGGTTTATTCAACAAGACAAATTGTCAGTAAGAAGAAAAAGAGATGGAGGGAAAGACCTACAGATTAAGAGGCATTTAAGAGACGTCATTCATTTGCATTGAATGGACTTTAATTGGATCTTGATTCAAACAAACTCTAAAAAAATAATTCTATAAACAAGCACACATATTTGAACACTGGCTAGATATTTGATGGTATTAAGATTTTATTGTTTATTTTTGTGTTTGGGTTTATTTATATTTACTGGGCTTTGGGGCTATTTTTTGTGTTTCTGTGGTTATGTTTTTTAAAAGAGTCCTTATCTTTTAGAAATAAATGTTGAAATATTTACAAACAAAATGATAGAATGGATGTCTGGAATTTTTTTCAAAATAATCCTGGCTTGGGGGCAGGGCAATGGGTAGGGATGTAGATTGGCCATGAGTTGATCATGGCTGAAGCTGAGTGAAAAGTACATGGGGTTAATTATTACTACTTCCTTTACATTTGTATTTGCTTGAAAATTTCATTGGTAAAATGTTTTAAGAAATCCTTTGGAAAGGGTTCTTATAATTTTGCTTTTAAAATTACTTGAGGGTGAGTAACTCACTTAATTTGGTAATGACTTCTTAGAAATCAGTTCATATTTTGGAATTCTTTCCAAGTGAGAAAATAATGATAATAACAACAACAGTTAGTACACATCCTTAGAGTGTGCCAAGTACTCTTCTAAGTGTTTTGTTCATTTAATCTTTTCAACAGCCTTTGAGGTTAGTGGTATAACTAACCCCATTGCGGGCCTCTCACTGTTGTGGCCTCTCCCGTTGTGGAGCTCAGGCTCCGGACGCGCAGGCTCAGCGGCCATGGCTCACGGGCCCAGCTGCTCCGCGCCATGTGGGATCTTCCCGGAGCGGGGAACGAACCGGCGTCCCCTGCATCGGCAGGCGGACTCAACCACTGCGCCACCAGGGAAGCCCACCCCACCTTATATACGGGATTACAGAGGATGAGGAAACGGAAGCTCAGGGAGATTGTATTTCTTGCCGGAAGTCACACAGGTAAATGAGGAGCCAGGATTTGACCACAGGTAATTTAGCTTCACAGTTCATACTTTTAACTACTATATTAATCTACAAATTATTTTCCAATATAAGGACATTTTTATGAATACTAGATTGAATAATTAATGACGTTGACATAAGGATGCTTCATACACATTTAGTTAACCTTCATTAACTTACATTTTGAGATTTTTCTCTTTGTGCTGCAGAGCAATACTTTCTTGCAAGAACCCAAATGTTTTCATAAATCCCAAATATCTCACAGGCCCTATGCCTGGGGCGTCTCCTGCCCAGTGTATAAAACAACCTGAGATCTAGGGCAGAAAACTGATTGATTCTCAGGTGTTACTTCAGCCTGATCCTCTCGTCCTGGTTTTGCCAACTTTCAACATCCCTCCCCATTGTCTCTATCTGCCTCCTTTGGTATATCTGCCACTCATCTTCTGGAGTGGATCCCAGTGTATTTTAATCCTTGATTCTACCTTGAGCGGCTAGTATCAGTTTGCTCCTAAGGAATATGTTTTGGCTTTTCTGGGTCTCCCCTGCTCACAGGGTTGGTTGGCCACTTTTTGGTCAGAATTCACAGGCTCTGGGCCTAAGAAATGCAATGAGTTGGGCAGGGCACTCATCTCCTTCCCAATCCCCACTGATAGAGCTTAGTCTGTTCTAGAAGACTTTGAAAAGTTCTAGCCAATGGGATTCCTGGACCTAGCTTCTGTGTAGTGACCAACTAACCAGATGTGAGGATAGTTTAGCTAGTGGGCAATAAAAAAATTAAATTAAATTAAAAAATAAAATAAAATACCTGCACACAGTCAGCCCATGAATTCCCCTAATACTGGATCCTCCAATACTGGTTATCGGACCCTGGGACCCCTCATGTTCTCAGTCATCTTATTGTGTGTCTTATTTTTCCACTTGAGTCTGTTCTTTGCATTAATTTTAATATCACATAATCTGAATGTTTAAGAGCTCGGAGCTCGGAGGAAGGGACATAGTGTAATTTTCCCTGGGCCTGCTGGAGAGCTACTAGCTATGAACCCTCCCCAAAGATGACTCTGAACACAGGATAAGCATACATGCATGCATGCCAAGAATGATGTAATAAGAAGTTTGCAATGTATCAAAAAATAAAAGGATAAGCATAGACTGACTCAAGGATCAAAAGAGCAGAAGAACTTTGAACTTCCAAATCAATTTTTCCTCTAAAACATATGTTTAAAAACCTTTATAGGCAGCAGACCTGAAGGATTTTGGTTTTGTGGTCTCATATACAAGCAGATAGCCAACTCCAAAGGGTAAGGCTTGTTAGCACTGGTTCCATCCTTCCTTAGTGAATACAGTGCCACTTGTTGAATTGCCTCTATTGGTCCCTGCACTGCCCCTGTATTCTTTGAAGTTTCTGGAATTCAAGAGTTGGCCTGTTCCATCCTATATAGTTTAGGAAATTTTAAAGTGGCCCAAGGCAAGTAAGACTCAGAGCCAGAAACACAGCCTGATATCACTGATAAGATAACAAGAAAAGGATGAGATAAATACACTATATTTAATCTTGGGAATGTTTATGTTGCTATTTGCATCATTCCAATTAAAAGAGTGATGTACACAAATGAAGTTTCCTACAGTTGTTGTGATGTGCTAGGCAAGGGTTTTCTGAGCAGGGTGGTGGTGTGGGGTGGCGAGGATGAGTTGAAATAGAGAACAAGGTATGACAGGTGTATGGGGTGGGCTGAGCCACCACGTTGTACAACTACAGGGGATGCCGCTCATTACTGTGTAAGTGAATGGCTGGCGCTCCCTGGCGTTTTGCAGTGTACCACCTGTGCCCCAGGGGTCTAGGAGAGGGAGGGAGTAATGTCCTGGCAAACAGACAAGTAGTCCTTTCCCATTTGTCTACCCAGTGAGTGATGGCTTCTTTAAGTTTCAGAACTTGTTTCACTGTCCCTATCCTACCTGAAACTTTCCTAACATTGCATACCGCCCTGGAGAGAGTTAACAGGATCATCTTCTATATTCCATTTTTCCCCTAAACGCAATTTCTTCACTGAACGTACCACCCTGAAAATGTAAGAATTTGGTGCTGTCTCCCTTGCTAGATCATTTTTCTTTTTTTAAATAAATTTACTTATCTATTTATTTTTGGCTGAGTTGGGTCTTCGTTGCTGCACGTGGGCTTTCTCTAGTTGCGGCGAGCGGGGGCTACTCTTCATTGCAGTGCGTGGGCTTCTCATTGTGGTGACTTCTCTTGTTGCAGAGCACGGACACTAGGTAGTTGAGGCTCATGGGCTTTAGAGTGCAGGCTCAGTAGTTGCGGCACATGGGCTTAGTTGCTCTGCGGCATGTGGGATCTTCCCGGACCAGGGCTGGAACCCGTGTCCCCTGCATTGGCAGGCATATTCTTAACCGCTGTGCCACCAGGGAAGCCCGCTAGATCATTTTTTGAGGCAGGAAACATTGTGTTTCATTCATATTTGTAATCCTATTGCCTGGCACCTAGTACGCACTCAGGAAATGTTTATTGAACTGTGCCGAAAGCAAAGGATGGTTTCATCATCTCTTAAATTCAAATCTAGAGACAAGACAAGCATTTCCTGAAGCGTGGACCACAGAACAGTAGTCCTAGAGAAATGGTTTTCCTAAAAGGGTAAACGCTGCAACCAAATTATCCCGTCATGAAAATCGCAGTGCATATTACATAATACAGGCTCTATGAAGTCCTGCAATTAAAAACAAAAATCTTTTAAACTTTGTTTTAAAAGCAGAATTTCCAAATTCATTTGAGCATGGGATCATCCCCTTCTCCTTTGTGGTAACATAACATTTCTAAGGACACTTAAGAAACACTGCACCAGAGTATCTTTATTTTGTTCTTTTTTATGGAAGTATAGTTGATTTACAATGTGTGCCAATCTCTGCTGTACAGCAAAGACTCAGTTATATACATATATACATTCTTTTTCTATATTCTTTTCCATTATGGTTTATCACAGGATATTGTATATAGTTCCCTGTGCTATACAGTAGGACCTTGTTGCTTATACCAGAGTCTCTTGATGTGTATAAACCAAGCTCTATTCACATTTCTCAAATCCAAACTGGGAGCCTGCCGTTTTAGTTCGCCCCTGAAAAGAACTCATTTTATTTATTTATTCATTTATATATTTATTTAACTAACATATATGGAGTGTTTATGGCTCATATGCCAAGGATAACAAAAGATGCCCTAGCCTCCCAAGAATTCATGGTCGAGACAAGAAGACAGAGAGCTAAACAGACTCTTACAGTGCATACAACTCAATAGCTGTATGATAGAAATAGCCCCTGCTTCACACCACTCTGAGCCATTACTCACACTGAAGTCTAGATCAGCTGGGGGGGGGATGGGAAGAATTCACCTGCCAGGGTATCTCCACTGGGGTGAAGAACCAATTGGTTTTTGTGACATTGTGACTTATAATAAGAAACAGACATTTGGTCTTCCTAAAACCCTTAGTATTTCCTAATAAGAGGATAAAGGTGTCTTCATATTCACAACAAACCCCTTTCAACTACACCTGAGTTTATGTCAGTGAGGTGACTTTTGGAAAGCTCCTAAGGCTAGGGGCTGGTTGCCAGGGGAACCAACCAGGTGTTTAGAGGGTTGGAACTCTCAGTCCTCCCCCCTCCACAGCCCCCACCTGCAGAGAGGGGAGAAGGGGTGGAGATCAGGTTCAATCACCAAGGGCCAATGATTCAATCAATCATGCTTCTGTAATGAAGCCTCCATTAAAAACTCAAAAGGATGGGGTTCAAAGAGCTTCCGGTGGGTGAGCACTTGGAGATCTGGGGAGACTGGCACACGGAGAGGGCATGGAAGCTCCGAGCTTCTTCCCACATACCTTGCCCTTGCATCTCTTCATTTGGCTATTCATCTGTTTCCTTTATAATATGCTTCATAATAAAATGGTAAACGTAAGTAAATGGTTCTGAGTTTTTTTTCTGAGTTCTATGAGCCACTGCAGAAAATTACTTGAACGTGAGGAGGGTGTCGTTGGACCCTCCAATCTCTAGCCGGTGGTCGGAAGCACAGGTGACAATCTGGACTTGTGATCGTGTCTTGAAGTGGGGTGGAGGGGGTGTATCTTGTAGTCCTGAGCCCTTAACCTGTGGCATCTGACTCTATTTCTGGGTGGATATTGTCAGAATTGGGTTGAACTGTAGGACACTCAGCTGGTGGTGGAAAATTGCTTTTTGCTGGTGGGAAAAAAACCCAAGAACAAAGTTTTTTCTTTTTCAGTCCATTGTGAATCGATACCTTTGCAAAATACATAAAGGCAGTGTGATAGTGGCATAAAGACATATAGATCAGCAGTCCAGAAAACAACCCTCAGGTTTATGGTTAATTGATTTTCAGCAAAGATGCCAAGACCTTTGCTGAAAATCAATAAATTTAATGGGGAACTAGGACTCTTTTCTTTTCAACAAATGGTAGTGGAAAAACTGAATATTCACACGTAAAAGAATGAAACTGGATTCCTTCCTTACACTGTGCACAAAAATTAACTCAAAATTGATTACAGACCTAAATGTAAAAGATATTCTTTGAAGAAAATATGAGAGCAAACTTTTGGAATCTTGGGTTAGCCAAAGCATTCTTAAAGGATATAACACCAAAAGCACTAGAGACAAAAGAAAAAATAGATAATTGTATTTTGTTAAAACAGACAACTTTTGTGCTTCAAAGGATACCACCAAGAAAATGAAAAGACAAGTCACAGAATGAGACAGGATATTTGCAAAACATACATCTCATAAGGGATTTAAAACCAGAATATATAAAGAACTATTGCAACGCAATGATAAGAAATGATAAATAACCCGATTGAAAAATGGGCAGGGCTTCCCTGGTGGTGCAGTGGTCGAAAGTCCGCCTGCCGATGCAGGGGACACGGGTTCATTCCCCGTTCTGGGAAGATCCCACATGCCGCAGAGCGGCTGGGCCCGTGAGCCGTGGCCGCTGAGCCTGCGCGTCCAGAGCCTGCGCTCCGCAACGGGAGAGGCCACAGCAGTGAGAGGCCTGAGTACTGCAAAAAAAAAAAGAAAGAAAAAGAAAAATGGGCAAAGAATCTGAATAGACATTTTTCCAAAGGAGATATACAGATGGCCAAAGATGTGAGCAGGGTTTGTAAACCGATAGGAGACAGTGTGGTTCCCCCGGTGTTAGCAAGAGCCGGAAACCATTAGCAATAAAGGGGCGCGAGGGGAGGGAATAGTCTCAGAATCTATGGAGAGGAGCTGAAGGGAGAGGGCTGCCCAGACAGGACTGTGGCCTTTGATAGAAGGGAGGCAGCAAATCCACTGCTTCCGGCGGCAAAGGAACCAGGGAAATAAACGCCCCAGACCCACTCTCTTCCTGGCTTTGATTTCTTCCTCCATTGGCCAAACTCAGAAGTAGAGCTTGCGTCCTCCAGGTGGAAGACAGTGGTGGAAACAGGCTTAAGCAGAGGCGAGTTTGTGATTTAGGGCGTAGGAGACAGAGGGAAAAGCTATACATTGGATGGACCTGGAAAGTCAAAATGAAAGAGAAACTAAGGTGAGTAGCAGAGCAGGAACGGGGAAGATGGGGGCGGGAACAGGATGTACTGTGGATTTAGATGTGATAAGGCTGCTCGCTGAGTACCAGGATGTTCTCTGCTGGGTAAAAACCAGCGGCGGTTCAGCTTAGAGCAGAAGTGGCCTAAAACTATTGTGCTGGTTTCCAACTTCTCTTTGGAGCATTGCCCTAGGCCAGAGGTCAGCACACTTATTCTCAGAGGCACAGATGGTAAATATTTTAAGTTTTGCATCACAGCTACTCAACTGACACTGCAGTGGGAAAGCAGCCTCAGACAATACATAAATGAATCGTGTGGCTGTGCTCCAGGACGACTTTATTTATAAACACCGCGGGCCTGCCAGCCATCGTTTGCCAACCTCTGCGCGAGACACTTAAGAATTTTTTCATCATGTTGCCTTCAGGTAAACTTTTTTTAATTTAAAAAATTTTATTTATTTATTTATTTTTAAATTTTTTGGCCGTGTTGGGTCTTCATTGCTGGGCACAGGCTTTCTCTAGTTGCGGCGAGCGGGGGCTCCTCTTCATTGTGGTGCGCGGGCTTCTCATTGTCGTGGCTTCTCTTGTTACGGAGCTTAGGCGCTTGGTGCTTGGGCTCAGTAGTTATGGCACACAGGCTCAGTAGTTGTGGCTCATGGGCTTAGTTGCTCCGCGGCATGTGGGATCCTCCCAGACCAGGGATCGAACCCGTGTCCCCTGCATTGGCAGGCGGATTCTTAAACACTGCGCCACTAGGGAAGTTTCTTCAGGTAGACTTTTGATGCATCTGTTCAAATGGCCTTTCCCCAGTTCTGGCTTCTGACAGATAAACAATCTGGACTTCTTTCAGTGTGCCAGGAATGAATGAGTCAGTAGATTCTGCCTTAATTCCTATAGATGTCCAAGAAAGGAAGCATGTGTAGCTGGCTGACCACTAACAAGGGACATGGGCAGGAATTTCCAGCTCCAATGTCTTCATTTCAAATATTTTCCTGAAAATATGTTAGGTTAAAGGGAGGTTTGCTTTTCATGCCAGGAACATACTCTAGTCTGGTGAAATGAAGATTAAGCTTGGAAATCACACAGACCTGAGTTTAAAGCCAGTCACTTACTGGCGGTTTGACCTTGCTGAACTATCTTTCTCATCTGTAGAATGAAGGTATTCCTGACCTCATAGGTAGCAATAGCTATTATTATTATGAGGAGTTACAAAATATGTTCCTATTTAGAGCTTTTTTCTCTCTTGCTCTTTTCTACTGCCCTCTTGAAGAATATTGGTTCTTAAAGTTTGTTCCCAACCTACAGGTTTTTCACTTGGGTTCTCTAAATGCTCCTTGAGCAAAGCCAGAATAGATCCCAGACAATTTATAAATTGATGGAGACACTTTTTTTTTCATGGAAAGGCATTTTATTTTAAATATAACAGTGTGTACACGGCAATCCCAAACTCCCAATTTATCTCTCCCCTCCACCCTTCCCCGCCCTGCAACCACAAATTCGTTCTCTAAGTCTGTGAGTCTACTGGAGATCTTTTGTTTGCAAGCAATAGAAACTGAATTCAAACTAATGTAAGGGGAAAAAAAGAAAGGTGGGGTAATTTATTGGATACTGGAATTGTTCTCAGAAGAAGCGTAACAATTCAGCCTCAGGAAAGCATGGATTTCAGTAATTGAACTCATATTCTCTCTCTCTCTCCCCTTTTCTCTGCATTTCTTTTCCTGTGTGGACAAGTATTTTCTTTTTTTAATTAATTAATTAATTTATTTATTTTTGGCTGTGTTGGGTCTTCGTTGCTGCGCGTGGGCTTTCTCTAGTTGTGGCGAGCGGGGGCTACTCTTCGTTGCGGTGCGTGGGCTTCTCATCGCGGTGGCTTCTCTTGTTGCGGAGCACGGGCTCTAGGCGTGCAGGCTTCAGTAGTTGTGGCTCGCGAGCTCTAGAGCGCAGGCTCAGTGGTTGTGGCTCACGGGCTTAGTTGCTCCGCGGCATGTGGGATCTTCCCGGACCAGGGCTTGAACCCGTGTCCCCTGCCTTGGCAGGCAGACTCAACCTCTGCTCCACCAGGGAAGCCCCTGAACGAGTATTTTTTATACTTCAAGGGAGGTGCCTGTTGAGAACTCTCAGTCACATCACAGCTTCGCCACCTAAGAGGAAAGGAAAGTTCTTTGCTTCTTCTTCCCCTAGAGCTATATTTTAAAACCCCATGAAAGGGTCCTGTCTGTCCTGACTTGGGTTGCATGCCCCTTCCTCGAGCTAATTGCCGTGGCAGTGGAGGTGAGGTACTATGATCTGCTGAGCTTGTGTCAAGTACGCACGCACATCATCTGATTGGCCGCACCCACTCGGACCACATGGTTGGAGTGGGGGAAGAGCAGTGTCTCCAGGGAAGAAGAGTGATGTTACCTGAAGAAGCATGGAAAGGTGTGCTGGGCAGAGAGATGCGTGCTATATTCGCTGGCCATGTCCGCTCTATTAACCATATCAACATAGCAATTTTTCTAAGTGCCTGCCATGATTACAGTGCTAAGATCCTTAGAGTGAGCTACAGGACATATGTGAGCACATGACTCCCACCCTATTGTTGGGGGTGGGTGGATGGGGGCAGGTATCTGTTAGAGGAGTGGTCTGTGAACAGGACATCTGGGATCAGTTTAGTATGAGGTATAAGGTAAGAGATTCTACCTAATAGTTTTCCAAATGATCACGCTAGAGCCATTAAAGTTCGATTCTTGTGTCATAAATTTTTTTTCAGTTGAAAATTTAAAAAATGGAAGTCCAGTTCACATCTCCCTTTTTTGACTCCTCTGGCTGTTTCTCTGTGCTTCCCCTCTTCCCTGGCTCTCTCCGGGATACTATGTCTCGCTAACTATAAGCTTTGTAATGATTTCTTTTGCACAGCATATCACCTGGGGCGGTAGAGAGGTGGATGTTTATATTAACTCAGATGAAAGACGATGACAAGCAGTATCACAATGAGCAAAATTAACCTCCCTTTTGTGGTTATTATGTCTGGGACCATACTAGACACAGGATGTGTTACTCAAGACTTAAATTCAAGGGACAAAAACCCAGCTAGTACCAAGTGAAGTAAGTCAGACAGAGAAAGACAAATATTATATGATATCACGTATATGAGGAATCTATAAAATACTATGAATGAACTTATTTACAAAACAGAAGCAGACTCACAGACATAGAAAACAAGCTTATGGCTACCAAAGGGGAAGGGGGGTGTCGAGAGGGATAAGTTGGGAGTGTGGGATTAACAGATGCACGTTACCATACATAAACTAGATAAACAAGGATTTACTGTATAGCACAGGGAACTATATTCAATATCTGATAATAAACTATAATGGGAAAGAATCAGGAAAAAAAAGAATGTGGATATATACACATATATGTATAATCAAATCACTTTGCTGTACACCTGAAACTAACACCATATTGTAAATCAACTATATCTCAATGAAAAAAAGGAAGTAAAGTAAATTTAAAGAAGAAAAAAAGAACCAGCTAGTACTAAGTTGATGACTAGTACTAAGTTGACAAAAAGTTAGACAAAACGGAGAATGAGAAACTAGAACCCTGCAGAGACCCTCCCCTGCTTCTCTGCGTGTGTGCTGGCTTTCTCTGAAGGGCTGGGGGCCAGGAAGTTGCCAGGCCAGCTCCTCCCAGCTTGACACCAGACAGAGGCAGACACTTGCTCTCCTGGTGTCAAGTTTACAAGCCTGGGTAAGGGTTCTTACTTGGGATAGGTTGGAGGTTGAACCAGCATCAGTGGCCAAGACTGAGACTTGTCTTCGGAGGTCAGGCAGGTCACATAAAGGGAAGGGATAGCCTGGTAGAAGCCTGGGGTTGGTGGGGCCTGGAGCAAGTGAAAGAAGCCATCACCCCCAAATGACTTAAATTCCTCCCTTCCCATTCCAAACTTTGAATAAGTGAAATAAAAATATGTGTGCTGGGGACTTCCCTGGTGGTGCAGTGGTTAAGAATCCACCTGCCAGTGCAGGGGACACGGGTTTGAGCCCTGGTCCGGGAAGATCCCACATGCTGCAGAGCAACTAAGCCCATGAGCCACAACTACTGAGCCCGCGCGCCACAACTACTGAAGCCCGCGGGCCTAGAGCCCAAGCTCCGCAGCAAGAGAAGCCACCGCAGTGAGAAGCCCGCGCACCGCAACGAGAGTAGCCCCCGCTCGCCGCAACTAGAGAAAGCCTGTGCGCAGCAACGAAGACCCAATGCAGGGCTTCCCTGGTGGCGCAGTGGTTGAGAGTCCGCCTGCCGATGCAGGGGACACGGGTTCGTGCCCCTGGTCCGGGAAGATCCCACATGCCGCGGAGCGGCTGGGCCCGTGAGCCGTGGCCGCCGAGCCTGCGCGTCCGGAGCCTGTGCTCCGCAGCAGGAGAGGCCACAACAGTGAGAGGCCCGAACCAATGCAGCCAAAAATGAATAAATAAAATAAATAAGTTTATAAAAAAAAAAAATATGTGTGCTGCCTCTAAAGGCCATACTGGCTGGGGAGGAGTTTGCAACCTTTGAGCTAGAAGGCCTCAAGAATGTCTTAGCAATTGCGCAAATGAATCTGTGACTTTGATCATAAGCAAATCAAAGTGGGAGGAGTCTTTCCAGCCAGGAAAACACTACTTCCCAGAAGGATAATGAAGGGGGGGATGTGCCAGGTTGGGAGAAGCTGCAAAGCATCCTTCCCTTTACATTTCATAAAACTCAGCGACTTCCCAGAGTGAGGTCATAAATGCCTTTAAAAAAATTTTTTTATCACCCTAGGTTCAGAAAATTCAGTCACGTAAGTTCAGTCTATGCTTATAGTTTTGTATCCTTTGGTTGGATTGGGTTCTCACTGGACTCAGTCAGGGTCAAGTCAAAGGCATGATGGTGGAAGGGTTTCTGACTCTGAGGCAGGGGAAGTTCAAGGGCCTTGGAGTCAGGGCATAGTAACCTGCACAGAGGCGGCGCATTAGCTTTGTCCAGGCGCTTGTTGGAGGTGAGGGAGTTGGGGCTGGGGCGGGGCGGGGGCGTGGTCACTCATTTGATAATTTGTTCATTTAGTAAACTTTCTTTCAGCTTTGAGCCAGGTACTGTTCTAGGGTGGGTGATGAACAAGATGGACGTGGTCTGGCTCTCACAGAATCTACATTCCAGAGGAGGATATGCTTTAATGAACAAGATGGATATCACTCGAAGGCTTGAACTTGGAGGATCAGGAAGGCTTCCTGGAGGGGGTGATATCTAAATTCTGGAGGATATGTAAGCAGCAGCCAGGCAAATGGCAATGGGTGAGAGGTCAGTGGCCCAAACTTCCCAGGTGGAATTAACTATTATGCCAACCAAGAACGTGCTTAGGGACCAGCAAAGCGAGGATATCAGAAAATGAGGGGGAACATTTTTTTGGAAAGAATTCGACATTGAAAAACATATTAAAGTGCCCATTTTGGAGAAAGCAAAAACTCTGTGGGACTGCCATCATGTATTTTTCAGCGAAGCCTCCTTTTTATTTTGAATTAGATGTGGGACACATGGCGTCATAATCTTTTTGGTGCTTAGGGCCACTGAAGGTTCTCAGGAGCTGTCCTGGACCAAGGGGTGGGAGGGAGGTCTGTGACCTCCCATTTCTTCCCTTCCAGGTACCTCCCTCAGCTGGTCCTTCCCCTCCAGGGCTCAGCCTGCCTACTCACACCTCTCTTGTAGAACCATTCCCTAGTGTGCCTATTAAAATTCACTGCCTTCATATTCCTTCCCCCCTGCACCTCTAATCCCCAGCGACATGGGTGTTAATGATCACATAGCATATACATTACTCCCATAACTGAGTAAACTAGATAACCTTTAAAGATGGCCTGATTCCACTGTAATAAAGAATATTAATAACAGTCAATGACTACTCATAGTCATTCTTAATTTTGATTTCTTTTTCAGTTATCCCCCATCTCAATAATTAGAACAACAATAATGGCTAACAGTTTGGGCCATTATTCAACGGTTCTCTTGTTGAAGAGAGTGACCAGCAGCTGAGTGACCTTGGAGGCACAGGCTACATAATCTCTGTGTGCCCCCATCTCCTTATCTGCAGAGTGATGCTTTTCCTCATCCATTTTGGAGATAACAGTCTAACTCTTAAGGTTGTTGCAAGGCATGAGTTAGTATAAGTTTAGAGTCTGCCTACAACATAGTTTTTCCCCAATTTTTTCTACTACTAACAGAGCTCTTCTGAATTGCTTGTTACCTAATTATTATATTATTACCTGCATCACAAATTATTTCCTTATGATACATTTATTGACTAGAAGGGTAAGAACATCTTAAAGGCTGCTAATGCACACTGACTAATTGCTTTCTAGAAAGCTTCCCATCACTGGTGTATGGGAACAGCCATCTCACCACACCTTCATATTCATCTTTGTTGTAAAATTCGTAGCTTATTTGATAGGTTTCGCCTTCCTTTGATTTCTTTTAAAAAATAAATTTATTTATTTATTTATTTTTGGCTGTGTTGGGTATTCGTTGCTGTGCCTGGGCTTTCTCTAGTTGCGGCGAGCGGGGGCTACTCTTCGTTGCGGTGCCCGGGCTGGTGCGGTGACATACCGCGGTGCTTACCGCAAGACATACGGTAAGATTATAGCCAAGAATGCGGTGCTTCTCATTGTGGTGGCTTCTCTTGTTGCGGAGCACGGGCTGTAGGTGCCCGGTCTTCAGCAGTTATGGCACTCAGGCTCAGGAGTTGTGGCTCGCGGACTCTAGAGCACAGGCTCAGTAGTTGTGGCGCACAGGCTTAGTTGCTCCGTGGCATGTGGGTTCTTCCTGGACCAGGGCTCAAACCTGTGTCCACTGCATTGGCAGGTGGATTCTTAACCACTGTGCCACCAGGGAAGTCCCTCCTTCCTTTGATTTGAGGGTAAAGCTTTTTTAATAACCCCCACGTTTAATAGCCATTTGTATTTTTTCTTTTATGAGTTTTCTATTTTATGTCCTTTGCTCATCTTTCTATTGGACATGTGTTTTTTTCTTATCAATTTGTATGTGCTTCATACATAAAGATATTAACAATGGGTAGGATTTTTTAAATAACAATTTTATTGTGATATCATTTACCTACCATACTATTCAACCATTTGAAGTGTACAATTCGAGGGACTTCCCTTATGGTCCAGTGGTTAAGACTCTGCACTCCCAATGCAGGGGGCCCGGGGTTCAATCCCTGGTCGGGGAACTGAGATCCCACATGCTGCACGGTGCGGCCAAAAAAATAAATAAACAAAAAGACACCCATTTTTTTAAAAATTAAAAAAAAATAAAGTGTACAATTACATGGTTTTTAGTATGTTGACAGATTTGTGCAACAAATCAATTTTAGAACATTTTCATCACCTCAAAAAGAAACCCCGTGCCCTGTAACTATCACCCCTCGTTCTCCCACCCCCTCCTGGAGTCCTAAGCGATCAGTTGACCTCTGTCTCTGTGGATTTGCCTGTTCGGTACATTTACTATAAATGAAATCGCATACTCCAGGGTCTTTTAGGGCTGCCTTCGTGCACTTAGATAATGTTTTCAAGGTTCATCCATATTGTAGCACGTATCAGGACTTCATTCCTTTGTTGTTTTTTTTTGTTTTTTTTTTTTGCGGTACGCGGGTCTCTCACTGTTGTGGCCTCTCCTGTTGTGGAGCACAGGCTCTGGACGTGCAGGCCCAGCGGCCATGGCTCACGGGCCCAGCCGCTCCGCGGCATGTGGGATCTTCCCGGACCGGGGCACGAACCCGTGTCCCCTGCATCGGCAGGCGGACTCTCAACCACTGCGCCACCAGGGAAGCCCCTTCATTCCTTTTTAAGGCTGAATCATGTTTATCCATTCGTCAATTGATGGGCACTTGAATTATTTCCACTTTTTGGCTCTATGAATAATACTGCTATGAAGCTTCACGTACAAGCTTTTGTGTGGATTTTTTTTTTCCTTTTCCTTAGGTATGCACCTAGGAGTGGAATGGTTGGGTCAAAGCTTAACTCTGTGTTTAACTGTTTGAGGAACTGCCAAGCTGTTCTCCACAATGGCTGCACCATTTTACATTCCCACCAGCAGTGTAGGAAGGTTCTGATTTCCCCATCCTCAATGACGTCTGTTATTAGCTGTCTTTCTGATTATAGCCAAACTAATGGGTGTGAAGTAGTATCACATTGTGGTTTTCGTTTGCATTTCCCTCATGATTAATGATGTTGAGCATCTTTTCACGTGCTTATTGGCCACCTGTATGTCTTCTCAGAGAAACGTCTATTCAGATCTTGTAAATGAGTAGGATTTTTATAAGAGAGATTAGGGCCAGAATGAATCTGCAGTGGGGCGAGACTAAGAGGGAGTCCTAGACTTGGCTCTGCCACCACTAGCTGGGTGATTTTTGGGTTTCTTAAACTCTGAGCCTGTTTTCATTTCTTTTAAATGGGGATAATAATACCTACCTCACAAAGTCTTTGTGTGGCTGAAATGAGAAAACATGTGTGAATCATTTATTGGAGTACACGATACACAGTAAACACACAATAAGTGGCAGGTATTTTCATGATTTCTAAAAGGTAATAACATGATACGAGCTGTGTGTCAGTAAGATTAATCTGGACCTGTCACAGTAAATAGATCACAGAGAGACTGCAGACAGGGCCGCAAGTTCAGAGACTACAACGTTTATGCAAAAGCAAACGAAATGAGAAAAAGATGTTTTTTGGCTATCCTTCCTATTAAAGACAATTTCCCCTCCAGTCCTTGGCCTGGGCAGCCCTAGAAAGGAGAGGGATATTGTTGCTTTTTCAGGTTGATCAAAGAATGTTTTAATCATCTTCGTATATTAATTCATCTAATCCGTGTGGAACTAGAGATGAATGTATTTTGAATATTTTGATTAACACTTCATAATAACTTGAGGAATTTTAAATATGTTTATTAACTCTGTTTCTCTGGAGAAAGATGACACATGATGCTTTGGTAATTTCAGGGTCATTTATATTATCAATTAAGATGCAGATCTTCCTTGATTTATGATGGGGTTACGTCCTGATAAACCCATTGGAAATTGAAAATACTGTAAGTTGAAATGCATTTAATATACCTCACCTACCGAACCTCACAGCTTAGCCTAAGCTACTTTAAACATGCTCAGAACACTTATATTAGCGTACAGTTGGGCAAAATCATCTAACATAAAGCCTATTTTATGATAAAGTATTGAATATCTCATGTAATTTATTGAATACTATACTGAAAGTGAAAAATAGAGTGGTTGTATGGGAACAGAAAGGTGGTAAGTGTACTGGTTTTTACCCTCATGATCTCATGGCTGACTGGGAGCTGTGGCTTGCTACCACTGCCCCGCATCCTGAGAGTATTACACCAAATATCATCAGCCTGGGAAATGATCAAAACTCAAAATTTGGGGAATTCCCTAGTGGTCCAGTGTTTAGGGCTCCACGCTTCCATCGCAGGGGGCATGGGTTCGATCCCTGGTCAGGGAACTAAGATCAGGAGAGCCACATGGCCAAAACAAAAAACAAAAAAACAACAAAAAAAACCCCTCAAAATTTGAAGTACAATTTCTACTGACTGTATATTGCTTTTGCACCATTGCAAAGTTGAAAATCATAAGTGGAAACTTTTAGGTCGGGGGCCACCTGTACAGTGTTATCCAATGCCTGCTCATGAATTCATTCCTTACGTATTTACGGAGCCCCTACTATGTGCAGACACTGTTCCAGGTCCTGATTATACAGCAGTGAACACAAGGTCTTTGCACTCAAGGAGTGTATATTGTAATAAGTTGAAATGTTAAAAATCCATTCATTCGGGGCTTTCCTGGTGGCGCAGTGGTTGAGAGTCCGCCTGCCGATGCAGGGGACACGGGTTCGTGCCCCAGTCCAGGAAGATCCCACATGCCGTGGAGCGGCTGGGCCCGTGAGCCATGGCCGCTGAGCCTGCGCATCCGGAGCCTGTGCTCCGCAATGGGAGAGGCCACAACAGTGAGAGGCCTGCGTACAGCAAAAAAAAAAAAAAAAAAAAAAGAAATCCATCCATTCATTCAACAAATATTTTTTGAATATGCTACTGTGTGCTTGGGATGCATGGGTGAACCAAACAAGCAAAACTCCTTGTCCTCATAGAGCTTACATTCTAGCAGGAAGAGACACAAAACATAAACAAAATAAATAAGGAAGCTCTACAGTCTGTCAGAAGGTGACAAGTGTTACTAATAATAATAATAATAATAAAGCAGTTAAGGGAAAGTGGGGGTAGGGAACTGGAATTGCAATTTTTAGATAAGTGATCAGGTTGGTGTAAGAAACGGAAGGAGGTGAGAGAGTGAGCTCTGTGGATATCAGAAGGAAGAATGTGCTACGCGGATGGAATAGCAAATGCAAAGGCCCTGAGGCAGGAGCATTCCTGCCAGAAATAAGGACAAAAGGAAGTGGAGTGAGCAAAGGAGAAAATAGGATATGAAGTTAGAGGGGGAGTGGAGAGGAAATAAGATTGTAGATGCCATAGGGCCTTGTCTGATCTTCATGTCTGAAAGAAACAAAAAGTGCAGAATATATTTCTTGCTAAGCAAAGGACAGCTGTATTATAAGGCAGAGTATCTCTGAACAGAGAAGTCTTTGGTCTTATATAGCGTTTCAGGAAGTGTGGGGTTCAGAGACTGGCACTTTTAGAAGCTGGACTGTTCAGAGACGAATTGACCTTTAGAGAAGAAAGCAGGATTACTGGAGTGTGGCTATGGCTCATTGGCTAACTTTCTGAAGTCAGGGGTTGTCACTGATTGGGAGGTTGTCATAGATTGATTAAAAAAGATTCTGGTGGTTGCTTGTTTCATGGCCAGAAAACGATTAATCTTTTCCTTTGTTCAACTTGGAATGAACAACCTTGTCACTCTCTGCTTGCAAGACTACTGTAAAGTCTTTTGTCTTTTACTCTGAGGAGAATGGGGAGGTACTGGAGGATTTCTGAGCAGAGGGGTGACAGCATCTGACTTCTGTTTTCGGGGGATGAGTCTGGCTGCTGTGTAGGCCGGGGCGGAAGCAGGGGGACAAGTTTGGAGATCACTGCAGTTGCCCTGCTGAGAGGAGATGCAGTGAGAAGTGCTCCTATTTTGGATATATTGATAGACAACAACCAACCAAGACAATCCAATGAGGTTAAGTATATTGGAGCGAACATAATAATACTTATTATTATGAGTGGATGACATTATAGGGTGGGGCTTTTAAAGAGGTCAGGGGTCAGGGAAAACCTCCAGTGGGTCTAGAAGCTGGTGAGGTGGGGCAGTGGTGACAGGCATAGCTGGGGTGGGAGAGGGAAGCTGAAGCCCTATCCTCCAGGCCTTCAGGGCAGAGAATGGATGGAGAGGATAGGGGCAAGAGTAGACTAGGAAGTTGGAAACGGAGACAATACTATAACAGACACTGTCATCAGGGGAATTTATGAAGTGAGACCTCATTAAAGTAATAAAGTAAAATCCAACTGAGAAGTCTTCATTGTGCTGGGGATTCTGTTTTGATGTTTGCTGAATGATGACTCATATATAGTGGTATAAATTAAGGGGCAGCTGTGGTGTACGGATTAGGGAGGGGAAAAAAGACAATCACCTATCCTTTGACCTTTAATACAAAGTCTAGATTAGTCTAGAGAATGTCTTTTCGAAGACATTAAATTGTGATCCACATCCCTCTCTTTCACCATGTCATCATGAAAAATGGTTAATGTTTATTGGGGGACTCCTGAACACAGGTATTAAAGGCACAGAGAACATAGGTTGTCATGGCAGGTTAACTGGGATTCAACTGCAGAGGGGTGTGGACTGGGTCTCCAGTCTCCTAGAGTCAGCTTCCAGGGTAAGGAGAGTGCCTTATTTACCTCTGTAGCCCTGAGGCGCCTAGCACAGTGACTGGTAGACAGTAGGGGCTGAACAATCCTTTGTTGACTCGAAATTAAGCATGTAGATTATTAGATCAATGGCACTGAAATAAAACCCTATTAATGCAGGGAAAGTCGTCAGTTATCTTTGCATCTTTTGATTCATCATCCATTGTGTGGATTTGTCATACTTCTTCCAGTTCTACTACTTCCTTTTTTACATTTCCTGCCTTTGAGTACATCATTTCACTCCTAAAACTCCACTTTATGGGTAGTGGTAGAGAAAGGGAGGAGTTAAACACAGGCCAACATTATTTCTTTTCTGCAAATAACAGTTTTTAAAAGTTTGATGGAGATTGAAATTCATGTGATACAAAGCCAATTTAAGCTAATGGGCCAACTTTTCTTAGGGCTTTCTCTGTACATTTACTCTAAGTGAATTCCAAACAATCCTAAGAAGTAGCCAGTATTACTCCCATTGTAGAGGTGAGGAAACTGTCACGGAGAGGTCAAGAACCTTGGCCAGGGTCACATGCCAGTAAGAGGGGGAGCTGGCATTCAGATCAGGTTGTCTGATCCCAGGGTGGTATTGCTACTCACTCCTCTTGGAATAATTGGAGGCTTTCATTCGTCTTTGCTTCCTTATTTGCTCCGGAAATGTGAAAATATGCAGAGAAACAGTAGGAGCTTTATAAATAAAACATGTCTACATATTTTTACGTGATTAAAGCTGGAAAGTTTAATGTGGCACCGGGCCACTTGTTTAGTGGAAGTAAAGGGAACATGATTCCCGGCCCCGGTTGCAAAAATCCTGCCCCCTTTGCAGTGAGTGGTGTCTGGTCCCCCGCCCATCTCTGATGGTCACAGACCAGGGAAGTCCGAACCAGACTGGACTCAGGGAAAGACAGCGAGGGAGCTTGGCTGCACCGAGGCAAGAATGGGCCATGCATTCTTGCAGCCCAAATGTCATCTGGTTGGGAAAAGCCACATGTCATGTTGCAAATACTATGCAGGTGGGGGGCAGCATATGCAACATTTTAAGCTGGCGTGAAGGCTGCCTGGACTGACCAGCTTGTTAAACCTGAAGGAGAGTATTGCAACTTCAGATGGAATCTGAAAAACGAATACCGGAGCTCAGCGGCCGAGTGAGAAGGAGCGTTGTGCATGTGGCCACATTAACAGGGACACAAGGCCAACACGAGGTACTGAAAGCGTCCCAGGAGACAATCGCCGTTCAACTCCACCCTGCAGTTCGGGTGTTGCCCTGGACGACAGCTTCTGCCCTTGGTTTCCCCATCTTAAAAATCGAGGCGCAGGCAGGCTGCACTCAGGCAGGCGGATGAGACACTTGCACTTGGTGAAGGGAGGCGATTGAAAAGAGAGGGAAGGCTGAGAAATCACGCTTCGCAAGGTCCGGGGAAAACACCGCAGGAAGCAAGTCCGCACAGACCTTAGCAGAAGCGCGCCTAAGTCCCGGTCCCTGGAATCCCCCGCCGAACAAGAAGGCCGCTGGCCGGCTCCGCCGTGCCCCGCAGGACCTACCCGCAGCACCTACCCACAGCACCTAACCACAGCTGCCCCCAGCCCGCTCTGCAGGCTGGCACAGCTACAGCCGCTCGGCGCACGGGGCGGGGCCGGAGGCGGGGCCGGGGCCGGGGCGGGGCTGCGCCGGGCGGGCACGCGGGAGGCGCGGAGGGAGGGTGTCGCGCCGAGGGAAGCGGCCCGCGGCGGAGGGAGGGAAGGCCGAGTCCTGGAAGCGGAGCTCCGCGCTGGGACTGGTTCCTTCGCAGCCATTTTCTGTCCAACCAAACAGCCGATTGGAGACGGGAGCCAACCAGGGCTGCATTGGAGGTTTGTGTCTCGCTTCGGCCAATGATCGCTCCTAAACCGACTCCACTTTAGCTCGAATGAAATGTCCGTCTCCTCCCGGCGCCGTCCCCGCCGCCAACGCCGCCGCGGCCGGGGGCACTCGCCTCCCTCCCGCCCGCCCTCCCGCCCGGGCCGGAGCCGGGGCCGGGCGGGCGCCTGCGAGGCCTGTCCCGCTGCGGGCCCGGCCGAGGAGCGAGCGCGGGGCCGCTGCGCGGCTCTTTGTGCGCGGGGCCGAGGAGCGGCGGGACGCGGGCCAGGCCGCCCCCTGCTCGCCGCCGCCGCAGAGCGCCGGGCCCGAGGCCGAGGAGGGGGCGCCGGGGCACCGTCGGGCCCCGCTCTCGGCGGCGTCCCGGCCGGCTCCATTTTGTGCGGAGAGCCGGCCGGGGGGCGGGGGGACGCAGCCAGGACCTCCGGCCCTGATCCTGACCCCTGGGCCTGGCCGCCGTGCGGGGGTCCCCGGGGAGCGCCCCTCTTCCGCCCGCCGGTCCGCGGAGGCACGGCGGGGCCGGGCCGCTTTGTCTGCCCCGGCACCCCGAGCGCCGCGCGGCGGGCGGGCGTTGGGCGCGGGCCCGGGCCGGGCGAGTCGGGGGGATGCGCGCCAGGGGCGTCCTCGCCGCGCGGGCGGGACTGACAGGTCGGCCGGGCGGGCCGTGGGGCCGGGGCCAGTCCGCGCACCTTCGTGGGGAGGAAGCGAGGTCCCCGGGAGGAAGGAATGGATTTGGTTTCCCCGCAGTCTGGTTTGCGCGTAAAGAATGCAGCCATCTGGCGGCTTGCGGTCCCTGGACTTGCCCCGAAGGTGGGAAGGAAGCCTTACGGATTGGACTAAGGTTTTAATCTTGGGTGGGAGGCGGGGAGGATATGTCAGGCTTTAGGAGTAGTAGTCTCCGAGAACAAAGAATTAGAGGACCTACAAGTCGTAATCTCGACCGAAGTACTCTAATGAGATGATTTAAGCAAGGTTAGGTAGCGTATGACCTTTAAAAAAAAATAGTATTCCACTAACCTGCATGGACTCCACCGTTCGTGCCACGAATCACTGGGATGGTTTCGGCTTTCTTCTATGGAAACTAATCAGCAATATAAAGTGATGAGGTAAACCGATCAATGTAAGTGGCATTAACAAATAGGGATTTTATTTGTAAAGTATTGAAAGTTTAACCCAAATACCTTAAAAGGCAATTATTCCTTCCTCACACTGCTGCTGTAGTTTTTAATTTAAGGATTATATTGATGCAAAACTCTGGTTTTGATGCCAAAGAATGGAGGGTGGAGGAAGGAAGGGTCTACTGCTTTTCTTGGATACAAATTTGCATTTCTTTAAACATTAAACAGATGTATGCATTCCCTTGAGCTTTCATATATATCATAACCTGCCTTTAAGAAAATATATACCATATGAGGTGATAGTGTTTTTCTTTGATATACCGAATCTAAATATATACCGACTCAACTATTTGGGTGAGTGTGGTGAGGTGTGGCACCCCTTTCCCCAGCAAAAATACATAAATATCTACAGCTTCTATATTTTAAGGATTCTGAGGATTTTTTACCCCCCCCAGAGACACCCTTTAAAAAATAACACTTATAGCTACAAGGAAGGAATTTTCCGGGCAGCTTTGGGCTAGGAAGAGGACGATATTTGGAAAGAAATTAGAAATTCCTTTTAAGATTATAAGACAGTGGGCAATGTCAGCCAGTCTTTGCTGCCTGGACCCTTGTAATGGCATTTTAAAATTCAATTCAGTGGTTATAATTTTTTCTGCCATTTACTAGATTTCATGCTTGAATGTGTATCGGTATTTTTTTCTTCTTTTAAAAATTAACACTGAAAGGGTATGTTTTTTTCCCCCCACTCTCCATTTAATCGTTTCACTCGAGAAAAGGAAAAGCAAATGAGAAAGGGAGATTGTAACATTGTTATAGATGCTAGTTTATTCAGCTATTTATGCCTTAAGGTGAGAAGGAAGTTCTATTGAGATGCAATTTGAGTCCAAAATGGTGGTACCTTAAAATGATAAAGGTCTTAATTGTGTTGTTCTCTGGGCAACATGTATCTTCTTCCCGCTATAATCTGAGATATTTAAAAGCGTTATACTCTGAGGTAAATTTGTCTCGCCTTTTGAGCTTTTGGACTCTAAATCGCACTCTAAAACAATAAGAAAATCATCACCAAAAAATTAAGTTGATAACTGGGGTGTTCGTGTCTGGGTGTCGATATTTTAAATAGTTGAGATATGTTAACATGATTTTTGGTCTCTTGCATATTACATAATTTGGTGTGTTGTGATGAATATTTATGATGAACATGACTAAATATAGGGTTATGTTGGAAAAGCAATACCTCCCCCCGATGGCATTAACTTTTTTGTAAGTTCTCCAAAATATATCTTCCAATTTAACAAACATTTATTGGGTGCTTGCTTTTTGCACCATTTTTTAGCCATGCACTCCATTAAATAAGAATAGTAGGTAAAATTATATGTGCCTTTTTAAATTTTACTAGGAAGAAAGCTTATAGGCTAACTTTTTTACTACTAATAGATGTTTATCTTCTAGGTTGGAATTGGGCAGAGATTAGACACCTTTTTAGGCAGGTGTTCTTGAGTACCACTGACAACACGGTTCTCAGAGTATTTCTTGACAGTAAGTATGTTTTATCATTTTGGTTGTTAATTTGATTTGAGCTGTAATTAGCTGGAAACAAAATTGTAACTGATTTATATTGGAGATTCCTGATAGAATGAATGCCTTTCAAGGCCAGACAGTACCTCTCCTCATTCCTGTTGCTTTCTTCTTTCTAGGGACTTGCATATATTAAGTGTTTCCTCTGGGTCCTTAAGAGTTGTCCAGGCTACAGGGTAAAAAGCCATCCCAGCTCTCAAGAGGCTATCTGTTTAGCTGGTAGGGCTTTAGTCAAATTGAATACTTAGAGGCAAGTTATGTGTGGAACAGAAAATGCTGGTTCTAAGGGTAGCACAAGTGAAAAGAGAGGTGTGGTGGGCTTGGTAGTTGGGAATGTCATGGAGGGAGCCTGCAGGGTTCGAACTGAGCCTTGAAGGATGAGTGGGGTTGGATAGGTGCAGGCTGTCACCATAAGCAAAAGCCTGAAGGTAGGGGTGAGTGACTTATGTTTGGTGGCTGGGCAGTAGATCTGCATGGTCCAGGTGGGGATTTCACAGGATAATCCAGTGAAGAGATGCCACGTGACCTGTCTGGATACTTAATCTTGAATCTGATACTACATCTGTAACATCAGGCATGTCACAACTTCCTTGAGACATGATTGCCTCACTCCTAAAACAGAAGAACAAAAACAAGAACAAAAGAACCTGGTGGTCCCTAAATAAGGTTTTTTTAAAAAAATCAGCCCTGAAGATAGAGTTGGAAACCAGTTTAGTTAGGTTAAGTAGGGGAACCTCTCATGTAAAGCCATGAAATGGTTTGGATTTGATGCGGAAGACTTTTAGAACCATTATAGGTTCAAGAGCTATAGAAGCAATGTTTCAGTGAGATTGGTCTTAAAACTACATGTACCCAGGTAGGTTGGATAGTAATCCAGTGTAAGTAGAAAAGGAAGGGCATATCCAGAAAACATTTAAACAGATTAGGTAGATCTTGGAGGAGGTGGAAGAACCTAAGATGACACTGGTATAATTAGCCTGGAAGGGTACGTAGAGAGATGGCATTATTAACAATGGAATTGCAGCAGTTCAGAAGGAGTTCTTATCCATTGCCTCCTTGCAGGGGATGGGGGAGGTGAATTTCATTTTCCGGTATCTTAAGTTTGCAGTGGTGGGATATCAGACATATTCTAACAGGCCTGGCTTGCTTGAGTGGCAGTCATGATATAGTTGTAGATGTAGGACTTATGAGCATAGAAATGATATTTAATGAGTTTATTAAGAAAGTAAGGGAAGAAAGAGAAAACGATTGTTGGTTAAAACTAACAAGTAGGATGTGGGAAGGAAAGAATATTGCTTTGGAAATCAAGGGAGAAGAGAATTCCAAGCATAAATGTGGGGTCAGCAGTGGCCAGCACTACAAAGAACAGTCAAGTAGGTTGAAGGCACGATCTTTGGCAAATTTTGAGAGCAGTTTCAGTATCATGTTGGGATGGAAAAGCACATGTCACAGAGTTTCAATAGGACTGAAGAGGTGTGTAAGGACTGTCAGGGTGAGGATAAGCCAGACAGAGTGTGGAGCAGAATTAAGCTTGTATGTGTCTATATGTACTTGGTGTGTTTAATGAGGGAGACTAAGCATGTTTAAGGAAGAATGAAGAAGCTGGTACTAGAGATGAGGAATCTTTGTATTATTTCTTATCCTCAAAGAGATAAAAAGGAATTGATCCACAGAACAGGTGAAAGGGGTCATGTAAGAGAGAAAACTTTTTATGCCTGGGAAGAATATGAGAACTGTATTTGAAGGGACAGTAATAATACTAGGGTACATTTGCTGAGTTCTTACTGTGTATCATGTACTTTGCTAAGTGCTTTTTTGTTGTTGTTGCGGTACGTGGACCTCTCACTGCTGTGGCCTCTCCCGTTGCGGAGCACAGGCTCCGGACGCGCAGGCTCAGCGGCCATGGCCCACGGGCCCAGCCGCTCTGCGGCATGTGGGATCTTCCCGGACCGGGGCACGAACCCGTGTCCCCTGCATCAGCAGGCGGACTCTCAACCACTGCGCCACCAGGGAAGCCCTGCTAAGTGCTTTTTATACCATACCTTCACTTCTCATAGCAATTTCATTTTGAAAATGGGGAAGTTAATATTGTCCTTGCTTGAGAAGCATCTTTGAAGATTTTTAATATACAATCAGTAGACTCAGAATTTAGAGGACAAATTAAAGACGTAGGCTTAAGGACTATTTGAAAAACTATCAGGAACAAATACTATAAAGTACTTCGCATCTGAGACTCTGGACTTCGGTCTCATTTAGGTTGCCACCTTTGGCAAGTCGTTAGCCTCACATAACCTCAATTTTCTCACCTGCTTCATGGAGTCATGAACATTGCATAAGGTATTTAGAAAGTGCTCAAAAATGTTAAACATATTGAAGAGGGCACTACTTATCGCATTTGTGCAACAGATTATTAGTATAGTTAAGATACCGCTACATCAAAAAATTATAGAATAAAATTTACTAGCTTAGACAGCTGACCATTTATTTCGCATAATATTTTAGAGAACAATATTATCGGTTAAACTAAATACTTAGAATAGTCAATAAAGTTAATTTAATGGGATTTAACTACTCTTTGTCCATATTTCTCAGTTCCCTTGGAGCTAATGATTGATCATTTTACCCATTCTCGTCATTATTCTACATGCTCTTTCCTCTTTGTTGTCTGGATGGAATTCAACACTTCAGGGTCTCTGTTCTTACCAGGCTTGTAAGTATCACAGCTGGACATATCGATTCCACTAAACATTTATGGTCACCAACTTCAGCTAGGCTCTTTGCATCCTCCTAGCACTCCTGTTCCCTTCCTTTTGCATTCTTTGGTGAAAGCCATCTGTCTCCCCAGCTGTAAGAATCCCAGCATTATCCTTGGTTCTTCCTCCAGCGCTTATTCAGTCAGCCACCAAGTCTGTTGATTTTACCAACGAAAAAGCTCTGTAGTCTCTGCTTCTGCTGTCCAGTGCTGCTGTCCTGTTGATACTGGGAATGTTCATCATCTTTCCTGAACTCATGCCCTAAATGCAGCATTACAGTCCTTACTGGACTTCTGCCGCCATTCTTACTCCCCTCCAGTTCACTTTCTACACTGGACTGTAGCCAGAGTGATGTTTTTAAAAAGAAATCTGATTTGCATTCTTCTGCTAAAACTCTTCTTTGCTTTACTCTTGTCCACAAGATACTGCTTGACCCAGCCTCTACTAGCTCATCAGCCCACCAGTACTGTTTCTCAGTTTCCTTTGCCTGGAACATTCTCGTCCCATCTTTCTTTGACTGATTGCTGTTCATTTTTCAGTCTCAGTTTAAACGTCATTTTCTTAATACGGCCTTCCTTGACTCTTTTAGACTAGTGAGGTTCCTTATGGAATAAACTCCCGAAGCATATAACAAAACATCTTTATTTTCCTTAGCACTGGGCACTAGCAATTAGTTAATTATTTGTCATTATTTAATAACTATATATAACATTTACTGAGTACTCCTATCGTACTATGGTAGGTCTTTACATGGTAAGTACTATTCTCGTCCCACTTGCCAGTAAGTTGCAGGGAATTCAAACCAGGTGATCTGATTCCAGAGCCTGTGCCTTGGAAATACTAATAGGCTGTGCTCCCCACCCCGTCCCCCTGACCCCAGTTTACGTAACATTTGTCTTCTCTGCAAGATGAGGACAGAGACCTTGTCTTTGTTGTTGACCTGTGACGTTGTCGGCACATAGCACAGACTTGATAAATACAGGGTGCTTACTCGGTAAATATTTGTTCACTGGCTTACAATCTACAATCTATTTTGTGAATTTTAATAGGAAGTTTTAGACCTAGAAAAAGCCTTTGGGATGTATCTAGGAAGTTACCCCCCTCATTTCTTATATATATATAGGAGGATAGCTAGCATATTGTAAGCATCAAAGATGAGGCCAGCTTGTTGAATGGAAGATTCTAAGAGCCTTGGGGATTCCAAGATGGGAACACTGATTTTTGGCTTACAGAATAGGGTAAATCAGAAAGATTTCAGGAGGATGGGTGAACACTGGGATTAAAGTATGGGGCAGGATTTTAATGGTAGAAAGAAGAGAGGAAGACAGGAGTGGTGAAATGACAGAAAAGCTAAAACTTGCAGAACCAAAGATGCATACAGCTAAGCAGATGACATGTGGCTTATCTTCAAAGGAGGGAGGGTGAGATCTGACATCTGAGTACACTATGTGCCAGACTCTGTCCTTAGCAGGTTTCTAGTCTTTATTTAATTCCAACAACTCTATGAAATACTTTCAGAAGTAATTTTTAGAAGACTGAGGTTTAGAGGCTAATGTTCTTAATCCAGGTGATAATCTTGCTGCTAATTCCAGCGCGTGACAAGATAATGTGAGTTAAACTTTTTGCTTTTAACACTTTTTTTACATTATATCTATAAATTAATCTCTCAGATCATGGTTATTACAACAGGGTCTTGCTCATCAGCTAATTTAAAAAGACTCAGGCTATCCTGTGGACATTGATTTAGCAAAGGATTTCTGTAACTGCCTCCAACCCCCCTTCCCAAAAAAACAAACTGTATTTGTTTCTTAGTTGTAGGCTTTTAACCACTTTGGTCCTGTCTCCTGCACCTTGATCTCCCCTAGGGCATTGTAAAAACTAATCCATTCACAGCTATCCTAATCGACCTCTCTTTCATGGCTAATAAATCCATCATCATATCTATTAAAGACAACTCTCCTAGTATCTTTATAGCATTTTAGGATCAAAATAGCATTTTATATTTGGAAAATGCTTCATACATATATTAGCTGTTTAAGATGGGGAAGGTGAAATTATTATTTCCATTTTATATAGAAATACATTTAACCGGTAGGGATGCTTGTTTTCAGGGATCAATAAGACTCTAAATCAGAGCTCACTGACTGCTGTTTACCTTCTCTTAGAAGGCACTAAGAAGCATCATAAATAGGTACCCTGTACTTTCACAAATTATTAAAGTAAGTGAATTCTATTCTCTATCCCCTTAAAACAGCTATATAAATTATGGAAATGTATCTGTATTTACAGTTAAATTAGATACCACAGTCAACAGATGCATCAAAGAAATGCCATGTTATTGAAGACTTGGAAACTAGCCTGGTATTTTAGTATTAGATAAAAATCCAACAGAGATGGAAAGGAAGAGGTGTTACATAAGGACTCAGATATTGCGGTTAATAACACTAAGTTTGTGCTGGGTCCTGGGCCTTGATAAACATTTAGCATCAACTGTCTCTTCTTGATTTGGCCTGAAAGCATATGTAAATTACACTTAATTTTTGCTATGCTTTTTATTCAGATAATGCATTCAAAATTTTTCCAGACACAATTAGCCAGTCCCTTATTGTTCTGAATAGTATTATTTGCAAAGCAGAAAGACTTCCAGGATTTGCCATGTTGGAATGGAGACAGTTCAGGGCTTATGGGTCCATCCCCGCCCCGCACCCCCGCCCAGATTTTCTCTCTTAGAAATCATTTACCTCTGAGTAAAATTAAGCACGGTTTTATTTTTATTTTGGTTGCGCCGTGTGGCTTCAGGGAATCTCAGTTCCCTAACCCACAGCAGTGAAAGCGTGAAATCCTAACCACTAGACCACCAGGGAACTCCCAGGGTTCTTTTAAAATAGTCATTTTAGGGCTTCCCTGGTGGCGCAGTGGTTGAGAGTCCGCCGGCCAATGCAGGGGACAGGGGTTCGTACCCTGGTCCGGGAATATCCCACATGCCGCGGAGCGGCTGGGCCCGTGAGCCATGGCCGCTGAGCCTGCGCGTCCAGAGCCTGTGCTCCGCAACGGGAGAGGCCACAGCAGTGAGAGGCCTGCGTACAGCAAAAAAAACCAAAAGTCATTTTAACTCTCATTTTTGTCTGTGGTTATCATTTTCCTATTTTTATATGCAGATCTCCAATCTCCCTGACCCCTCCTTTTCTTTTTTCCTTAACGAGTCAAAAGTCTGAGGGTGGGGGAAGAGAAAATTAACCTTTGACTAGAATTAGGGGTGATGAGCTTGTTCAAAATGTGGGTGTACTTTTAGGTTGCATGGGTACAGAATTGTGCAAGGAATCCATATGCTTCTTATACCAAACAACAGTTTTAACCAGGATATTGTCTCTTGTGGAACTTCTGTGAGATAGCAAAGAAAGTTTGCAGCGAGAGCAAAAAAGTTCGTGTAGGAATATCTGGCTTTAGCAGGAGAGCTGAACAGGCTGGATATATCCAGGTGGCTAACTACTAAGCTGATTTTGGCTTTGCTTGCCATTACAGAGATAAATTAGGTTGTAAGTCAGGGTTGCCTATACTATATTTGATGATTATGCAATTGAAAAGAAAGACGTGTGTGTTTTAAATTCATTTCCTTGTTTTGTTTCCCCGTTGGTCGTAGGCTTATCACTTAATAGAGGGTGAATAGGGAATCTTGAATCATTGGCAAATTATCAAAAGGTTTCCAAATCAAGAAATATGTTTTCTTTTAGTAAGCTTAAGGCTATGAAAAATTTAACTGACTCATCCTATGACAATTTATGAGCACTGAATCTATTATGTAGTTTTTAGACAAGTTTTACTGAAGATTATTGAAAGCTTTTTTTCCTCATAGATGGATGGTGACAGTTCCACCACAGATGCTTCTCAACTAGGAATTTCTGCAGACTATATTGGAGGAAGTCATTATGTTATACAGCCTCATGATGGTAAGAAAGACACAATTAGAAACAAATTCACAAGTAGGAACAAATTAGAAAGTGGAAATTTTATTGATGTGATGTTCTATGTTACTTTTGTCTTTACAGGAAAATTAGCACTCTGTGTCACAGTTTAGTGATAGTCTAAAAAGGTATACTTTGCTATTTTTATTAGAAATAGTCTTCAAAAGAATGATGGGTTTTAGAAAATAATTCTATAAAAGTATGCCTTTTTAAAGCTGGTACAGTTTCTTTAATGATTTGTTATTGATTTCCTACTTAACTATTAAATATGGCGAATTCTTACTCAATTGATAAACTGAGTAGTTCTTTAGAGGGTGGTTGCTAGCTATTATATTTCTGGTACTTATGAACAGACTTAGTTTTGGTTTTTATTCAATATTAAGTTTTAACTTGTAGTAGAATGGCAGTATTATGTTGGCCTATCAAATAATTTGCTTTTGTGGCATTCTGATGTGTAAGATTAAAAAACACTAAGATATATTTTTGTAGAAGGCAGTTGGGGGTAGGTGATTATTTATTCCATCCTAAAACAGATATTCAAACAAGTTAATTTTGATAACATCATTTTAAACATGTAAAAATGTAAACTGAATCAACTTAAGTACCTTTCTTATTTAATACATATATTAATAAAAGAGTGGGAAGTTTACTTACAAGATACTGCATTTAATCATAAAAGGATATTATTTGTACTATGAAAGCTTCAGTTATATCTAAAAATTTACTTTCTGTAAGAACATTGGATTACTGCTATAGCTTTGTTCATAAACTATTACTACATTAGTGGTAATCCAATTGGGTTAGTAATATTCAAGTCCAGTTTTTCCATTCTATATAAACTTGGCTTTGGATAAACACACACCCTTTTAATCTTGTTATATGCATGGAGCCATAGATCACAGTCTCTTCTATTTTATAGCTAAGTTATGTAACAGATAATTTATGAGCACCTCCTCTGTTGGAGGTGCTGTACCAAGTCCTAGGAAGGACACAAAGCTGATCCCTGGCCTCAGGTAGCAAAAATCTAAGAGGGGGAATGAGAAATAAGGATTATAAAATGTGTTAGAGAAGAGACACAAAGAAGCACTTGTTTGAGATATTTTGTGAAAGGAGAGATCACTTCTGAAGGTGCTGTGGAGATGTATTTGAGCTTTTTGGAGAGTGGGTAGGTAGGACTTAGTAGGCAGAGTTGAGGATAAGAGTATTCGAGGCAGTGGGTTTGAAATTAATGAGGAGGCTCAGTTATGGCCCTGAGAAAATTGTGAAAAGAACTGCTGTCCTAATCCCTAAAAACGATTAGAAAATGAACCAGAATGTTTCTTATCTTAGATTGTCTGAGGTAGTCTTCTCTATCTTGAAGGAAAAATTATGAGAAGCTATAAACCTGTTATTTTTACTTAGATACTGAGGACAGCATGAATGATCATGAAGACACAAATGGTTCAAAAGAAAGTTTTAGAGAACAAGATATATATCTTCCAATTGCAAATGTTGCAAGGATAATGAAAAATGCCATACCTCAAACGGGAAAGGTAATGCTGAGGAGAATTTAACTGGGTTTTGTTTTTCAGGGGTGGGGAGGAGGGCATGTAAAACTACATGAACACATATTTCATGAATATAGTTAGCTGTTGATTTCAGTCATTCACCCTTTCAGCAAAACACACATCTCAGTTGTACACACTTGGTTGCTGAGCGGCGCTCCTGCTCCCCACTTGCTGGAAGCAGATGAAACAGAATTAAGAATTGTTTTAAAAATAGGTGCATTGTGGGCTTCCCTGGTGGCGCAGTGGTTGGGAGTCCGCTTGCTGATGCAGGGGATGCGGGTTCGTGCCCCGGTCTGGGAAGATCCCACATGCTGCAGAGTGGCTGGGCCCGTGAGCCATGGCCGCTGAGCCTGCGCATCCGGAGCCTGTGCTCTGCAACGGGAGAGGCCACAACAGTGAGAGGCCCGCGTACCGCAAAAACAAAAAAAAAAAAGTGCATTGTCAGAACTATCAGGTTTTGGGCATATGAAGTTGTAACTTCCGTAATGTTGCAGCAAAATTGGACCATGTTGGGCTGATGGATGTAGTAAGGATTTTCCCCCAAAATCTGTATGTTTGGAAACTTTCTCTATAATTAAAAATAGTAACATACATTTAATTCAACTGGCATGATCTTTTAAAGTAGTTTTGTCTTGTGGAGAAATAACTGTATATACAGTTACTTATAACAGCTTTTAAAAACTCACTGTCACTCTACTTATCACTTGGTCTGAACTAAAGTCCACACTTTGTATATTGTTTTGTATTGCATAATAAGGTTTCTCTCATTTTATTGTAGCTTTGAAAATACTTATGAAAGTAATAAAGCTTACAAAGAAATACATTATTAAAATATATCACGAAGCCTAGAAGTTCCAATTTGAGTGGTCCTCCTTATGTTTTAAGGGGAAAAAAGCACAACTGCTGATAATTGCTTACTATGCTAGACGTGTGCTGCCTGGTACTGTGGCCACTAGCCACATGTGGTTATTGAGCACTTGAAATGGTGGCTGAATGAACTGAGATGTGCTGTAAATGTAAAACATACCCCAGATTTTGAAGGCTTAGTATAAAAGAAAGGATAAAGAGATCTCAATTTTAAAATGTTTTTTTAATTGAAGTATAGTTGATTTACAGTATTTAAAATATCTCAATTTTTAAATGGATTCTGTGTTTAAATGATAATATTTTAGATTTACTAGGTTAAGCAAAATATATTGAAATTAATTTCACCTTTTTTTTTTTTTTTTTAGCATAGCTGCTGGAACATCTAAAGTTATGTATCTAGCTCAGGTTATATTATCTTGTTTGACTGCATTTATGCAGTAACTCTTGTTACTTTTCACCAGGATGTAAAATAGGCATGGAGGTGAAAGACAGTATGTTTCAGCAGAGGATTTTGTCATTCCTGTTAGAAGTGGCTTTGGAATTGCATGATTTAATCTATTAGAGTTTCACTTTCAAACCCTAGACCACTAAGTGAAGAGTTGTCTTTATAATGAGATGGCAGGTGTGTGCTTCTTTTGGTAGGCTTTTTCATAAACTCAAAACGTATTCCGGACACTTTGTATCTTTATTAATAAAAATGTCACCAGATGTCATTATTTCACTCCCTTGTAAGCCTTACAGTGAATTTAGTTTTCAGTTTTTAAAAACTTTCTGGTGTCCTCACTGGTGGAAATGCCAGGGCAGAGAAGCGGTACCTAAGTCTAGCCCACACTACACTCCAGACATAACAGGACTGATTTTCTTGGGGCACTTGGTTTGTAAGAGTTTTCATTTTTATGGGGTGGTAGGGTCATCCAGTAGTTGCTTTTAAACCTAAATTCTGTTTTGTGTGAACAGTTGTCAAGGCTTCTCTCATTTGTATTTAAGTTTTCAGTCTCACTCAATGAGGGTTGCAATTTTAATAGCATATGTTACGTCACTGTTAGCAGCATACATTTTGAAGGTTAAAGGTTAACAGTCATAAACTGAAATTTATATTCTTCTGAATAGCCTTTTATTTTTGCAGGTTTTTAGGAAAGTGGTGGTTATATTCCCTGCAGATTTACCTATGATTTTTCTCTTCAGATTGCAAAAGATGCCAAAGAATGTGTTCAAGAATGTGTAAGTGAGTTCATCAGCTTTATAACATCTGAAGCAAGTGAAAGATGCCATCAAGAGAAACGGAAGACAATCAATGGAGAAGATATTCTCTTTGCCATGTCTACCTTAGGCTTCGACAGTTATGTAGAACCTCTGAAATTATACCTTCAGAAGTTCAGAGAGGTAAGTAAAGTGTCTCCCATTATGCTTTTAACTTTTTAAATGTATTAATCATTTCTCAGAAGTATGTAATCACTTACATTACTGAACTTAAATAGGAAGTCCTTTCTTTCTTCCTTTGTATTACTAATGGCAGCACAGTTGTGTAATGATTAAGAGCATGGACTCTGGGTTTAGACCATCTGGATGCTGAACTCTGTGACCCTGGGCAGCCTGTTTAAGTACTTTAGGCCTTGGTTTCCTGGTCTGTAAAGTGAGGCTAATAATAATAGTACCTACCTCACAGAGTTACTGAGAGGACTAAGTAAAATAATCCATGTACAGCCCTTGGCTTGGCACATACAGAGTGCTCAATAATGTTAGCACATGCTGTTATTGTTACTAATTTAAAAGAGGTAGCATCTCAAAGCTTGCGGCCTTTTAGATAAGAAAAAGGGAATTATAACTATAACCTTTTCTTATTATTGATTGAATTCTTCTACATTTCCTATTTGGTTTTTCTTTGCATGTGGTATGAATTTTGTGAAAATGAATTGAGATCAGCATATTTATTTCTACACTCCAACTTGGGTGTCAGATCCACATTGCTTTCAAAATACTTTCTTAATGTCTCTAGTGTTAGAATCCCATTAAATTAGTGATATCTGCACAGAATGACTAAAGTAGGAAGAGAATGTGTAAATTCTTTACAGAACTTTTCCAAATCTTCAGCATCATTAGAACCTGAGAGTGGACAGAAACTTAGAGGTCTCTGATCCAAATTGTAATTTTGATTTAGGAGTTTTAAACTCCAAACTGGCTGCTGTAGTGCTGGCCGAGAGCTGCAAGTATAGTTAAATGATAACTTGGATCATTTGTAGTAGATCTGCAAGCTGGGTATTTACAGTTTTTGCAGACTACTTCATCTGTAAATAGACTTCTCTTTTCCTTTTGATGTAGTGTGGAATAACTTTATTTTTACTCATAAATATTTTAGATTTTCTAGGTCATTACTAACACTGTCTTGTGATGACTACTGCATATATAACAGCATTTTGAAGGACCTTTCCATATGTTATTAACCAGAAGCATTAATAAATACTCTGTATTTTGTAATAATAGAAGCTCCTAATTTTAGGAAATAAGTAAGCATTCTCATTTAGGAAACAGGTTGTTGTTGTTTTGAATATAGTGATTACTTGTTTGATTTCCCTTCCTCAGGCTATGAAAGGAGAGAAAGGAATTGGTGGAGCAGTCACAGCTACAGATGGACTAAGTGAAGAGCTTACAGAGGAGGCATTTAGTAAGCAGTGTTATGATACATTTATGCAGCTACATTCGTTCTTACGAGTCATGTAGATTGTTGGCAGTGATTAATTCTATATGTCTGCAGTAGAACTTTTGGAATATTAGCACTGAGTGTTTTGACATAGCACTATTTTGAATAGTTCTTACTAGTTCATGCCCTTATATTTGAAGTCAGTGAGGGATAAGCGTATAAATTTTAATTCTGCAGAGATTATAATCTTTCACCAATAGTTCTAATGGATTTCCATAGTCCCTAGTTTTTGGTTTAAGATTCACATGAGAGGAGTATTGAGAATTGTTGTTTATAATATAAAATCTTGTGATTTAAATAAATTTGAACTGAAGGTTTCTTAAAAATTGAGTGTTGGGCTTCCCTGGTGGCGCAGTGGTTGAGAGTCCGCCTGCCGATGCAGGGGACACGGGTTCGTGCCCCGGTCCGGGAAGATCCCACATGCAGCGGCACGGCTGGGCCCGTGAGCCATGGCTGCTGAGCCTGCGTGTCCGGAGCCTGTGCTCCGCAACAGGAGAGGCCACAACAGTGAGAGGCCCGCGTACCCCAAAAAAAAAAAAAAAATTGAGTGTCATATTGGTGAAATAAAAGGTCCTATGGTGATTATATTTCTCATATAAAATTTATATGTATATATATATTTCTCATATTTAAAATATATGTTGCTTAGTTATGTAAGTGTTGCTCCCAACCAGGCCTCACAGTGTAGGTCTACTTATGAGTCAGAAACTCCATCCAGTCTTTTATGCCCATGGGGAATTAATTAGCGAAAGTACACTTAAGAAAACTGAAAAATGCTATAGGAAAAAAATGTGCATTTTTAGGGAACTTTTTTAAATGGAAAAAAATCACACAACCTTAAGGTTCAGGTCAAGAAAGCAGATGCAGTTCTTTTCCTGCTTCAACTTTTTTTTTTGTCTTTTAGCTAACCAGTTACCAGCTGGCTTAATAACTGCAGATGGTCAGCAACAAAATGTTATGGTTTACACAACATCATATCAACAGGTATAGTACCTTCTTTCTATTAATACTTTAAATAATTAAAAAAATTATATTCATTAATTTTTTTAATCATAGGTAGTTAACGTCAACACATTAAGAATCTGATAAAGGTTGTTAAAAATTGTTTTCTCAAAATATATAACTGTGTATAGTATTCTCTAATGGTTACAGATATGTACACAGATGTTCATACAGTTCACCCTTCATATCCACGAGTTCCACACCCATGGATTCAACCAGCCATGGATCATGTTTCCGATCTGTGGTTTGTGGTTGGTTGAATCGCAGATGGAATTTGCAGATGCAGAACTCATGGATACTGAAGGCCGATTAAAGGACTTGAGCGGGCTTCCCTGGTGGCGCAGTGGTTGAGAGTCCGCCTGCCGATGCAAGGGACACGGGTACGTGCCCCGGTCTGGGGAGATCCTACATGCCGCGGAGCGGCTGGGCCCGTGAGCCATGGCCGCTGGGCCTGCGCGTCCGGAGCCTGTGCTCCGCAACGGGAGAGGCCACAACAGTGAGAGGCCTGCGTAATGCAAAAAAAAAAGAAAAAAGAAAAAGGACTTGAGCATCTGTGCATTTTGGCATCCACAGGGCATTTTGGAACCAATCCCCCATGGATATTGAGGGAATGAATGTATTTGCATAGATTTCTATAAAGATACACAAATTATTGAAGTAGTTCCTTAGGTAGAGAGAATGGAGATTTGGGGTGGGAACTAGACTTATTTTTCATCGTCTGTTGTTTTTACTCTTTGAATGCTTATAATATACAGGAAACTATTTTTTCTTTAATTCTGCTCAATTTAAATTTTCAAATCTTAGATTTCTGGTGTTCAACAAATTCAGTTTTCATGATCCGAAGAAATGATGGACTGGAGAGTGTAGAGAACTGAGTCTGTATGATTCCGGAACAGAGACATTAGAAGGAGCTGACTGGTGAAAAGATGTCTCTTTGTATATTAAATAGTTGTAATGTAGCTTCCCAATGCTTGACTAATTGAGGTGTTAATTCTGACTTGAGAATCTTTTTCATGAATGATTTTAAAGAAAAATTTGGATTTTAAAGGTATTAAAATATTTTTGTTTTGTACGAGAGTTTGTTGCTCTGTATGACTCCTGTATGCATTGTATATTGCAGTTTATTACTGTCAGAGATTTGTAGACAGTTTCTTATTTTCATATTGAATCATGTTACTTTTGTAATAATTCAAGTAAGCAGCTGGGTTAATTCATGATGTTTGCCCTTTTAATAAAAAATAAGGGTAGAGTTCATTTTGAATGCAAGTTGCCTTTATTATAAATTTGAGTTTGTCTTGGTTATATAATACTTTGCATGATAACCTAGCTAGATTTTTAGCATTTGCCATATTTATTAACTTTTTTGTAAAACATTCGTAGCTTAAGCAGCACCATTTTTTTTAAAAAATGTAATTGAGAAATTAAGTGTGAATGCAGAAGCAAATATTGTCGGCCCTATTCAAGCTGGTGCCCGTTAACAGTGTTTACACTGTTCATTGTGCCTGTTAAGATAGTTTTAGTTTATTGGAGCTTTTGTTAAGACTAGATTTGTTTTTGAGTTACATTATTAAGAGTGTTGGAATTCATTGAAGTTTAATGTAGTCCTAGTGCTCTTGAAATGGTGCCCCTTTCATTTTGTATATGATTTTTCCAAAGGCATATCTTCAAATACTATATAGTATCCTCTTCCAGAAGAGGAATTTCATAGTCAGATGGTAAATGTCCTCATTTTACCTTTTTAATTGAAATGTCAAGTTTCCTATTATGCTATGGGAACCAAGAAATATCAGACATCATTGTGTGTATACAGAGCTTTTTTGCATGGGTGAGTGAATGAAGTGAAGAACAGAGTTAGTGCTGTGAATGGTGCGAAAGAGAAACCGCCAGCTTCTAGTGTGCTGTCTTGATCTTTGCAATAAACTAAATTTAGATAAATGTAACTTTGTATAATTTACTAGTATTGTACTTGGGTTGTTCCTTTTTTAGAGTGAGGATTTGTATTTTCTCACCTATTCTTTTTGGTGATAACTAACTTGAGTCTCTTTATTATTTTTTTTTAAATCAACAATTGCTCTTGTATAGTTTGCCTAAAAGGCACTTTGAGTGAATGTCATCTTGGAAGGACACTCACATTATAAGGGAGAAGCAATTTCCTAGATACAGGCTGGACAGAAACATTTACTTTGCCAGAAGGAGCTTTTGTGGGCACAACTGGGATAATCTGAAGTTAATAACTCCCTCACTACCTTCCCATTTAAAAAATAATCTTCATTACAGAAAATTCAAACGGGCAAAAAAGGGTGGTTAAGCAAAACCAACTATCATCCTACTATGTTAAAAACAACCAATGTTAATATTTTGGTAAATATGATTTGTCCTTTTACTTTGCTAAATATGTATATTTTTATAAAAATGGGCTCATACTTGCATACTGTTTTGTAACATGCTTTTTTCACTTAATATATTGTGAACATCTTTCCCAGGTCATTACACAGTCTTCTACTTTTATTTCTTTATTATTCTGTTGTATGGCTGAAACATAATTTATTTAATCTTCTATTGGACATTTTGACTATATACATCTTTTCACAGTTATAAATGACACTTCATTGAATCTTGTGTACATCCATGACTGTTTTCTTCAAATAAATTCTATTAGTAGAATTGTTGGTTTAACAGATATGCAAAATTTTAAGGCTTTTGATACATATATAATTGTATTTTTGAAATAGCTTCCATTTGATCCAGGCAGTATGTCATTATATAACTGATAAAAGCACTTGATCTTTGGTTATCAGGTTCTTTCTCTAAAGTTTAAAGATTGAGCTATGTATAAGAATCAAGATTAAAAAATTAGACAACTTTAAAATGTATATCAGTATATACCAAAATAAAATTCTAAATTTAATAATTCGCTATTAGTACTAAAACTTTAGAGTATGTAAAATTAGGTCAATTTTGGATTATACGGGCTTCATACTCTGAAAGAACATTGGCAATTTGCACGTGTCAGGTCCATAATCCCCTTTTATGCATGTGAGAAGTAGTGCTGCCTTCTTACCTGGCTATGTTGCATGTACTGAATGTCATGTTTTCTCCCCCCCGGAACTTAAGTATATAAGCTCCTACAATAACCTAAAAGTTAGTTTTTAAAATAATTTTGTATGTGTTGCTTTATGAGTATCTAAGAGAGAAATGGGCTTCAGTGATTAAGTCATAGAAGAAGGGACTTAAGTTAGCTTCTATCTATCTATCCCCTCACTACCTCGTTATAAACGGGGATGCTTTAGTCCAGAGAAAATTTTTTTAAATGCTACCTTCCCAGTGTCATATGCTTGGGTATGATGATGTTTTAAGCTATTTGTATATCTTTTCCTCTTATAGTATACTATCTATGCAGTATTATCCTTTCTTCAACAACATGCCTTCTTGCATATCAATTAAGGCCTGAAAAAGGGAAAAAAAAAAAAAGTTTCTACCATTTACCAAGAATGAAATCTTGCAGTGCAAGATTTTTGGAAAATATATTTTCTCTTAGGGAAACTTATTTTATCAGCAGTCCAAAATAAGACAATATTTCTTGCTTTATGTGATAAAATACACTTCTGAGGCAGAAGACCTAAATAGACATTTCTCCAAAGAAGATATACAGTTTGCCAACAAACACATGAAAGAATACTCAACATCATTAATCATTAGAGAAATGCAAATCAAAACTACAATGAGATGATATCATCTCACACCGGTCAGAATGACCATCATCAAAAAATCTAGAAACAGTAAATGCTGGAGAGGGTGTGGAGAAAAGGGAACACTCTTGCACTGCTGGTGGGAATATGAATTGGTACAGCCACTATGGAGAACAGTATGGAGGTTCCTTAAAAAGCTACAAATAGAACTACCATATGACCCAGCAATCCCACTACTGGGCATATACCCTGAGAAAACCATAATTCAAAAAGAGTCATGTACCAAAATGTTCATTGCAGCTCTATTTACAATAGCCCGGAGATGGAAACAACCTAAGTGCCCATCATCGGATGAATGGATAAAGAAGATGTGGCACATATATACAATGGAATATTACTCAGCCATAAAAAGAAACAAAATTGAGTTATTTGTAGTGAGGTGGATGGACCTAGAATCTGTCATACAGAGTGAAGTAAGTCAGAAAGAGAAAGACAAATCGTATGCTAACACATATATATGGAATCTAAGAAAAAGCAAATGTCATGAAGAACCTAGGGCTAAGACGGGAATAAAGACACAGACCTACTAGAGAATGGACTTGAGGATATGGGGAGGGGGAAGGGTAAGCTGTGACAAAGTGAGAGAGTGGCATGGACATATATATACTACCAAACGTAAAATAGATAGCTAGTGGGAAGCAGCCGCATAGCACAGGGAGATCAGCTCGGTGCTTTGTGACCACCTAGAGGGGTGGGATAGGGAGGGTGGGAGGGAGGGAGACGCAAGAGGGAAGAGATATGGGAACATATGTATATGTATAATTGATTCACTTTGTTATAAAGCAGAAACTAACACACCATTGTAAAGCAATTATACTCCAATAAAGATGTAAAAAAAATAAATAAAAGCCAAAAAAAATAAACTTCTGAGTCACTCAAATAAGTGATACTGGATGAGATCTATACTGAAAGCTAGTCTATTTTATTAAAAAAATTTTTTTTTTAATTTATTATTTTTTTGGCCACGCCATGTGGCTTGTGGGATCTTAGTTCCCCAACCAGGGATTGAACCTGGGACCCTGGCAGTGACAGCGCTGAGTTCTAACCACTGGACTGCCACCAGGGAATTCCCAAAGCCAGTCTATTTTAAGTGTATAATTTTGGTATCCCTGAATTAGGCAATTTATTAGTTTATGTAATAATTTATATATATATTGACATTAAACTCACATTGTCATATAGTGTGCTCATGAGTAAAAAACAGAACAACCCTACTAACTCTGTTTTCAAAGAGTTGTACTATACTGTCTAAAAACTATTCAGTTTTAGTTTACGGTTTCTTTTAGAGCTGGAAATGTTACTTTGCTTAATTTCACCAAGTTTAGCTTCCTCTTTCTCGTTCTGCTCCAGCCATCCGGGTCCCTTGGCTCCTTGTGCCGTGTTCTTTGTTTCTTCCCAGCCCCCTGCCATGGCTTTAAACACATATACTTACTTACTTCCGCCTGGATAAGGCCAACTCATCCTTCAGGTCTCAGCTTAAACTTCATCAGGAAAGCCTTTAAAACTTTTGTAAAAACTTTGTACTAATCATCAAATACGGAAAACAGCACCACCCAAAATCGGTTTGTAATTAGCCGATATGCTGGCTGCTACTGCTCCATGGATATTTCCTTCAAGACTATGCTGCTTTTCATACCTGATTTTAAGGATTTTAAAACCATAAGGCAGAATCCTTTCAAACCATGGGCCACAGATGGCATTGGGATGGATTCATATCTCTGGCTTCTGGGCATCACATTCTGAGATACAAGTTTGCCTAGAAATACAGTTACAGCTTTCCCTGACCTTACTCCAGAGAATTTCCTTTTGCACTGCATATTAAATAGATACCTGTGCAAGGCAATGTATCTTAAGAACTCCTTTGCCAAGTTTAGTGCCACCAAGCGTGCCAAATAAAGTCAGTAAAATATGTGCTGGCTCTGTCTGTAGAGGCCTAATGGCCATGTATGCCTTTTAGGGGCGGAAGTTACAAGTTGATAGGTAATTCCTCCATCTTCCACAAAAATACATAAGATTAAAAACTTCTGACACAACAGCATAAATTTCTGCCTCTTTTAAAAAGGCATAATTTGGGTCTTCCTTGATTGTCCTCTAAGTACAAACAGTAACGGTTTTGTGTCTTACTTTTGTACCTCTTTTCCAGGGCTCAGTTTCAGAGTACATCTGAATGAAAGATAGTTCTGAACCTTAAACACTGGGTAATAGGTTGAAAACAAGTTGCTAGGCAAAGACAAGTCATAACAGACAGTGCCTTTCAGCTAGGGCAGGTATGCCAAGAAGGCCCATTCACGCATATATAATGCCCAATATTAGGTTTACAAGAAACCAAATTCAAATCCTTTTTTTCAGACCAAAGCAATCACTAGTCAAAGAACACAAGTAATATCTGGGCTAATAGCCATTTAAGGAAATGGCAGAGCCATTCCTTACTGTGGAGGAAGAGTGTAACTTTAAAAAAATGGTTTTCTATACATTTCCAACCTTGCAAGTAGCAGTACCCATACCATAAAAGTGCTGTCTTGCAGGACAGTACAAAGGAAATAACGAGGCATCCTACAATTCTGTACAGACTACAAACTATTATGTTTCCTACTCACATCAGGACAAAGTAAAATGAATTTTAATTTAGACTTCATTTCTGAGAGTAAGGCAGTCTAGATACCTTCAGTAACTCCTGTTTTAAAAAACCAAATGCTGAACAAAATGTAAGAAACAATGTAAAGTTGTATTAAATAAATATCTTTTTAAACGTGTCACTGAGTTGACAGGAAAGTATAAGGCATCTGCAAAACGCCAAAAATGAAATGGAAACAGGACACCTGTGAGGTGAGCCAGCACCAAAGCCTGCTTTTGCCATGAGAGTTCTGTTAAACTCTGGAGACCAGAAGCTACCAGTAGCGGGGGAACTGGACATAAAGCCTGAGGCTCACTTAGGCTGGAGTCTAGCTGGGCCACCACCGAGGAGTGGGCAGCAAGGAACCTTGCCTGGTTCAATTTTGGTTCTGGGTGGAGGGGGATAAATCACCACCACCCTTGAATTCATAATCACTGGTGAGCCCTGAAGGTTTGTGATCTGAAATCAGAGAAACTTCAAGCTCATAATTTAAAGTGGTCTCAGGTTACTGGCCCCTGGGTGTTTGGCAGAACAAATTATCTTAAGGATCTCAATTTCAGTCCATACTTCAAGTAATTCCTTTTTTCCCAAGGAAAATAAGTTTCAGGTATCACAAAACAAGGGGAAATGGCACCGTAAATGAAAAGCAACACAATTTATACAACAGTAGACTCACCCACAAAGAATACTGGTATCAACACAAGAAAAATTACTGATGTATAAAGGAACAGAAGCATGGAAAATATGAATAAGGAGCAAAAGATTACACAGGAAAAGAAGTACATTTATAAACCAAATAGAACTCATAAGAAAAAAATATAGTAATTGAAAAACACCCCAACAAATAGAGGAAGGGAAAAAAGAATAAGAAAATGAAAAATGAAAGATAAGGGAGGAGTGGACAAAAATTTAAAAAGATGATATGATGAGAAATCATAAAAACAGAAATCATAGAAATAAATCCAAATTATACTTGTAATCATAATAGAGGTACCAAACCATCCGTATGTTTTCTGTGGCCGTATCTTTTAAGTGTGTATCAAAATGTGAGGCCAAAAAAAGATCTAAGATATTCAGATAAACACTAACCAAAACATTGCTATAGTAAGTAAGGACAACAAAAAGATGAAAGCAACAGCAGTCACAGAGAGTCACTGCATAATTATAAAAAATTCAATTTTCACCAGGGAGATAGAAAAATTCTAAATTGGTATGTATCTAATAATAAAGCCCAAAGAAAAAGAAAGCAAAGAAAAAGATAGCAAACACAACTTAAAGAGAAACTGAGAAATCTACTTATCGTAATGAGATCTTGAGACTCTTCAGTAAATAAGAAATTAACTATAAGGTAAATCAGTAAGGAGAAGATCTGCACAGCACAACTAACAAGTTTGATCTAATGGACACTACACTCAAAAACCGAGGAATATACACTCTTATCAAGTAAACATGGGGCATGTATAAAAACTGATCACAAGATAAATCATAAAGTTAGTCTCAAATTTCAGAAAATCTTATAGCTCATATTCTCTGGAAAAATGACATAAGAAATAAAGATTAAGACAACTATAACCCACCCCTAGCATCTGGAAATACACTTTGAAAATGACTAATGGGTTAAAAAGTCAAACCTCTGGAAGGATTAATGATGAAAAAAAATGAGAAGGCAAAAATGAACTAACAGGAATGAAAAAGAGTCATAACTACATATGCTGTGGAAACTAAAACGATATAAAGCTAATAAGGATTACAATATCAAAAAGTTAAACTAAGATGAAATGGAGAAATCCCTAGAAGAATTTATTAAATTTAACTAAACTGACTTGAGAATAATAAATCCTAATGATGCTAAAACCTTCAAAGAAATGAATCAATAGTTTAAAATCTTCTCTTAATGACCACATGGCTTTAAAGACTAGTTCCAATCTTAAACTCTACAGACAGTTGAAAACCTCATTTAATAAGACTGGTATAACCTTGATACCAAAACCAGACAATGACAGGACATAATAGGAGAACTATAAGCTGATTTCACTCACGAACGTAGAGGCAAAAATCCTAAAGAAAATATTCGCAAATTGAGTGCAGCAATGTATTAAAACACACACACCATGATCAAACTGGGTTTATCCTAGGAATTAAAGATTGGTTCAATATTAAAACATCAACCATCATAAGTTAATACATTAACATTAAAAGAAAAAACAATTTAACCATTTAAATAGATGAGAAAAAGCATTCAGTAAAATTCAACATTCATTCATATAAAACTATTAGCAAACTAGAAATAGAAGAGAATCTCAACGTGATGAAGGCCATTTGTGGGAAAAAAAAAAATACTCAACTGAAATGTCGAAAGCACTCCCTTTAAATTGGGGCTGAGACAAGGATGTTCACTATCAGTTCTTTTCAACGTTGTACTACAGGTCCTAGCAAGTACAGAAATGTAAGAAGAAATTTTTTAAAAGGTAGAAGGACCAGAAAGGAAGAAAACTGCCACCATTTCAGATGATGCGATTACATAAAAAACTCAGAAAGACATCTAGATACATTATTAGAACTAATAAAAATTTAGCATGGTTGCTGGATCCAAAATCAACACATAGCAGCAATATATCTATAATCAGCAACATCCACTTAGAATAGAAAGTGTAATTTTAAGAAATTTACCACAGCATTAAAAAATATATAAAACTCCCAGAAAGAAAACTAATATAAGACATGAAGGCCTTTATGGAGAAAAATTGTTAATGTTTATTGACAGATATTAAAAGAAAACCAAATGGATAAATACACAATGTTTTTGGATGGGAAGACTCATTATTGAAAAGATATCAATTTTCTCCAAGCTAATCAATAAATTCAATACAATCACAAAAGATAATACACAAACTGGGAGAAAATACATACAACATGTTTAACTGACAAAGGACTGGCATCCAGAATATATAAAGAAATCATATGAATCAATGAAAAAAAAGACACACACCCAATAGAAAAATGGGCAAAAAAGACATGAATAGGTATTTCACAGAAGAGGAAACACATTCATGTACGAAAAAACACTCAGTTTCAATAGTAATCAGGGAAAAGCAAATTAAACCCACAGTAAGATACTATACAATTGCCATCCAATTGGCAAATATAAAAGATAGTCAAGATTAAGAGTTTGCTAAGATATAAGTGTTTGCAATGACACTCAACCACTGCCAGTGGGAGCTTAACTGGTACAAATGCTGTAGAAAACAGTTCAGTATGACTAAGTAAAACCTGCTTCTTAGAGCATCAGTTCTCAAATTTTTGGTCCAGAACCTCTTTACATCCTTAAAAATTATTGAGGACCTCAAAGAGCTGTTGTTCATGTGGGTTATAGTTATCAAAATTTACCATATTAGAAATTAAAACAGGCATTTTCAAAACAAAAATATATAGGTACACACTTGATAAGCTGTCAGAGTGATGATGTCATCATATATCTGGAAAACATTTAAAAGTGAAAAATGAGAGTGAAGAGGACAAATAACGTCTTAGTATTCTTATGAAAACGCTTTTGCCCTCACAGACTCCCCTGAAGGGGTCTCAGGGACCTCAAGAGTCCCTCGACCATACTTTGAAAACAACTGCCCTAGAGAACTCTTGCACGTGTGCACCAGGAGACATGTACAAGAATTCACTCATTCCTCAAATATTTATTAAGCATCTACCATGTACCAGCATTGTTCTAGACATTGTGAATGTGTTAAACAGACAAAATCACACAAAAAAGACAAAATCCCTGCCCACACGGAGCTTACATTGTAACTGGCAGAATGCTCACTAGCAGCATCATTCAGAATAGCCAAAAACTGAAAACAATCCACATCTCCATGGACAGAGGAATAGATAAATTGTGGTATAGTCATATAATGGAATACTATACAGTAGTGAAAAACAGATGAAATACACTTACATGCATAAACATGGATAAGAATCTCAAAAACAGTGTCAGAAAAAAGTCACAGAAGAATACATACAGCATGATACCATTTACATAAAAGTTCAAAAACAGGTAAATCTAAATAATATATTATTAGGGATACATAATATAGATGGCAGGGCCATAAATAAAAACATGGGAATTTTACCCAAAAATCCAGAATAATGTTTACCTCATGTGGTATGTGGGGAGGGAAGACAGAGTGGGGTAATTCTACACATCTGAGGGTATTCTAGTTCTTAAGCTGAAGACTGAGCACATGTGGGATCATTTTATTTATTCTCAACAAACATCGTAAAAGAAAAAGGATATAAGGTTACGGGATATAACTTCATCAACAAAGAGAGGGAACATCCGATTATTTCAGCCACTGTTCTGCATTGCATATCAGGCAATTATTGTAACTGGTGGGGAAGAAGTACATAGTAATATGAAAAAAGGAATGAATATGGGCTGTTCTTCACAGACGTTAACTGGGTTCCCAGAGAGCTGGGATCTAACGAGATGGCAGTATTATAGCACTGCTCTGCCAAGTTGGTTCAGCCACTGGCATGATTCTGGTTAGTTGGTTATGTTGTTCATTGGGTATATAATTATTTGTATAAAGCGGAGAATGAAATGATAGGTGATACAAATCACAAAATAAACTGAGACACTGCCTCTTTACTGAATTCTGTTGACTTTCAAAAGTACAAATTCCCTTTGGCACATTCTCCTAATAGTGCATCTACGTGTTAAGCAATCCAAAAATACAGAAAGTGCTTGGTGGCTACTGACTGTTTCTCCACATTGGTCAATAACATGTGCCCAGGTTGGTCACAAGTGTCATAACAATTTTGCAATCATATCTTTGCCAGGGTCTTCACCAGCAGTGCCATTTTGCAAATTAAACAAGGCACAGTTAAGGTACATTTTCACCTGATTCAGGGGATTAGCTATACATTTTGGTATACAATTTAGAAATTTGAAAAAAAAGATCTTGAAACATTGGATCCATCCCTCGTACCCAACAAGGCAGGCTAAAGTTATTATCTTGGGTTAGGGAGGTGGTGCAAGAGGCAGACTAGGCCCGGCAGCAAATGGCTGGCAATACATTCTCAGGAAATGGAGAGCAGACAGTGTATCCTTCAGGTCCAATCTCTTCAACTAGGTTCCAAACATTCAGAAAATTCCAGACATCGTTGTACTATTTTAAAAATCCTAGGCTGCGTGTTACAAAAGACCCCAAATCTTACCCATATGTAAGCTGGAATGGACAATGCCACCAGGAGGTGCTAAACTGCAACTGGCAGCAGGATGATTTCGGATCAAGCAGTTGGCTGGACCTCCAGAGCCCTGCCCCCTCTCTTACATGCTACACTGCCTTAAGTGGCACACCCACAACTTTGTTAAATCGGATGTAATTATTATACCTGTAGCTTTGTCCTCCTTCTCCAATAAGAAACAGAGAAATAGGGAGGGAGCTTTTCTCAAGCTTGTAGGGAACTTCCAGTCTATCTTTTCAGAGGAGGAATGGATAATCCTCTTGGTCAGAGGTGGACATTTCTTGGACCATGACTTACTAGCGGACAAAGTTACTCTATGCTCAAAAACAAACACTAGATGCTACCTTATATAGTTACAGAAATAGAAGATATAGAGATCTATTTTGAATAAGGAGGCTGGTATAGCTTTTTCCTTCATCATTCGGTTTATAGAATTGTTTCTCCCCAGAATGTTGTAGTTCATGTTTTTCCAGGCATGATTTTTAAAGTCTTTTTCTGAGTTACAGAAATATATAAGTATAAGGACTCCCAACTATAACTGGGAAACTTGGAAAGAAGGTGTGCCAATGTCATCTTGTTTTCCAGTAGTGTAAGAATCCTTTGTCCTGTAAGCTTAGAGGTGACAACAGTGACCTGACAGACTCCAGTGAGGTTCTAATGCTGGTGCTCTGTGTCCTCCAGCAGCTCCCTGTGCTTACATATTAAATATGTAGGTAGCTTCTTCTAAAGTTAGACAATTGTCCATGGCTTTCCTATATGGAAATCAGAGAGACTGACTTTGGAAATATTTTTAGCTCATTTTCCTGATCATCCAATGTTAAAAATCATTATCCAGCAATGCCCACCAGTCTCACTAAATTCTCAGATCTTTTTAGATCAAAGAATTCCTCTTGAGATCTATACACACCCATATTAAATCCCTTTTAGCCTAATAAATATGTGACATATCTCTTACTTATCCCAGAACTTCTCTTAGGAACCTAAGTAACAGCAGGGTAGGGTAAGACAAAGGTGGAGCTTGTATTTCCTCCAGAGGCTTATTAAATCTGCTAAAATCTCTTTCCCTTTCAAAGCCTCCCTCTCACTTTGACCCAATTTGAGAAGGGGAGTGAGAGTATGGAGAGAGATGTAAAGGTGCAATTTTATTTAGTCATTTGTTAAAATATTTAAGTAGCAGCTAAATGGCTGATATGGAAGAGAGATAAAGACCCAGTCTCTGACCATCTGGCAGAGGGAGAGGAATAACAACACTAACAAGTAAGGGCGCAAGAGCTTTTAGGCTGCTATGACAGAAGATTGAACAAAGGACAGTGGGGGCATAAGAAAAATGGGTCAAATCTACCTAGAAATGAAGTATGTCAGGAAAGGCTTCAGCAGGTTGGAGACCTTTACCTAAATCTTGAAAATATGAATGGAGACAGGTGGGAGTGGAAAAGGGGACTGCAGACGAAAGGAGGTGCATAAAAAGACAGAGAGCACAGTCTGACAGAAACTAAAAAAACGTGAAAGTGTCAAGGGAGTGGTTTAAGTTTCAAATGACAAGATTAAGTACAATGAAAGAATTCAATGGATTTGGGAAATGAGACGTTATCCCTGACCTCTGCTAGAGCCATTTTGATGGAGTAGCAGGACAGAAGACTGGCTGCTATGAATTAAAATGAAAAGCATAAAGAAAAAAAAAATTAAGAGTAAAGAAGACCAAAAAAAGGTGACAACAACTTTAGTCTGTTTCTTGGAGCCATCTGCCTTTTTACTTTCAAGCATACTAGTTTAGTTACAATGAAGGTTAGATAGGCTCTACATTTCTATCAGAAAATGACTCCCAAACACAATCCACTAAATAAACAAGTTTTTAGACAAAGTTCATTCTTTATGAGCCTGCCTGTATCATTTTAAGTGAATGATACAACATCAGCATTTCTACAGATTTACTCTGCCACCACTAATTTTTCTACCATGTAGTTCAAAATAAATAACACCTGTAATTGCTTATAGTAGAAAAGGTGCTTTATTTTACATGTCATTGGTACACAATATATAAAACTGCCTAAAATTAGTCTTGGAAAACATAACTGTCAGTTATACCTTAAATGGTCAAGGACCAAGTCTATTTTGTAACCTATTTCATTTATGATCAGATGACTACAGTAATTTTAAATACTAATAATCTCTTCATATCCAACGTTACAAGTTATTTTTATGCTACAAGTGCTGCAATTTTTAAAAATAAAAATATCTCCAGTTATAGTAGACCATATATCTAACTGGAACAAATCTTTGCTAGTCTACAACTCTTTGAAATAATGGATCAACAGTTTCACCTTCTTACAGATGATTATATGTATGCAGTTGGGTTATAGGGCAGGGGGCCCTCATACATGCAATTGGATTATTTGTTTTTTTTTTTAATGCAGATAAAAGTGAGTTTATAATACCCTATTTCTAGTTAAGTTGCCAAACAGTTTACTAAACTAAAATGAAGCCAATACAATATTTTAGAAAACATAATTCTAAGAGCATGCAACAGCAAAATCTTTTTACTACCTATGTGAACCAAATCTGCAGAGTCCAGGAAGAGGACTATGGCACAAAGGCTTGTACATCTGAATTGCTTATCCAGCTGGGAGGAGTAAAGAAAGTAATTTAACTCAGGGTAAATCCTTTTATGAAAGATACCTGCATGTTATAACCCACTGCTACACAAAGGGATCTTCACGTAGAAAATGTGCAAATCATAAGAAGCTAAATGCACTTCTCTTGTTATTTATCCCAATCCATTCTATTCATAAACACATAGCTCAATGATCTCTTATTAACTATTAATGTGAAAGCCACAGATATTTCCTAATGGCGTCTTTCAGTCACCAATCATTTATCAGTGATAAATGTGATTACTACTTAATGTACAAATGTGAAAAAATGGTAAGAAACTGGGCTGATTCTCAAAGTAAAAACATGTTATTTTAACAAATCCCTTGGTATAGAAAGACTGCCTTTCTCTCTAGAAAATAAGACATATTTTAGAACCACAGGTTCATATTCACCTCCTAGTCTAGAAAAGAAGAGATATTTAAACAAAGTAAACTAAACAAAATACTAAGTAGGTATAAATGTACACACTCAAACAAATATTCTATTCTTTGCTTAAAGTCAACTTATTCCTTGTCATTAAGAGAAGTGCTTCAAGATGCAAATTGTTAATTAATGCAGAGAATAAAGGGTTAAAAGCCAGACCTTTTCCTAATAAAGCAAACAGATCATTAAAATGATTGGGCTTGAAACACATACTTACTATAACTTTCCAAAGTTATTCTTTTTATAACTAAACGCACACATATACACAACAAACCCTAGCATTTAATATGTGCAAAATTGCTTACCATTTATTTTAACTTTGGTTAAGTACTTCTTTAGCCTATATCAGACATATTATGGAAGCTACACAAATGATTACAAACATAATAATGAGGTAAGTTAAAATTCTACTAGTGCAAAAAGCAAGCATATGCCAAAAGCAAAGCATATGAGTTAAACAAATGCAGAATGAAGCTCTCACCAAGGGAGGTGCTGGGATAACAAACCAGAGAAGCTCCTTGTAAACACTGTTTGTAAAGTACACATTTAAAGATTAAGGATTCATATAGCCACAAAAAAGGTATTCTAACAACACCACAGTAGTGCATTTATTTTACCTTTAGAGTTTGGAAATCACTCATTACGTGTCTAACAGTTTGCATATTTTCTTCAAGAGAAAATTAGTGAGACACATTAATTACAAATACTGTAGTATAAAAATCCCAGTTCTTTACAAAAATTATATATTAAAATATTCTATACACTTTTAAATTAGTAACTGGAACATACATATATATCAATTCTGCACAATTAAATCCATCTTTGCTTGGAGTATTATACATGAAGTTTGAGGACATAGCTACTCAGTCAACCTAAACTGGCATAAGGTTACATGGTATAAAATGACAGACCTGTGCCCCTGCAGTTACTGCAGCTCTTAGTCTGAAATATCTTTTCTGCAATTATTGCTCTGTATATTCATTCCAGATTCGAATAGGCAGTGGAACCATGAAACGTCTAGAAGGTTTAAAACAAGTTACCTGTAGCAGAGTATCCATAATGCCTATATGCATTTTTAAGGTTGTAATGGAACCTGAGTAAGCTGTCTAATGCTTATATTTCAGTTGTAAAAAAGTTTATACAATTTCAAGGTAAAAACAATGCAAAAATAAAACATTTAGAGCATTTACAAAAATCTTACAAATGTTTAAAACACTATTTCAAAACTCATGTCCAGTTAAGGTGCTTCTTTCTTTCTTCAATAAGAAGGACATACTTTAACTTTGAATTTTAAACTATGAACATTTTAATTTCAGCAAAAGTAAAATTAGACCCATTGAGACGGATGTTAAAATGTTTAGGGATATACTTTACTACTGATGAACATACAGAATTTTACTGCTGAAAGGGACCTTAAAGGTAAACTCTTTTAACTCCCTCATCTATTAATCAGGAAATTGAGGGCCAGATAAGTTAAGTGCTTTGGCCAAAAATATATTCCAATATATCAACCTGGTATGAATCAAGAAAATCCATTATCCTTTTTGTATGTTGCCATGATTCTTGGAAAATGATGAAAATTCAAAAGCAGATTTCTGAACTTGCCTTTCTTTTTTTAATTTCTTAAGCTCTGTGCTAACTGTAGATAAAGAAATGAATCAAATGGCTACTAAAATCAGTATTACAAATATTATCCAGTAGAAGATAGCTGTTAGAGGACCACTGCTCATATAGAATAAAGTTAGAGGGAATACTCAAGGACAGGGCCTTTACAATGTAGAGAACATTTACTATATAAGACAGCACAGTGTACAACAGCCAGTTACTAGAATCATCTCAATAACTCTAGGATGACTGAGTTACATGGCCTTTATAAAAGATATTGGAGTAATAAAGCCTTCTAGCTTTTAGCTTAATTTTACTATTTTCCTTTATAAAAGAGCTATAACTTTAAGGAAGAATTCATATACTAGTTTTCAGAGAGGCTTTGCTTCTTTTCTACTTTTATTTGGATCTAGAATTGAGCAAATACATTTTAAGAACAACTTACAAACTCAAATTCATAACTGCTAGAAATACAGTCAGAGAATACTCTTTTAAATGACAAATCTTCAAAACCAGTTACTAATAAATAATCATCACAATACCTTCAGTTTAAAAAAAATCAATTTAAAGGTGCTTTTTTATTGTTACCTTGAAGCCATCGAACTTGTGTAGCTGGTCCATATCCCTTTTCATTCTTTGCCGATATTCTGAACACAATGGCAGGCCTGGATGTATAATCAATATGTGCATTTGCAAGTTGCCCAGCAGTTACTATACATGATGTCTTTAGACCACAATAAATCCTCATAAACACAAGCTGACTTGGATTATCTTGTATTTGTGCTGTGCGGATAGCCAAGTAGGCTGAATATTCCAAAATATTTCCAGAAGGTGAAGTTGGAGGTTCCCAGGAAAGATGGATACCCTCAACATTCTTGAAGAGTGGGGGAAAAACAAAAACAAAAACAGGTAAAAGTTCTGAAGTTTTCTCTAATATCACTTATTATGTTGAGTCTATCTTTAGAACACAAGACGTTTTTCACTAAAGTAACTGCATTAGATGTTAGAACTTTTATTGTTGATTTTTAAAAACCAAACTTAATTCGATCTATAGTGTTTAATTCATGTCCTTTTAAAAAACATAACTAGGCTTAAAAGTCTGCCTGTACTACCCCAAGAAAGGGATTTTTCTTATCTGAAAGCAGACCTTATCTTCTCTAAATAGGGATAGGACCTTAGGATAAAATATAATCCAATTAAATGTGTTCTATTAAAATTCTCCAGCACAAAACTTTTTGGTTCCATAATAACAAGAACAAAGCTAATATTAAGAAGCATACACAGATTTCCCTGACCTTCTAAAATCTGGATGCTGTAATTCTGCTTGAAATTTTGGTCCTTAAAAATATCATGAATGATTAGAGAAAAATATTAAAAAAATTTTTAATCTACCCCTTTTAGATACCTCTCATTTCATCAGACACTAACAAGAATCTCTAAACTGATAGTTTTACTTCATGTACAAAGTCTCAGTAATTTAAATCATTAAGTCTTGACCTGATGTCTCACCTTTGAAATTCTGACTGCAGAAGGAGCTCCAGGAAAACCGGGAATACAAGTTTTAAATTCACTGATTTTGCTGAAAGGGCCTATTCCACAACCATTGATGGCAGCAACCCTGAATCTGTATCCTGTGCCTGGAACAAGATCTTGTTTCTTAAGTAAACTGTAGTCAGGTACATCTGCATTTCCTATCTAAAATATAATATATGCAAAAGTCAAAGAAAAGATGCAATTAATTATTTTTTCATTAAATAACAAAACTTTTAAAGAATGAATTATGTTTTAGGGTTGTAGTTCACATTATTTATTTTCCTCTTTCATACATGGAATGAACCCCCCCTCCCCCAAAACAAAAGTAACTTAAGCCCATAAATTGGTGATTCTCATCCAGAGGAAAAGTGCCTTTCCAGTTGAGAATCACTGGCTATAAAAAGAAATATAAGGGTATTCTGCACATGAAGAGTATGGAGATAGAAAAAAACTGACCACTATAAACAAGGTAACAACTATCTCCATGTAAACTTAACGTGGAGTAGAAACCTCAGAAAATTTACTGTCAAACAGTCTAGCCAGGAACAATACCCTTTGGACACAGGCAAGCAAACTTGATAGAAAAGGAATGACTAGCACGTAGTACAGAGCATTTTAATAATTAATATTCAGCAGATGCTGAAAAAATGTTAAATTAAATAATTGGACTGCATACTCTGCATAAGAAGATCATAACATCTACAACTTTCAAACAATTTTTACATATTCTCCCTAACTCTCACTACACCACTGTGAGACAGGTAGTGCCAATGTACCATCCCATTTTTTTAAGGAAGTTAGGTCATCTCCATTTCACAGATGAGGAAACTGAGTCTCAGCAAGGTTAAACAAGTGACTTGTCCAACGTCACACTGTCAAGTACTGGAACTAATGATTCAAATTCAAGTTTACTGGCTCTAAATTTTATGTTCTTTTCTTTCTTTTGGGAAAAACATAGCTACTAGGCCCTTAGATAAGGATATTTCCATGTATATGAAATCAAACTACAGCCAGAAATTTTGTTAGGCATAATACCAACAAATTATTAACTAGGATATCTACTTTTGTCAAGAATTGGAAGAATTCAATATGTAAAAGTGAGACACCAGAAGTAATATTAGAGAAACTAAAATATAATGATAAATAATATATTCCCCATTAGTAAGATCTTTGGGAGATTCAAACTGAATATGTATTTCTTTGGCAATTCCCTCTCTGAAATTCCCCATTCCAGAAAAATATTAGTTCAATATGATTTGGAGCTGTTATCTATTTCATAATTCTTAGAGGGTTAATGTCTCATCTATATATATGAGGTCCTCTTTAAGGGACTTTAGAATTAAGGGAAAATTAGATTGTATTCAATAGCATAGGGGTTTTTAAACTTTTTAAACTGTGAAATTAGGAATAACAAAAGTTCTAAGTAAAAAAATGTTCTTTAAACATTCTTTAAACACACCAGGTAACAAAATTAGAGATATTTCAAAAAATCTTTATCTGTACTGGCCAGACCATATCACTTATGACTCAAAATTCAGCCCAGTGATTGTATGAGATTTTTTAAAATAACCTGCTTGTGATATATTCTATAAAAAGAGTCTTAACAAAGAATACAAGATAACTATATATAGAACTCGCAATTATAGATTGCAAACAGATCCCAATTTCACTCATTCGAATGTCCTGAATCAGGATTACTTTTTAAAATCTCATTCTTGAGGCTTATAACTAACAGTGTAGAAGGTATGTCAATAGCTACCTTTGAGATGCTTTGCTTCCCTTTTGGCAGCAAATAAAACTGGCTCACCAAAGCTGTATTATTTTTAAAAATTCCTACATCACACCACTGTCGTTCTCCTGCTTTCATTGTGGCCACTGGATTTGAAGGAGTCTCTTTCTAATTTCAGAGAAAGAAACATTTATGAAGACTCTTACTGAACATACAAGAAATTTCAAGATTTAATAATCCATGCAGTGATCTACAAGTAGGTATATGGGTAAACACCACAATTAATAGCTCATAAGTAAATAAACTCTTAACAGATTAGGTCAACTGACAGTGAAACAGGGTTGCCAATTCAAACATAGGGAGTGACAGGCATTCTCCAAGTCAGTAGCTCTGTGCTATCAACCTAGCTGGAGTTAGCATGCTTTCCAATCAGTGATACGTTAAAATGCCAGCTGTTTTATAGAACATTGTCATTTCAGAGACTCTCTCAGAAAATGTAATAATCCCTTTAATGTGACACTACAACTTGCTCCAAAAGGAGCAAATAAGGAAAAATTCATTCCAAGCTGGCTTATTTCTAGATTCAAAAACAACTAGCAGAAATTCAGTGATCTTTGCACTTGAAATACCTGTGATTCTCCAAACCTAAAAGGAGAAAAAATGTTCAAAACTAAAATGCAATTTGAATATAATTTATTATATACTAAAGAGGAACAGATTAAACAGTTTTACATTTTTACCTTGCTTTAAGACTAATAAACTTCCTCTACCTTAAGCTACTTTTAGTGATAAGTGAATTATACTTAACCCTGGAACTAACCTTTTTAAGCCATCTTCTTTATAAATGAGACACTGTTTCCAGAAGCTCAAAACAAATGTGCACTTCAGTTATTTATTTCTGTCTTGAATATATAACAGCAGAGGTACATGCTTATAATTCACATTACTTGTTACTTAGGCTATCACACATGACAAAGCGAGCTAACTAGAGGAGTCTTTAAGGTTTTTAGAAAAGGAATAGCTTTACACTTGTTTTCATTTTAAAGTTGTAAAAACTCTCTTCAACAACTTTTATAAAACAACTGGCTCCAACTGAAATAACAGATACCACTCTGGCTGATGCATTGTAAAATAGATTTAAGAGATAAAAATTCATTTGAATAATTCTTCTCTGAGAAGAGTCTAAGAACACTGGGACTTAACATTCTGGAAAGGTGAAAGCTGATGAAGGTAAATACAGAATCAAAAGCCATAAGATCATGACTGAAAGAAAACTACAACTACAGACTAATCTTGAAGATTCTAAAAGGTAAATTTTAGGTCAAATAAAAACTCTTGCTCATAGCAATAAAGTTAAAATGACTGAGAATTTAAAAATAAATTTAAAGATATACACAAACACATGTGTTCATCTAAGTGAAACAATCTTAGTATACTATTTGTGAGGCACATTCCTAGCATTTAAATTTGGTACCAGGCAGACTAATTCTGGCCTTCCACCAAAAAACCCAATGTCAGCGATTGTTGGGATACCCTACAGGTATGCCTGACTCGGTATTGCAGTATTCTGTTGTTCTCCTATTAAGTAGTTAGCAATAAAGCCATTCAAGTTTTATGTTTTATGACATGTCCTTTTACTCTTTAAACCATTAATATGATTTCAATATATACACATATGTATGTATACACACACATTTCTGATTATTAAAGTAACATTTTATTACAGAAAAATCCTGAAAGCATAAAGAAGAAAATGAAAATTATCTCTGGCCCCACAACCTGAAGAAAGTCATCTAGCATCGTAGTGCAGATGTGTGAGGACTCACGTGAGAGTGTGAATGTACACACTGTGTGTGTTTTTAATAAAATTGGGAATGCAGTATATATATTTTGTCCACAGTTTTCCACTTAACATTATACTGTGAACAGTTTTCTCTTTAACCCTTCATTTTCCAATCTATGTCAAACAATTACTAGAGGATACCCGAGTCTTTTCCTGAATTTATGTTAAAGGTGCTCAGCATTTAAAGCATATTTAACCGTCTGTAAACATATATCATGTCCAGGTAATATACTTACAGAAAATGGCATCACTGCAGCATGTGCCTCTACACGGCTGATCTTAGTTGCAGGTAATGCACATGTTTCATCAACTAAAAATTAAACAATTCATCAGATAAGACTTACATAATCACTTATCAAACAGATATATTAAAATATAATTATAAATATACAAAAAATCACAATAATTGGAAATATGGACCCTCTAACTTGAACTAATTCACAAAGTTCATTTTTTAAGGATTTGATGACTAGTTGGAACTTCAGAGAATGTTCACCAAACATGAAACACAATTCCTATTGCAAAAGAATAAAATGAGAATTTACAAAATCAGAAATCAATCAAGCTGGGAGAATTGTTACTCCACAGCCTAGAACTAATCTTTTCTAAGGAAAAAAAATTTTGCAGAATAAGTTCATGGTAGGAAAGATACATTCTGATTGTATTACAGTGTGTGCTAATTTAACTATTTTATGTAAGGTACCTTATCCTTTTATATTTGATTCAATCCAAGATGAAATGCAATTCCCATCTAAAACAAATACGTTTGATGAATTTATATACAAAAATGGTTCAAAATACAGTATGTGAAACACATTTCAAACCTTCAGATTTGGTACTGAATGTTGTTAGTGAAGTTTCATCTTTAACAACTGCCCCATTTGTACTGGATGATTCAGTTTTAATGGTCTGCTGGGTTACCATAGTTTGTGCGTTGGAAACAGTACTGGATACAGAAGTTTCAGGGATTACTGTTCTTAAGTCCAGGCAACTACTTAGAACACCTATATTTACTGAAGTGTGAGGACCTAAAATTAAAGGGAAAGGATTAATTATTAACATAACACCTGCAAATAACTGCTGTATCTTGTAGTTCTTGTCACCCAATTCTTGGCATTTTCAATTTTAAAATCGTAAACGTGAGCACCACGAAAGTCAGTCATATGACTTAACCATTAGGCATAAAATATCTAGAAAAATAAAGTGCATTATATCCATAACAGATTTCCAACTTCTCAGCTCCTTCTTCCATTCTAAACACTGAATCACTGTTCTTGAACTCTACTCAGTCATAGATCAAATGGCCTTTCCTCCCATTTTAGGAAAAGAAAAAGAGGTGATCAGGCATGAATGCCACCAATTTTCTGCCTTCTCTTGTCCTAAACTAGAAATGTATTTATGATTGTGCCCAACCCCTCTGTCCTCTCTTCCATTTCAGATGATGACTTCTCTCCTAAGGAAGTTTAATCTATTCTCTTGTGCTCTTGGTCCCATTCCTTCTGCATACTTTGGGACCCTCTTTTATCAATCATTCCTTTCTTTTTGGTGTTTTCAAATTCTTCTTCAGTAGTTTTGGCCCTCAGTCTATAAACATTATAAACAAGTATTCTCCAGTTACCATCTTCCCTCGCTAATTTCCTTTAGAGCAGTCTCTACTTCCTTGACCTCCCCAAATTTGATCCAGCACACAACTCTAATGAAATGGCTCTGACAAATGTCAAGGGATACTTATTTCTAAGGGATAGTTATCTATTTTCATTTACTTGACTTCTCTGCAATGTAAACAATCCTCACCACATACTCTTTTTTGAAACTGTTTCTGTCTATGACTTGTATTCACTCATGCATACATCATAAATGCATAGTCATAAACAGTGATGCCCACTATACAGGTAAAAAACATGATACCAATCTTTTTTCCTAACCTTCTTGGAATGCCTTTTCAATCTCTTTAGCTGGCTTCTCTTCTTCAAATGACTCTTTAAATGCAGGTGTTTCTAAGCCTTTTCTTTTCTCCCCTTGCATATTTTCCTGTTGTTTTAGCTACCATTCACGAATTATACATCTCTCAAATACATGTCCCAGGTGCAGTGCCAGGTCCTGAGAATCCAGCAGTAAACAAGTCAGACAAGGTCCCTGCTCTTGTGGAGCTTACATGTTAGATACTCTTAATTTCTAAATTTATACTTCTAGCCAAGAACTGCCTCATAGACTCCAGACCTAAGTATTCAACTGCCTATTAGAAATCTTTACCAATATGTAACTCAAGTGCCTCAAAAACAGTAAGTTCAAGGTTGAACCTATCTTATCCCCAAATCTGTTCTTGCTCCTGTATTTCCTATCTTCATCAACAACTGAATGTCCAACCCAGAAAACTGGGAGCCATGTTCAACTCATTTTTATTTCTCATATCTAACCAGTTTCCAAATCTAATAGGTGCTACTTTCTAAAGGTCTCTGAACTGATGTATTCTCTCCTCTCCATCCCACCCACTGCTTTAGTCTCTATGCATCTCTTGGAGTCCTAAAAGAACCTCCTAACGAGTCTCCCAACCATTTCCTATTATAACTCTTCCTGAGGGTGAGGCTAGAATGTCCTTTCCAAAATAAAAAACGAAAACTAATCGCGGGGCTTCCCTGGTGGTGTAGTGGTTTAGAAACCGCATGCCAATGCAGGAGACACGGGTTCGAGCCCTGGTCTGGGAAGATTCCACATGCCGTGGAGCAACTAAGCCCATGCGCCACAACTACTGAGCCTGTGCTCTAGAGCCCGCGAGCCACAACTACTGAGCCTGCATGTCACAACTACTTGAGCCTGCGCACCTACAGCCCATGCCCTGCAACAAGAGAAGCCACCACAATGAGAAGCCCGTGCACTGCAATGAAGAGTAGCCCCTGCTCACTGCAACTAGAGAATGCCCACGTGCAGCAACGAAGACCCAACGTAGCCAAAAATAAATTAATTAAATAAATTAATTAAAAGAAACACAACTAATTGTGTCACTCTTTCACTTTTGAAACATACAAAAAAGGGAAAAAAGAAAGAAACATATCAGCTACTCCAACCTACATAGAAAAAGCCCAATCTCCTCTTGTTAACCTGAAATTGGGTAACCATTCATTCACACATTTGAATATCTACTATGTGCCAGACACTGTCATTGTACAACCACTCTTGTTTCTCCATTTGACTAATATTAATTTTATCCAAATTGCCTTACAAGTAGGATTCAGAGTACATTAAGATTCTCAAATCTCATATTTGTTTTCAAGAGTATAAACTTCTTTATATATATATAGAAAATTTCTATATATATAGAAAATCACTATAAAAAAATCACTATATTTCTATATATATAGAAAATCACTATAAAAAAATCTCATATTTGTTTTCAAGAGTATAAACTTCTTTATATATATATAGAAAATTTCTATATATATAGAAAATCACTATAAAAAAAATCACTATATTTCTATATATATAGAAAATCACTATAAAAAAAATTTAAACTGACGTCCAAGACCAAGCTTTTATAATTTTGACCAAATGATTCCCTTATATCAGAAAATCAACAAAACAAAAGTGCTCTCCTCTTCCACAAATAATAAAATTAGAAAAACTATAGGAAATTATTTTCCTTGAATACTTTAAGGTCGTAATTTTTTCAAATTAAAAATAAAACCACATATTCCTACGTCAGGGATATATCAGAATGAGATTTATAAAGTAATTTTAGACAATGAAATCAGAGGCAACACTTAATATATCTCGAATGGTATCAGAATATTCAAATTAAATACTTTAAAATATAAGGATCACCAAATTACAAGCTGTACCATGAATTCAACAGGCTAATCAACAGTTTCATAAATGAACTACCTTTCTGGGGATAATTCAGTTACTTGGTAAACAAATATGTATTTATTTATTAAGTGATTACTATTTACCAGGCATGAATCTGGGTGCTGGAGAACTTTATGTGAACAAGATAGACAAAATCCTGGCCCCAAATAAATTACTGCAGATAGTTATAAGTGCTAGGACAACAGGGTAATGAAACAGTGATACTGAACACACTGGCCAATCTCAAATGGTACACAAGAGCTCGCCTCATTTAAATTCTATAGTTAATAACTAATCTTTACTATTCAGGTAAGTTCTTGCTTGGTATCTTGACATCATTCTAATTAGGGTTAATATGGCAGGTATATATTATATTTTGAAAATGGATCCAAACCATATAACATTTACTTTTTCAAAGACTCTAAAATTTTCTACCATTATTATAAAAAGCTTAAGCTTTATTTAGAATGCCATCTTTATACCTTCATTTTTCCTTAGCATATCCACCACACAACTGTTATGATTAGAAGCGTTAGTTGCCAAAGATGAATGTAAAGTGGCATTAGAATCAGTTGATGCTTTGAGTTCTGGTTTGTTTTTCAGTGAAGTTCCTTTCATAGCTGTATGTTCAGATTTTGCACTGTTCATTGTATCACTGATCTACAAGAAGTAAAATAATTTATTGTAGCAAGTAATGTTCAATTAAATAGAAATACATGTAAAAAACAAGCAAAATAATTTACAACTTAAATGTTTTGAAAATAAATTTTCCAAAATACAAAACAGTTTAAATAATATTCTTAATTTGTACAGGATTATACTTTAAATTTTATAATAGTTTAAGGAAACAATTTCTTTCCATTTAATATTCATTCTCAAAAGACCAGTTCTGAAGGGAAAAGGAACAATACATTTTCAGGGAAAAAAAAAAAAAATCTACATTTTTACAAGTGGTAGTTAGTATTCAAGTAAATACATATGTAACATAGGTGACAACACCCAAGATACTGAATTGAACATTCAAATTTTCTTAACAAGATCAGACATGTACACTAAAGATTTTACGACTCCTAAGAGAAAAATCTCAGTTATATGAAACCTTCAAGCATATGAATTATTCTATATGACTGAGTTTTCCATATAGGCTTCAAGATTTAATACATACATATCAATATTCTTCACCATTAAACAGTCTAGATAGGAATCTTCCTAATTACATTTGTTTGTCTTCTTAAAGACACTATAACAAACATATTTAGACCTTTTGATAATTCAAATCATCAATGTGAACATCAGTTATTATATAGCAATAATTACAGGTCTACTGAACCATAAAAGTGATCTGGCTTCATTCTAATACCCCAATATCGTTGCCTCTTTTTTGTTACATGTTTTTTGTTACTTTTCTGTCTCCACCTTTAATGTCAATTATAACTATATTATCAATTATAATTTCTCATAGCTCTAAGGATACTTGTCCATAATATGCCCTCTACTTCCCTTCTAATTGATAGTGATTGTGCTACTGTTAATAAATGATGATGATGACAGCCACAACCATTAAGGAGCATTATATTATGTGACAAGCCTTGTGCTACATAGTTATAAAGTCTGTATCTCATTTAATCTTCATAAGAATTCTATAAATTGGATAAAATCACCCCTGGCTTACAGATGGAAAAAAATGAGACTCAGAGAGATCTTAAGTAACACACCCAGGGTCAGGCAGCCAGCAAGTAGCAGAGCTAGAATTTGACCCTAAGTTTATTTCACTACCAAGTCTCCATGTTATACTATCTGGGAAGCACAGTAAAGCAAAGTGCAAGAAATGAGGTATGACTTTATAAAGCAGAAAAAGCTAAAGCTAAGAGCCTGTAGGTGGAAAGTGACTGAGAGGTGAACCGGTTTTGCTGAAGAGCCCAGAAAGGCTTGGAAATTGGGGGCATCAGGTTCTTTGGAGGCTGAAGTGCAGAGTGCAGAACACCAGAGGACCATCATATAGAAGACTATATAAAAAGTGTCTGCAGCCCCAGCTCTGCTCTTCCAGCATACAAAGGCAGACAGATTCCTCACCTCCATTCGAACTGAAGAAGGGAGATAGGTAGAAAGATTAAAATGGGAGTCTCTGGACCATGGTACAGAGTCTCTCTGGTGAGGATGGAGGAGGGGCACCGATACTAAAAATGGGGATTAAGTGAAAGTCTGCATACTGAACAGAAAGACACTGCCCTCTCTGCATTAAGCTCCCAGAATATTGATAGCCAGGCTTAGAGTCCTTAAGCAAGAGGTTGGAGAAGTCTCAGGGGAAACCCACTGGTTCACAAGATAAGATACTGATATTTGTAGATCCTCACTCAAAAACCCTCATTAAGGTCTACTAATCAAGCATGCCCATAGGCATAGAGCTGCTATGGTCTGACATGTCTGTGTGCCCCACAAATTTATATGTTGAAACGTAACCCCCAAGGTGATGATATTAGGAAGTAGCTTTGGGCTGTGATTAGTGCCTTATAAAAGTGGCCCAAGAGTTTTGTGGTTTTTTTTAAAACAGATTGTGCAAGATTGTTTTCACAAAAACTTGAAAAATTCACAAGTGGATTAGCAGTGCATGAGCACCCCCTTTTCCTGATGGTGAACGCCAACACTGTGTGGCTGACAGGGTCTTGGTGCTCCAGCTGGGTGGCAGGCCTGAGCCTCGGAGGTGGGAGAGACGAGTTCAGGACACTGGACCACCAGAGACCTCCTGGCCCCAAGTAATATCAATCAGCGAGAGATCTCGCAGATCTCTGTCTCAACGCTAAGACCCAGCTCCACTCAATGACCAGCAAGCTCCAGTGGTGGACACCCCATGCCAAACAACTAGCAAGACAGGAACAAAACCCCACCCATTAGCAGAGAGGCTGCCTAATATACTAAGTTCACAGACACCCCAAAACACACCACTGGATGCGGTCATGCCCACCAGAAAGACAAGATCGAGCCTCACCCACCAGAACACAGGCACCAGGTCCCCTCCGCCAGGAAGCCTACACAACCCACTGAACCAACCTTACTCACTGGGGGCAGACACCAAAAACAATGGGAACTACAAACCTGCAGCCTGCGAAAAGGAGACCCCAAACACAGTAAGTTAAGCAAAATGAGAAGACAGAGAAATACGCAGCAGATGAAGGAGCAAAACAAAAACCCACCGGACCTAACAAATGAAAAGGAAATAGGCCGTCTACCTGAAAAAGAATTCAGAGTAATGATAGTAAAGATGAGCCAAAATCTTGGAAACAGAATGGAGAAAATACAAGAAACGTTTAACAAGGACCTAGAAGAACTGAAGAGTAAACAAACAATGATGAACAACAAAATAAATGAAATTAAAAATTCCTTAGAAGGAACCAATAGCAGAATAACTGAGGCAGAAGAACGGATAAGTGACCTGGAAGATAAAACAGTGGAAATAACTACTGCAGAGCAGAATAAAGAAAAAAGAATGAAAAGAATTCAGGACAGTCTCAGAGACCTCTGGGACAACATTAAACACACCAACATTCGAATTATAGGGATCCCAGAAGAAGAAGAGAAAAAGAAAGGGACTGAGAAAATATTTGAAGAGATTATAGTTGAAAACTCCCCTAATATGGGAAAGGAAATAGTCAATCAAGTCCAAGAAGTGCAGAGTGTCCCATACAGGATAAATCCAAGGAGAAACACGCCAAGACACATATTAATCAAAATATCAAAAATTAAATACAAAGAAAAAATAATAAAAGCAGCAAGGGAAAAACAACAAATAACATACAAGGAAATCCCCATAAGGTTAACAGCTGATCTTTCAGCAGAAACTCTGCAAGCCAGAAGGGAGCGGCAGGACATATTTCAAGTGATGAAAGGGAAAAACCTACAACCAAAATTACTCTACCCAGCAAGGATCTCATTCAGATCCGACGGAGAAATAAAACCTTTACAGACAAGCAAAAGCTAAGAATTCAGCACTAGCAAACCAGCTTTACAGCAAATGCTAAAGGAACTTCTCTAGGCAGGAAACACAAGAGAAGGAAAAGACCTACAATAACAAACCCAAAACAATTAAGAAAATGGGAATAGGAACATACATATTGATAATTACCTTAAATGTAAATGGATTGAACGCTCCAACCAAAAGACACAGGCTGGCTGAAGGGATTAAAAAACAAGACCCGTATATGTGCTGTCTACAAGAGACCCACTTCAGACCTAGGGACACATACAGACTGAAAGTGAGGGGATGGAAGAAAGATATTCCATGCAAATGGGAATCAAAAGAAAGCTGGAGTAGCAATACTCATATCAGATAAAATAGACTTTCAAATAAAGACTATTACAAGAGACAAAGAAGGACACTACATAATGAGCAACGGATCAATCCAAGAAGAAGATATAATAATTGTAAATATTTATGCACCCAACATAGGAGCACCTCAATACATAAGGCAATTGCTAACAGCCATAAAAGGGGAAACTGACAGTAACACAATAATAGTAGGGGACTTTAACACCTCACTTTCACCAATGGACAGATCAACCAAAATGAAAATAAATAAGGAAACACAAGTTTTAAATGATACATTAAACAAGATGGACTTAACTGATATTTATAGGACATTCCATCCAGAAACAACAGAATAAACTTTCTTCTCAAGTGCTCATGGAACATTCTCCCGGATAGATCATATCTTGGGTCACAAATCAAGCCTTGGTAAATTTAAGAAAATTGCAATCATATCAAGTATCTTTTCTGACTACAACACTATGAGACTAGATATCAATTACAGGGAAAAAAACTACAAAATCCAAACACATGGAGGCTAAACAATATGCTACTAAATAACTGAGAGATCACTGAAAAAATCAAAGAGGAAATCAAAAAATACCTAGAGACAAATGACAATGAAAACACGACGACCCAAAACCTATGGGATGCAGCAAAAGGAGTTATAAGAGGGAAGTATATAGCAATACGATCCTACTTCAAGAAACAAGAAAAATCTCAAATAAACTGTAACCTTACACCTAAAGCAATTAGAGAAAGAAGAACAAAAAACCCCCAAAGTTAGCAGAAGGAAAGAAATCATAAAGATCAGACCAGAAACAAAATGAAAAAGAAATAAAGGAAATGATAGCAAAGATCAATAAAACTAAAAGCTGGGTCTTTGAGAAGATTAAAAAAACTGATAGGGCTTCCCTGGTGGTGCAGTGGTTGAGAGTCCGTCTGCCGATGCAGGGGACGTGGGTTCGTGCCCTGGTCCGGGAAGATCCCACATGCCGCGGAGCGGTTGGGTCTGTGAGCCATGGCCGCTGAGCCCGCGCGTCCGGAGCCTGTGCTCCGCAATGGGAGAGGCCGCAACAGTGAGAGGCCCGCGTACCGCAAAAAAAAAAAAAAAAAATTGATAAACCATTAGCCAGACTCATCAAGAAAAAAGGGAGAAGACTCAAATCAACAGAATTAGAAATGAAAAAGGAGAAGTAACAACTGACACTGCAGAAATACAAAGGATCATGAGAGATTACTACAAGCAACTATATGTGAATAAAATGGACAACCTGGAAGAAATGGTCAAATTCTTAGAAGAGCACAACCTTCCCAGACTGAACCAGGAAGAAATAGAAAATAGAAACAGACTGATCACAAGCACTGAAATTGAAACTGTGATTAAAAAGCTTCTAACAAACAAAAACCCAGGTCCAGATGGATTCACAGGTGAATTCTATCAAACATTTACAGAAGAGCTAACACCCATCCTTCTCAAACTCTTCCAAAATATAGCAGAGGGAGGAACACTCCCAAACTCATTCTACGAGGTCACCACCAGCCCGATACCAAAACCAGACAAAGATGTTACAAAATAAGAAAACTACAGGCCAATATCACTGATGAACATAGATGCAAAAATCCTCAACAAAATACTAGTAAACAGAATCCAGCAGCACATTAAAAGGATCATACACCATGATCAAGTGGGGTTTATCCTTGGAATGCAAGGATTCTTCAATATACGCAAATCAATCAATGTGTTACACCATACTAACAAACTGAAGGATAAAAACCATATTATAATCTCAATTGATGCAGAAAAAGCTTTCGATAAAATTCAACACCCATTTATGATAAAAACTCTCTGGGAAGTAGGCATAGAGGGAACTTACCTCAACATAATAAAGGCCATATATGACAAACCCACAGCCAACATTGCTCTCAATGGTGAAAAACAGAAACCATTTCCACTGAGATCAGGAAGAAGACAAGGTTGTCCACTCTCACCACTCTTATTCAATATAGTTTTGGAAGCTTTAGCCACAGCAATCAGAGATGCAAAAGAAACAAAAGGAATCCAAATCGGAAAAGAAGAAGTAAAACTGTCACTGTTTGCAGATGACGTGATACCATACATAGAGAATCCTAAAGATGCTACCAGAAAACTACTAGAGCTAATCAATGAATTTGGTAAAGTAGCAGGATACAAAATTAATGCACAGAAATCTCTTGCATTCCTATACCCTAATGATGAAAAATCTGAAAGAGAAATTAAGGAAACACTCCCATTTACCATTGCAACAAAAAGAATAAAATACCTAGGAACAAACCTACCTAAAGAGACAAAAGACCTTTATGCAGAAAACTGTAAGACACTGATGAAAGAAATCAAAGATGATACAAACAGATGGAAAGATACACCATGTTCTTGGATTGGAAGAAACAACACTGTGAAAATGACTCTACTACCCAAAGCAATCTACAGATTTAATGCAATCCCTATCAAACTACCACTGGCACTTTTCACAGAACTAGAACCAAAAATTTCACAATTTGTATGGAAACACAAAAAACTCTGAATAGCCAAAGCAATCTTGAGAAAGAAAAACAGAGGTGGAGGAAGCAGGCTCCCTGACTTCAGACTATACTCAAACCTACAGTAATCAAGACAGTATGGTACTGGCACAAAAACAGAAATATAGATCAGTGGAACAGGATAGAAAACCCAGAGATAAACCCATGCACATATGGTCACCTTATCTTTGATAAAGAAGGCAAGAATATACAATGGAGAAAAGACAGCCTCTTCAATAAATGGTGCTGGGAAAACTGGACAGCTACATGTGAAAGAATGAAATTAGAACACTCCCTAACACCATACACAAAAATAAACTCAAAATGGATTCGAGACCCAAATGTAAGACTGGACACTATAAAACTCTTAAGAGGAAAACATAGGAAGAACACTCTTTGACGTAAATCACAGCAAGATCTTTTTTGATCCACCTCCTAGAGCAATGGAAATAAAAACAAAAATAAACAAATGGGACCTAATGGAACTTAAAAGCTTTTGCACAGCAAAGGAAACCATAAACAAGATGAAAAGACAACCCTCAGAATGGGAGAAAATATTTTCCAACTAAGCAACTGACAAAGGATTAATCTCCAAAATATACAAGCAGCTCATGTAGCTCAATATCAAAAAAACAAACAACCAAATCCAAAAATGGGCAGAAGACCTAAACAAACATTTCTCCAAAGAAAATATACAGATTGCCAACAAACACATGAAAGGATGCTCAACATCACTAATCATTAGAGAAATGCAAATCAAAACTACAGTGAGGTATCACCTCACACCGGTCAGAAAGGCCATCATCAAAAAATCTACGAACAATAAATGCTGGAGAGGGTGTGGAGAAAAGGGAACCCTCTTGCACTGTTGGTGGTAATATAAATTGATACAGCCACTATGGAGAACAGTATGGAGGTTCCTTAAAAAACTAAAAATAGAACTACCATACAACCCAGCAATCCCACTACTGGGCATATACCCTGAGAAAACTATAATTCAAAAACAGTCATGGACCAAAATGTTCATTGCAGCACTATTTACAATAGCCAGGACATGGAAGCAACCTAAGTGTCCATCGACAGATGAATGGATAAAGAAGATGTGGCACATATATACAATGGGATATTACTCAGCTATAAAAAGAAACAAAATTGAGTTATTTGTAGTGAGGTGGATGGACCTAGAGTCTGTCATACAGAGTGAAGTAAGTCAGAAATAGAAAAACAAATACCGTATACTAACACATATATATGGAATCTAAAAAAAAAAAAAAGGCTCTGATGAACCTAGGGGCACGACAGGAATAAAGACACAGATGTAGAGAATGGACTTGAGGACACGGGGAGGGGGAAAGGTAAGCTGGGACGAAGTGAGAGAGTGGCATGGACCAAATGTAAAATAGATAGCTAGTGGGAAGCAGCCACATAGCACAGGGAGATCAGCTCAGTGCATTGTGACTACCTAGAGGGGTGGGATAGGGAGGGTGGGAGGGAGATGCAAAAGGGAGGGGATATGGGGATATATGTATATGTATAGCTGATTCACTTTGTTATACAGCAGCAACTAACACAACAATGTAAAGCAATTATACCCCAATAAAGATGTTAAAAAAAAAAAAAAAAGTGGCCCAGGGCTTCCCTGGTGGCGCAGTGGTTGGGAGTCCACCTGCCGATGCAGGGGACATGGGTTCGTGCCCCGGTCCAGGAGGATCCCACATGCCGCGGAGCGGCTGGACCTGTGAGCCATGGCCGCTGAGCCTGCGCGTCCGGAGCCTGTGCTCCGCAAGGGGAGAGGCCACAGCAGTGAGAGGCCTGCGTACCGCCAAAAAAAAAAAAAAAAAAAAAAAAAAGTGGCCCAAGAAAGATCCATTGTCCCTTCCACCATGTGAGGATACAATGAGAAGTCAGCAGTCTGCAACCCTAAAGAGGTTCCTCACCAGAACTCTACCATGCAGGCACCCTGATCTCAGACTTCCAGCCTCCAGAAATGCAGGAAATAAATGTCTATTGTTTATAAGCCACCTAGGCTATGGTGTTTTGTTATAGCGGGCCAAATGGACTAAGACATCTTCCAAGCTCATTTTTAACGCCTCACTTAAACATGAAAGGACAGCCAAGCATCACCAGACATTTGATAACAGCCTCTAACATGGAAGTCCAAGACCAAAACAAATTTTTTTTAAAAGGAGCTTGAAAAAAAGAAATAATGTTGAGAGCAGAATATAACTCCATTTTTTAAAAAAAAGCATAATTCTTGAAGAGATAAGGGAAAATATTACATTCATGAAGCAAAAATAAAATGTCATAAAAGAAATAAAGAATAAGAGCAGGCTTTTAGAGATTAAATATGTGGTTGAATATATTTAAAAATTGCATAGAAGATTTATAACATAAATGAAGAAACTTTTCAGAAAGCAGAACAGACAGAGGAAAAATAGAAAGTAAAAAGTAAAATCAGAGGATTAGTTCAGGAGGACCATCATTCAATTAACAGGAGTTTCCAAAAAAGAGAAAGAGAATGTGGAAGGAGGAAATAATCAGTAATGAAAGCCATGAGTTTCCAGAATGACGCAGCCCACTGACTGCACAGTACAGTGAATGAAGCAAAGACACACACTCTAAGGTACATCACTGTTGAAATTTCAGAGAACTGGGGATTAAAACAAAAAAAATTAGGTCATACATAAATGATCAGGAATCCGAGTGGCAACAGACTTCTTAACAGCAACACTGAATGCTAAAAGACAGTAGGAAAATGCCTTACCATTTCTAAGGAAAACATTTCCAATACAGAATTCTATATATAACGCAGCCAAGCTACCAATCAAACGTGAACAGAGAAAAGGCATTTTCACATATGTAAGATCTCAAAAAGTTTACCTTTCATAAACCCTTTCTCAGGAAATTACTGGAGAATACCAAGAAAGAATGAAATGAGATCAATGGACTCTAACACAGAAAAGAGGTAAAAGAAACTTCCAAAATGAAACAAATGGAAGTTCTAATCTGACAGCTGAGTAGCAGACTTAGAGAAGAATTAGTACAGACTAGAGCACCAAGACAGAGGCCCTGGGAGGAATGGTTCCGGGGGCAGGGGGTGGTGAAGAAAGAAAAAAGAGACTACCTTATATGTTTGAATATTTTGAGAGGAGTTTTATTATTTTATTGGATAATCTGAGTATTAATTAATGATAGGCAAGAAGAAAACCAAGCAAATGAAAAAGTGAGGCAGTTAACAATGCCAAGAAAAACAAAACATTACATGAAGAAGGAACAATGTTCACAGCACACTACATGGCTCACCTATGAATATGTCATCATCACAATGTAAATATCAAATAATGATTCAACTAAACATATTTAAAGGATGTGGGAAGAGGAAGGGGAGGAAATGGCAATATTTTAAGAGATCATAAAATCTTCATCTTCCATTACTAAAGACAATTGACCTAAAACTAGAAAGTCAAGAAGTGGCAGCACAAGGATTTTATTTAAAAGCACAAAGGTGGATACCAGAAGAGAGCTAAAATATTTGAAAGTAGTTGTTTCTAGAGGCAGGATCAAGGGCAAGTAGGAGCAGAGCAGGAAACTATTGCTCTTCATTATAAACCTTGTAGTACCACCTAAATTAAAAAAAAAAAAAAAAAACCAAACATATATATATACATACATATAAATATATATAAATATACACACATATATATACATATATATGTGTGTGTATATATATATACGTGTATATATATATATATATACGTATATATATAGTGTGTGTGTGTGTTTGTGTGTTTGTATTAGCCTCTGATACTATGTGTAATGAGACTTCAATCTCTTGGCCAGGGGTTCTTAATTCAGGCTACTGTCACAATGATATACGGAGCTTTCCTTAAAAACAGAGTTATCTGGGCATCGTTTTAAGATTCTGCTTCACTAGATCTGGGGAAAGGCATGGGGAATCTGTGTTTATTTGTTTGTTTTTTAATCTCAGAGGTGATTGTGATGTGCAGCCACGGTTCAGAACCCCTGTCCTAGGGTAATATGCTAAAAATATTAATAAAAATTGGGACTGTAACCATAAACATTCATTTACTGTTATAAATTTTTTCAACTTACACTGTTAGGAATGATGCTATTACTGCCTTGTCTGTGTGGGTCCATCCTGACTCCTGTAGGAATGGGAAAGTTCAGACTGATATGCTCTAAATTAGCTTCAAGAAAATACATTACAATCAAATATTTTTAAAAGTTACATATTAAAGGTTTAAAAAGTTGCATATTTATCAAAGTTTACCTGTTTTCTTAATAGTCTGCTTAATAGTTGACTGAAATCCTTTTTGGAAGAACATGTAAAATTAAATTTGCCTTTACTTTCCTTCCAAGTGCCTGTTAGTTAAAAATACTTTTGAAAGAAGCTGAAATATTTATGAAAACTAATTAAAACCATCTCCTGAAGTCAAGTAGCACGTCAGATTAAGAAAGTACATCAAAATGAACTCCAGAAAAAACATTCTACCCTACATGCCTATGTGTTCTACTACACCATAATGGTAATACAGTCAAGTTTCAGAGTTGAAACATATTTTTCAGGCAGGAAACATCATAGAATAAAATTTCTTAAACCAGGTCTAATCACAAGCTTTTCTACACTATCTTTCTTTCGTGAAGCATATGAGCATACACGCTTTAAGTGTGAAAATTATGTTACCTTGCATATTTGGTGTTGCTGAAGAATCTGATGACACAGCTTGGTACGGCAAGTCTGTATTCAACTGCAAAAGATAGCCTTCAACTGTAGGCACTTCATCCCATTTGACATGAAAAGAGTTGGTAGTGGCTTTGATCAGTTGTACTTGTGATGGTGCCGGTGGTTTCTCTAAAGAACAATATTGGTATTATGTATTAAAGTTTCAAATGTATCAATAGTTTGCCTATATAGCTTGTGGACCTGGAGTTCTGAAAACATCAGCAATGAACATTTCATCTGTTTACTAGGAGGAAAAAATTTACTCAGATAAACATAGCTATAGTAGGTCAAATAAAAATAATTTGGAGTTCTGATTTTATTTATCTAATTCCTTATATGAATAAATCTATAAACAAAATAATTTAGTTCCAAGCTGAGTCATCAAATTAAAAAAATATTTAATCCTAGAAGTGTGGGGAAAAACCAAGTACTTTATAGTTACAGCTATGCTATTTTACCTTCTTGGTAAGTTTTTAATTTTATGACCCAATTTTGAGCCAACAGCATACATGTCAGAAATACTGTTAATGTTGGCAAAAATGATTTGGACATGATATTTTGGAAAAACTTCTTTGAAGTAACTTCTTTGAAGTTAATACCTTCTTATCAAAACTTGTACTAATCAGGGCTTCCCTGGTGGCACAGTGGTTGAGAGTCTGCCTGCTGATGCAGGGGACACAGGTTCGCACCCCGGTCTGGGAAGATCCCACATGCTATAGAGCGGCTGGGCCCATGAGCCACGGCCGCTGAGCCTGCGCGTCCAGAGCTTTTGCTCTGCAATGGGAGAGGCCACAACAGTGAGAGGCCCGTGTACCGCAAAAAAAATAAAAGAAAAAAAAAGAAAAACTTGTACTAACCAAAACAGGTAATTATTTTGGAATAAAATGTTACCAACATTTCTAAAACAATAACAATCATAGACTATTAGAACTGGAAAAAAGGACGTAAGATTATTTCTACAATATCCCTGTCTTTTTGTTTACCTATCAAATTAGGGAACTCACAAATCCCAAGGCAGTACACTCCATCTCTGGACAGTTATATAAGAAAATGTATTTTTCTAGTGAGTTGAAATCTATACACCATAATTTAATCTTTATAGAACAAGTCTAATATCTATCTCTTTGTATCTTTTAGAATAGGGGTCAGCAAACTATGGCTCATGGACCAGATCCAGTCTCTGCCTATTTTTATAAATAAAGTTTCACTGAAATATAGCTATGCTCCTTTGTTTAGGTATTGTCTATGACTCCTTTTATGCTACAGTTGTAGACGTGAGTAGGTGTAACAGAGACGTTATGGCCCAAAAAGCTTAAAATATTTACTCTCTGGGTCTTTACAAAAACAGTCTAATGTCCCTGTTTTAGAGGGTAATTAAGCCTAGTTCCTCCAACTATTCCCATGGAAATTCCTCCACGATCCTATTCACAATCCAGCTTATTTATGTTTTTCAAAGTAAGGCAACCCATACCTGAACAAAAGCAGAGAATAAGAAGACAAGTCCAGGAGGTACACCACCCACATAAAAGAAGTTACATGAAGAAAAAGAGAGAAAACAGAAGGGTGTAAATCAGTGAAATAAACTGAGAATTCTCACAACTGAAGAACATGAGTTTCCATACTGAAAGGGCCCACTGAGTACTCAACACAAGGGATTAAAAATAGACACACAACAAGATACATCATCATAAAATTTAAGAACGGTAGGGACAAAGAAAAAATTCTAAAAGCTATCAGGGGAAAGGTCACATTTAAAAGGACCAAAAATCAGAAGTGGTTTAGATTCTAACAAAAACACCTGAAGTTTGAATATAACAACTTTCAAAAAAATTTTTTCCCAGCTTTCAAAATTCTGAAGGATAATGACTTCCAATATAGAATTCTATTTCCGCTCAAACTGCAAATTCAGTAGGAAGGAAGACTGAACTTATTTTCAAACAATGCAAGATCTCAAAATAAATTTATCACCTATGCACCCTTTTCCTGGGATGTGCTCTACAAAAATGAGGATGTAAACTAACGAAGGGAAAAATATGAGATCCAGGAAACAGGGAATCCAGCACAGGTGAGAGGCAAAAGATATCCCCAGAAAGATGATGAAGGGAGACTCCAAGATGATAGGTGTGCTCAATTTGTGGAAGGCAATCATCTCAGATTGGAGGAGGAGAAATTTCTTCAAGATGAGGAAATTTGATAGAATATCTGATGCATCTAACCATAATGAGAGAAGATTTAAACAAATGAGAGCATAGACTGAATTAGTGGTAAATACATACAGATCTAAAACAAACAAAGTGACCATTATTAATCGACGGCAAACAAAAAATATTCACAATATTCTACATAGCTCACCTGTGAATAGCATTTATATGGTTATAATGTAAACACTGAACACTCATCTAACAAAATTATGGTGTAATCAATCATACTCAGAGAGTAGGGGTTAGGGAAGGTGCATAGGAGAGAGGTGAGGAGTGGTGGGAAGAAGAGAGAAATCCTTAACTTCCACGGTAGAAAGTGAGCGTATTATGCCTAAACTGAAAAAAAATAAAAGTAACATATTCATGTTATATGGAGAACTGTAAGTAAATACCATAAGAACTGTTTAACAGAGCTGAAAGCACATGCTTGTGAAGCAAGGAAAATGGGAGGAAAGTGTGAGCAAAAGACTGTTATTTTTCATAAAAAACACTTATGGAAGTATATTAATCTTTATATGAACTCAAATGCACAAAACTTAACTAAAAGTGAAGAAAGGCAAGATGAAGAACCCTACTCCCCTCCCCTGCCCAAACTGAGGCCAAGTTATCACAAGGAAAAGCAAAATCTAAATTTTGCCTTTATGATAGTGGCCATGATTACTTTTAGAAAGATATTCCTGTCCACAGCCTTTTATGGAAAGGTTTATGGAAAAACTGGCCATTCAGAGACAATGATTTTTAATCTTTTAAAAGTCACAGATCTCTTATAGAATCTGGTTAAAGTGACATATTTGCTACTGAGAAAAATTTATATGTGCACATTTTTCTTCTAATCTCAGAGACTGATTAGAAGCTTATCCTTGGACTTCAGCTCATAATTTCCAATTTCAAAGATGAATCAGTAAGTTCAATTTTCTATAGTTTTTCCTCCTTGCTAGTATGTACTTCTTGCATAGAAAGCATTTAGTCTCCAACTTAACTGTTCCACTTATTACTTTTTCAAGTATCTTAATTTTAAAATTAAACTTTCTACATTATAAAAGCAATGCATGCTACTGTAGAAAATACAGATAAGAGAGAAAACCTTTTAAAAAAATGTATAATCTCACCTCTTAGATAATACTTTGGTACACAGTGTATCCTTCCAGATTTTTCTGTTTATACACTTAAAAGAAAAACTAGAATCATAGGTATGTTTTATAATCTGCTTTTCTCATAAAACAACACATACTACATCTTCAGATCTGATTTCTCTACTGGCTTCCAGACTTCTTTATTCCCTCAATTGCCTACTTGATCTCCTTATTTCAAACTTAGCAGGGTTTAAATGGAACTTTCCATTTTCTCCACAAGCCTGTTTTCTCCGCAATTTTCCCAGCTCAATAAATAGAAATACCACCAAATTATTCAAGCTAAAAACTTCATCCTTCTTTCCTCTCTTTCTGTCATCTGCCATACCCAAATCAGTCGGTTCTGTCAACAAGAACTCCAAAATACGTCCTGAATTTATCCATCTCCACGTATGAAAAACCCGAATGAACTTTTTGGCCAAACCAACATGAAAGAGAGAGGCAGTGGCTTTGCAGTAAGTCTCAAAAGACAGACATCATTTGATTATTTATTTATCTAAAGGAAAAACTGTATTTGTTAAATACTCTTACCTACCAGTATCAAGATACCAAAGATCCTTGCAGCAAACTTGACTATTCAGTGCTTTTTTGTAGCCATCTCTTCCACTCCAAAAATACAATCGAGTGCCAATTGCAACAGCACAGTGTCCAGCTCTTGGTCTTGGTCTTGAATTTTTTTTGTCTTCTTGAGAATCTGATACTAGGGTAGTCCACTCTGCTGTATCTAAAGACAGAAATATCCATGATTAATCTACTTTTCTTAAATGACAAAATAACAAAAGTTATTTTATTAGTAAACTTTATTTTAATAACTCTTAAAAGACTCACCAAGATTTAAGTAAGAAAATGAACTGGTACATCTCCATTCACAATCATGAGGTGAAGTCTCAATATTTTCCCCCTTATGTGGAACCCATCCACCAAAGATGTACATCCTGAACAACAAAAAAAGAAAACATAAAGTAGCTGTTTTTTTTTCCTAAAGCTTTAATTTTATTTTTCAGATTTAAAATGCTAAGAATAGACAAATTTATTTTTTCTTGACTCAAAGCTTCAGGACTAATAAATCACTTATCACTGTCAAGGTAATGGAAATACGATAGTGAATAAAGTGGTCTTCTTTCAAGAGTTTATAATTTTATGAAGCAATACAGAATCAAAATTATTACTCTCTGGCAAGTTATTCAAAGTGGGAAATATTTCAATTATAATACATTTGAAAATCAATAATGTATGCAATAAACTAAGGGTTGCCTGCCAGAAGGATACTCAAATGATCTATGACATCCAAAGTTAAATTTAGAATTGTATGTGTATAGTAACCAAAGAGAATTAAGTTTCTTATAACTTTGGTCACTGATATCATCGAACAAAAACCATTAGACTACGTTCCTCAGGGCCCTAAGGGTTCTCGAGACATGCCCGATGGCTGCTGAAGAAGAAAGGCTCATCAGGAAGAGCTCAGGCCATGTAGCCTCATGTCAACCAGAGAAGCTCTATTTTTTTTAAATCTATTTTATATATTAGAATTCCAATGGAAAAACTACATGTTATAAAAGGGTTCTGCTATTTAAAAAAATGAACATCTTATTAGGTTTTGTTTATGGCTATTTTTTAAGAAGAACTAATGAGGTTCTAAATTACAACTAGCTGTTTCCTAAAACATTACTTTTAAGGTGAAGTCCCTACACAGGTAAACACTTACTTAAATTCTATTTAAACAATATTCCTAATTCTGGCCCAATGTTGCACAAAAAAGGGAACTTGTTGATAGTAACAGCTAACCTTTACGGAGTGCTCTCTATGTACCTGGCACTGTTTGAAGCATTTTATATGTATTAATTCACTCAATCCTCATGACAGTCTTGTGAAGGAGGTTTTATTATTATCCACATTTTATACTTGAGGAAACTGAGGTACAAATAAAGTTTCCTTGCCCCAGAACAGATAGGACAAGTATCAAAGCTCAGACCTGAATTCGGGCAATCTGGTTACAGAGTCCACATTCTATCCATAACACCATCCAAAGTATAATCATTGAGCATAGACGCTGCCATACACACCTGGGTACAAATCAATACGTGAAAAATATGTAAAATATATAAAAAGAAACAGTGAGTTATGTGTGTCAAATCTGTTGATGGAGGACAGATCAGTTTGACAACACTCTACCTTACACTTATATAACACCTACTCTGTGCATGATATTGTAAGGAATGTGAAGAAGTAAAAGAGGCAGCATGACAAGAAAATGGTAAGTATTTTGTCTCTTATGGGCATATTACTTTATGCCCAATAAATACTTACTTTATCCACAGTAAGTATTTTAGCTCCTGTGGGCATATTACTTTATCTTCACTAAGCACAATCAAACATTATTAAATCATTTTTAAGAAATTAGCAGCATCACTCTTCTTTGTACCTATCTTTCTTAAGTTTGTTAAAAAGACAAAAAAAAGGAACTCTAAAAAACAGAAAAACACCATACTTATTTCCTATAACACTGGCTGTATGAAGGCTTCGTGGAAGTGGCACTGTCCCTTTAGTTTCTGGTTTTGACCATGACATAGTTTCTAAAAGTAAAAATAAGTATATTAGCAACTTAATCTAATAATAGCAAATTACTTCAACTTGCAGAATTTTAAAAAAAAGGACTTACAAAAATGAAGCAAAGGGTTTCAAAACCATTACTTGAATTTCATCTTAAAATAAACATTTCCAGCTGACATAAATTGCCAATCACAGAAATCTATTTACACTTGAATGTTAGTATTTGTAATGGAGAGGTGTATTTAGGGTGCTACTGATTTTGAATTAAAACCAGATTAAGGATTTTAACATTTTAAGCAAGAGCATATTGTGTAGAAGACACTCAGAAGTGGGAGCACACATACCCTCCAAATATTCATTCCTACGATCCCTTAAAATAGCTATGCAAGGAGGTTTTTCACTGACCAGCAGTAACATTACTAACGCCACATTTCCTGTAGACAGAGTAACCACATAAATTCAATCATCCTCAACTGGGACATCTCACAGAGTGAAAGGGGTACTATTGATAATTACGTGGCACAATAAGCATAAACCAGGACCATCCAAGGCAAACCAGAATATATGGTGACCTGACTTATAGGGAGCCCAGGAGAGTTACTGTCATAAATCAAATATTCATTTGTTCAACTTGACTGATCAGCAATCACTCATATCAAGTACAACTCAATAAAAACTGTAATCAAAAATATTTTTCAAAGCAATTTTTATATTTGCCTTTATCAATCATAATGAATTCCTGAGCCTGAATGAACTTAAGCTTACCTAAGTCAAGTTGCCATAGGTCATCAAGGCGAGCACCACACATTCCACCAAAAACATACATTTTAGGACTTCCTGAATCTCTTCTGCAATATATAACAGCTGTGTGGGATTCTCTTGGAGAAGGCACAATCCCTTTAGTCACTGGAATGCTCCAACCCACAACACCAGAACCATGCTGTAGCTCCAGCTCATAGAAATCATTTAAATATCTAGGATATAATGAAAGAAATTAAAACATTAACATGATATACACTTTTTATTTGCTTTTTGTTTCTATTTATAAAAATAACATATGCTTATTCATATAATACAGAAAGCCATTAGAAGAGCAGAAACCCCATAACTCATTCATTCAACATGTATTCATCAAACACTACTATGTACCAGGCACTCTTGTGGGGATCAGTAGTGAACAGAAGAGATTAAAAAAATTCCTGCCATCATTTAGCCAGCACTCTTGTCCATGACAATACCGTGACGGTTTCAAAACATAGCTGCAAATTCCCTGACACTCTTCCCATGAGGAGGTAGGGTCTATGTCCCCTCCCCTTGGTGCTAGGCAGGTTGTGACTGCGTCAACTAATAGAGTGTGGTGAAATGATACTATGTGACTTCTGGGGCTCAGTCACAGAAGGCCAATGCAGCTTCACTACAGAACACTTGCACTTGGAATCCTGAACCTCCCTGAAAGTCCAACTGTCACAAAACCACCATATGGAGAGGACACAAGTAGGCACGCAGGATGACAGTCCCAGTTGAGTTCATCCTTCAGCGATCTCAGCTGAGGCATCAGACATGGCAGTGACCACTGAAGCCTTCCCATCTGAGGGCCTAGTCATCACTGCTGTGTCCTATATGAATTCCCAATGTACAGAATCCACGAACACAATAAAATGGTTGCTATTTTGCATCACTAACTTTTGGGGCAGTTTATTACATGGTACTAGATAACCAGAACAATCAATTACTATTGACAATAATTAGTAAATACCCTTTCAGACCTCTCTCTCTATGGATACCCACATATGTATAAGCAAGATATACTACAAATATTGCTTTGCAACTTTTTTCTTTTTAAATTTTCACTCTATAATGTCATAGCAATGTCCTACATAGCTTTTCTACTCTAGAAATTGGCATGAAGCTTCTCATCTATGACATGATGTTTTCAGTGTTTTGAGCAAAGTGACACTTATAAGAATCTATCTCTCAATAAATTGAGTAATCAAATTATTACTCAAATATGAGGGCAAAATTAAACATTTTAGAACATATAAAACTGCAAAATTTAGGGCTTCCCTGGTGGCGCAGTGGTTGAGAGTCCACCTGCCGATGCAGGGGACACGGGTTCGTGCCCCAGTCCGGGAAGATCCCACATGCTGTGGAGCAGCTGGTCCCGTGAGCCATGGCCGCTGAGCCTGCACGTCCGGAGCCTGTGCTCCGCAACAGGAGAGGCCACAACAGTGAGAGGCCCGCGTACCGCAAAAAAAAAACAAAAAAAACAACAACTGCAGTTTAGCCATATAACTGTTCTGTGAAAAAATGATGCTAGATCATCCAGGAAAAATAAAAAGAAATCCAAGAAAGAATACACTGAATAAAAGAAATGGTTGTGCAAAGAAACTAGTAATTTATAATTAAATTTAAATTGATGTTTATAACCGTGGCTGTGAGGTCTAAATAATCACTGGGAAAGACTGACTAAAAAATTAATTTCTTAACATTATTGTAGTCTGGAATAAGATTCACAACTCTATGAAACATATGTAAAAAGGGAGTAAGCAAAAAAAGGCTAAAGAAAAAGACAGTAATCTATTTCCAAAGAGTACAAGGCATCTTCAGTTTAAATGTGTATGATGATTTCCAAGCAACTAAGGGAAGCATAGAATTAGCATGTATAATTTTCAAATCATTAGCAGGAAAGAAAGAATCAAAGAAAAACAATAAATCAAGAAAAAGGAAGGAGAAGGAAAAAAAGCAAAGCATAGTCTATGGAAATAAGATGGCTGGGGGAAAAAACAACTATAAACAATGTCAAAAGAGAAGAGAAAAACTGAGAAAAAATTTAGTAAACATCACAGAATTTTCTTAATATAAAGAGCTCCTATGAAATCAAGATAACGACCAATCACACAATAGACATAGGTAAAAGGATATAAACAGGCAGTTCACAGAACAGGAAATAAAAATTATATAAATATATAAACACACATACACAAATATTCAATCTCATCACAATTTTTAGAAACCTAGCAAAGGCAGGGAAAGGGGTGTGGAGAAGCAACAACAAGCAGAGTAGATGGAAAACATAAAATTACAAGGGCAGGAAAAAACGTCCTTATTTTAAGACAAAGTCTCTTGGAGATAGGGAGTATGCAGGGGAAACAAAAGAACCCCAAATCCAACTATAAGCTATTAATAGCAGGATGATATTAAAACTATTTAACAACTGATATGGCATAGAGTTAAACAGATCAGAACGAATCCCAGCCAGTATGCTATACCAGTGCATACTAGTTAATTGTTAGTCCTATTTACATAAGATAAGTCTACAACAAAATAATACACACAGGTTGAAATTATATATGTAAGGAACAAAACACAAATTCACAATCACACTGGGAGATTTTAACATGTCATTCAGAAGTTATGACCTACACCCACAGGATAAAAAAGCTTTGAATAATAATTTAAAACATTGATTTAATAAAGAACCTTTTAGCCAAACAGTCAAGAACTTACAATCTTTATGAAGAACTATGGAATAATTACAAAAAATGACTGTGAAATAGACCACAAAAACAATCATTAAAAAGGAGAAATCCTATAGACCACATTTTTTTTAACCTCAATATAATAAAACTAGATATTAGCAACAATAACAAAACTTTCCATTTTGAAATTTTTCTTTTTTTTGGCCACACCACTCAGCTTGTGGAAACTTAGTTCCCCAACCAGGGATCAAACCCAGGTCCATGGCAGTGAAAGCCCAAGTCTTAACCACTGGACCACCAGAGAATTCCTCCATTTGGAAAATTTTAAAAATTAAGCTCAACATCCATTTTTTGGTTAAAAAGAAAGAAAAAATGAATTAGCAAACTATAGATTTAAGAAAACTTCCTTATATATATGGAACCAAAAAATACAACAAACTAGTAAATGTAACAAAAAAGAACCAGACTCACAGATATAGAGAACAAACTGTGGTTAGCAGTGGAGAGAGGGAAGGGGGGGAGGGACAACATGGGGTAGGGAATTAAGAGGTTACAAACCATTAGGTATAAAATAAGCTACAAGGACATACTGCACCACACGGAGAATATAGCCAACATTTTATAATTATAAATGGAGTATAACCTTAAAAAATTGTGAATCACTATACTGTACACCTGTTACTTATGTAATATTATACAACTATACTTCATATATATATAACTTTTTTTTTAGAACTTCCTTAATCTGATCAAAGGCATATACTAGAGACCTACAGCAAACATCACAATTAAAGATAGAAAGGTAAATATATTAATGAAACAGAAGAGAGTCTAGAACAAGAGCTCACAAACTTTTTCTGGAAAGAGCTAGATAGTAAATATTTTAAGCTTTGTAGGCCATAAATTCTGTCACAACTACTCAACTCTGCCCTTTTAATATGAAAGCAGCCAGAGACAATATGTAAATGAATGGACATGGCTGGGTTCCAATGAAACTTTACTAGCAAAAACAGGCAGCAGGCCAAATTTTGTCTACAGAGAGTAGTTTGTAACCCCTGGTCTAGAGAGTCTAGAAAAAGACCCAATTCTAAGAGAATTAAGATATGACAGAGATGGGAGTTCAACACATTGTGTGGGGGGGGACTGGCTTATTTAATAAATGGTGGGAGAACTGAAAATTCATTCAGAAGAAAAAGTAAAAAGCCTCACACTAGTCACAGAAATATATTCCAAATGCATTAATATTTTAAACACAAAAACAAAGCTGTGAATGTACTAGAAGAAAATATAGAAAAATTATTTTTATAGTTTTGGGACAGGAGATTCTTCCTAATAAGCAGGATACAAACCAGAAAGCCATTAAAAAGTATATTGTCATACTTGATAAAACAAAAATGAAAACCCTTAAAAAAGCGGGGGGAGCAAACAGAATACCTGGGAAAAAATATCTGGAACATATAAAACAAATTACATAGAGAACTCCTAAGAATCACTAATAAAAAGAAAAACAAAAATCCATGAAAATATGATTAGAAATAATAAATGAATTCAGCAAGGTCACAGGATACAAGATCAATATACAAAGACCAAATGTATTTCTATATGCTAGCAATGAACAATCCAAAAATGAAATTAAGAAACCAAATCTATTCACAATGTCATCAAAAAGAATAAAAAGTTAGAAATAAATTTAACAAAATAAGAGCAAGATTTGTACATTGAAAACCTCAAAATATCGCTGACTGACAATAAAGAAGATCTAAATAAATGTAGAGACATTCCATGTTCATAGATTGGAAGACTCAATACTAATAAGATAGCAACTGTCCACAAATTGATCTATATAGTCAACACAATCCCTATCAAAATCCCAGAAGACCTTTTTGCAGAAATTGGCAAGTTGATCCTAAAATTTATAGAGAAACGTAAAGGATTCAGAATAGCTAAAACATTCTTGAAAAAAGAGTAATAAAATTTGAGAACTTATATCTTCCTATTTCAAAACATAATATAAAGCTACAGTAATCCAAACAGTGTGGTACTGGCATAAGGCCAGTGGAACAGAATTGAGAGTCCATAAATAAATCCTTACATTTACGGTCAATTCATTTTCAATAAAGGTGCCAAAACAATACAGTGGGAAAAGGATAGTCTTTTCAATGAAAGGTGTTGGGAAAACTGGATATCTACATGTAAAAGAATGAATTTAGACACTTACTTTACCCAGGCATAAAAATTACCTCAAAATGAATCACAGATATAACTACAGAACTTTTAGAAGAAAATAGAGGAACAAAGCTTTGTAACCTTGAGACACGCAAAGAGTTCTTAAAAAGGATGCTAAAAGCATGACCCATAAAAGAAAAAATGGATAAACTGAACTTATCAAAATTAAAATCTTTGTGCTTCAAAAGATACCATTAAGAAAATAAAAAGACAAGCTACAGATGGGAAGAAAATATTTGCAAATCACATATTTGATTTTTTAAAAAACCTGTATGCAGAATATATAAAGAACACTTATAATTCAATAATAAGAATACAAGCAACTAAATTTTATTTTTAGATTTATTTTATTGAAGTATAGTTGATTTACAATGTTACGTTAATTTCTGCTGTACAGCAAAGTGATTCAGTTATACATATAAATATATACATTTTTTTCATATTCTTTTCATTATGGTTTATCACAGGATATGGAATATAGTTCCCTGTGCTATACAGTAGAACCTTGTTGTTTATCCATTCTCTATATAATAGTTTGCATCTGCTAATCTCAAACTCCCAATCCATCTCTCCCCCACACCCCCACCCTTGGCAACCACAAGTCTGTTCTCTATGTCTGTGAGTCTCTTTCTGTTTCATAGATAAGTTCATTTGTGTCATATTTTAGATTCCACATATAAGTGATCTCATGTGGTATTTGTCTTCCTCTTTCTGACTTACTTCACTTAGTATGATAATCTCTAAGTCCATCCATGTTGCTGCAAATGGCATTATTTCATTCTTTTTTTATGGCTATGTAGTATTCCATTGTATATGTGTACCACATCTTCTTTATCCATTCATCTGTCTTTGGACATTTAGGTTGTTTCCATGTCTTGGCTACTGTGAATAGTGCAGCTATGAACACAGGCATGTACGTATCTTTTCGAATTATGGTTTTTTCCAGATATATGCCCAGGAATGGGACTGCTGGACCATATGACAACTCTATTTTTAGTTTTTTGTGAAACCTCCATACTGTTTTCCAGAGTGGCTGCAGCAATTTACATTCCCACCAACAGTGTAGGAGGGTTCCCTTTTTTCCACACCCTCTCCAGCATTTATTATTTGTAGACTTTTTTTTTTTTTTTTTTGCGGTATGTGGGCCTCTCACTGTTGTGGCCTCTCCCGCTGCAGAGCACAGGCTCTGGATGCGCAGGCTCAACGGCCATGGCCCATGGGCCCAGCCGCTCCACGGCACGTGGGATCTTCCCAGACTGGAGCACGAACCCGTGTCCCCTGCATCGGCAGGCGGACTCCCAACCACTGCGCCACCAGGGAAGCCCTATTTGTAGACTTTTTAATGATGGCCATTCTGACTGGTGTGAGGTGGTACCTGATTGCAGTTTTGATCTGCATTTCTCTAATAATTAGCAATGTTCAGCATCTTTTTTTGTGCCTGTTGGTCAAGTGTATCTAACAAATGAACAGAGATTTGAATAGAAATTTCATCAAACAAGATATATGAATGGCTAAAAAGCTCATGAAAAGAAGCTCAACATCACTGGTCATTAGGGAAATGCAAATTAAAACCATAATAAGATACCACCTTATACCCACTAGGTTGGCTGTAAAAAAAAAGACAATAACAAGTGTTAACAAGGATGTGGAAAATTTGGAACACTTATACATTGCTGGTGGGAAGATAAGATGGTAGTCACTTTGGAAAACAGTTTGGTAGTACTTAAGAAGTATAAATTTCCCACATGACTCAGCAATTCTATTACTAGGTATCTAATCAAGAGTAATGAATACATGTCCATAGAAAGACCTGTATGCAAATGATCATAACAGCATTATTCATAAAAGCCCAAAACTGGAAACAATCCAAACGTCTACCAACTGATGAACAGATAAACAAAATGTGATATATCAATACAATGGAGTATTATGCATCAGTAAAAGGAAGAAATATTTGATACATGCTACAACATGGTTGAACCTTAAGAACATTATGCTGAGTGAAAGAAGATAAATGCACAAAAGCACATTTGTACGAAATGTTCAGAAAAGGCTAATCTACGGAGACAGAAAGTAGACTGGTAGTTGCCTGGGGATTGGTATGGGAATGCAGACTGACTGCAAATGAATAAGAAGTTTCTTTTGGAGTGATAGAAATGTTCTAGAACTGGATTGTGGTGATGGTTACACAACACTGTAAATTACTAAAAATCATGGAATTGTACATATAAAAAGGATGAATTTTATGGTATATAATATATACTTCAACTTTTTAAAATAGAAAAATAAACAAGGACCTGAACAGACAATTTCAAAAAAGTAATTGTAAATATCCAATAAGCATTGTTAATCAAGCTCATTCCTAGTTTAAAAATAAATCAAGATAAACCCATGAAATGTATTTCACCAATTATGTTGGCAAAAACTAAGAAGAGTGAGATGATTCAGTATTGCTGAGGGTATAAGGCACTCTCGTACACAGTTATTAGGAGTATAAAATACTTCCATCTCTTTGGAGGTTGATTCAGGGGTACCTAAACAAACTTAAATGTACCCTTTGACCAACACCCTCCCCCCCCAATTCCATTTATAAGTATCAATCCTACAAAAATATTTATACATGTGCAAAAACTGTAATAGCAAAATAATGGAAATATTTAAATGTCCATCTGTAGGGGAATGGTTAAATAATTTGCATAATTCAGACTACTTTTCAGCCTTTAAAAAATAGGTCAATCCATATCTACTGCCATGTAAAGATATATTGTTAAAAGTAAAAAACAAACAAAAAACCCAAACAAGTAAACAGCCAAAGTCATAAAGCAAGAAGAAAGACCTCACTTGTATAAAAAAATACATGTCTGCGTAGAATCAGATTAAGGTTCCCAAGTCCCCTCTCCCAGAAAGCAGAACATGTATCCTTGCATCATGACTCAGGTCTTGGCTTTAGGGCTTTCTCTGACCAATGGAATGTCAACAGAAATGAATGTGCTAGCTTTAATCAAGGTTTTAAAAAGTATCACGTGTATCTAGTTATTCCCTCTAGCAGCATAAACTTGAGAAGCTTACCCTTAACACAACAAAAGCTAATACAATGTGTTACATGAAAAAGGTTCCAAAAGATACACATCAAACTGAATTATGTGTTCTTGCCTATGCTGGGGAACAGTGATGCTATGAGAAAGAACTTCGTATACTTTTTAGTTTCTTGAATTTTACAAGTCTGTACCTAAAAAAAATTGTTTAATGGAAAATGAAAAAAAGACATGGGCTAAAAGTAAAAGTATCTGGATTAGTGTGGTGGTATAAATTCTTTTCCTTTTCTCCAGTTTCCAATTTTTCCATGTAGTTTTAGTATATGTTATTTTTTAAAGTCTGGAGGAAAAAAAAAGCTAACTCTATTATCAGTCTAATGTAGGTAAAAAGACACATTATAATGGCGATGACAACTACTGATATTGCTGATGGCAACTTGAAAGTCTTTTGAAAATTATTCCAATAATCTTATTTAGCAATCACAATGACACTGAAAGGTAGGTATTTAATCACTCCCATTTCACAGTGAAGGAAAACAGGCTTAGATTACTTCCACTAAAGGACACATACATGGTAAGCAGTGAATCAGAAAATAGCCTTTTGGATTCTAAACCTCCAAATCCTGAATGCTATAATGACCATGTGATCAAAACATTATGCAAAAAGAAAAGAGGCAGTGATTAATTCTGTTTGGAAAAAGGAGGAGAGAATTGGTTCTGAAAGTACTTGCTTGTGTGAACCACTCTTAACAGCTTCCTATGAGAAAAATGGAAATGATAGCCTTCATTCTATATTCAGATTTTTGTCACTAACTCTCAGAGAAATATAATTTGAAAATATCCATTTATTACTTTTCATTATCGCTTATGACAACTAAAATTCATTATGGCTCAACATATACAAATATATTGCCACAAGCAGTTATATTAATATCAATTTAATAAGATGATTTCTGATCGGAAAAGGCAGTTTTGAAAACAGATATACTCCAGGGACTAAGGAAAACACAAAATGGACACAAATTTGTTCACTGTTAGGTTTAATTGAAAATGGCTAAGCTTCATCACTTTTGATAATTAAAGATGGAAGAAATGAAATGTTCTTAATCTAAATCGTAAAATAAACATTTGGTCTGAAAAAGTGTTGGCATACCTGGGAACATTATTGTTTGAATCTTCACTTTCATTTGCCAGGCCACCAAACAAATAGCATTTGTTACCATATAAAGAGAAGCTATGTCCCAGCCGAGGACAAGGAGGTAAACCAGAAGAAGGAGGATACGGTTTCACTTTTTTCCATAACCAACGACTTGCCTAAAAAAGAGCATAAATACTCTCAGACAAAATCAGGAAAGTGCTCCTATACTGTCAATAGTGTAACATCATACCAATACATTTTAATCTGAATCCGATCAGAAGACTTCAATAAGCTACTTTTGGGACAAATGACAAGTTAACCAGATAACTTCAGGAATTAAAATGAGTGTTCCAATAGAAATTCAGTCTAATCTTCCATATTCACAGCTTTCCACAATGGCAAACTAAGCTTATAATAATAAACACTAACAGTTATAAAATATTTTCCAAATGAAAAATTCAACATTATTTATAGCTTTAAGATTAAATGTAATTTATGTACTCTCACTTTTTGAAATTAGGTAATCCATGGATGGTATATATTTTAACCTTTAAATAAACATAAAGCTCATTAAAAAGTTTTTTTTTTTCTTGGCCGCTGCATGGCATCTGAGATCTTAGTTCCCCAAACAGGGATCGAACCTGTGCCCCCTGCAGTGGAAGTGCGGAGTCTTAACCACTGGACCACCAGGGAACTCCAACATAAAGATCACTTAACAAACCAAACTCCAAAACTTATTCTCTAGCCATGGATGCTTTCTTTATCTAAAACTATTTTTGAAAAAATTTTTAAATGGACTGCTTGTAAATAGGCATAATTCACCTACATCTGCCAATTACCAGATATCCTTATGATCACAGAAGTGGGAATATACAGTTCAGGAATAAAAGTCAGTTAGGGCAGTCACAGAGGGCTCTGCGTCTGGTTTATTAGAGAGTAAAATCTAGAAAGGCTATTTGAAACTGTTACCCCTTTTGTATGTACTGCCAGAAAGGGGAAAAAAGTGATTATTAGCATGAGGGTAACAATTTCTGTAACTAAGGCAGAAGTTTTCAAAAACGTACGGTCTGGAGACCAGCAGGAGCAGGTGGAAACTCAGAAGGAATGCAAATTCTCTGTAGAGAATACTGATTCAGAAACTCTAAGGGCGGGGCCCAGCAATCTGTGTTTTCACAAACCCTCCAGGTGCTTCTGCTGCAGGCTAAAGTTAAAGAAAGACTGCGCAAGGATACAAAAGCTCAAACATATAACTTGTACAACTGAGACTAAGTAACAGGTATCTTAATGTTACAAATGTTGCACTGGGTATTGGAAAAAGACTTACACTAGAAACTTTGGCTTTGGGACTTCCCTGGTGGTCCAGCGGATAAGACTCCGCGCTCCCAATGCAGGGGACACGGATTTGATCCCTGGTCAGGGAACTAAGATCCCACATCCCACATGCCACACGGCGCGGGCAAAAAAAAAAAAAAAAAAAAAAAAGAAAAAAGGAAACTTTGGCTTTTTAGTGAAGTGGAAATGTTTTCTTTGAAGCTATGAAATGCGAAGCTCACACTATTTTAAGCATGTTAATGAAACATTTTGCAATCTTTCAAAGAATTATGAGCAATATCATTAAAATTTCAGGTTGAGATAATAAATTTGAAATATACTTACTTGTAACTCATATAACTCATTGCTGTATCTTCCGTATTCAACCATTCCCCCAAATACTAATATTCTGGTACCATCACAGACAAATCCATGGGCAGCACAGCCTGGAGGGATGTCTCCTCTAACAGCTGGCAGGAACCACTGATTTGTAACTAGTTGCCAAAATAAAATTAAAACCAATTATAATAAACAGTTATCACAAACTATGAGTCTGTACTTTTATATGAATCATTTATATCAGTGGTTCTTAATTGGGAATGGTCTTGCCCACCCAGGGACAAACAAAAAAATTTCAGTTGTCAGAACTGCAGGAGGAGGGTGTTACTGGCAACTAGTGGGTAAAAGGCTGGGGATATAGGACAGCCCCTAAAACAAACAAAATTATCCGGTTCAAATGTCAATCATGCTGCTGTTGAAAACCCTGATCTATATCACTTAATTTCTCAACAAAAACCCTACTTGGGGAGCATCATCCTCTATTTTACAAGTGAAAACTCTGACACTTAGGTTCAGTAACTTTAGGGTTGATCCTTGAGCAACTGGCAGAGCAAAATTCAAACCAGGTCTAACTTATTCCACACCCAAGGTTTTTACAGTCTACCAAATTGTCGACTAACTTTTTGACTTTTTTATGCTGGGGTGCCAGGAGGAGGAGAAGGTGAAAAAATAAAGTTTCCCCTACTCCACCATTCTATTAATTTCTAAATGACCACTATAATTAAGTTGTTTGGTCAAAGAAAAGTTATTGATCACGACATAGACTTCAAACTCATTAATTAGCCTTACACCAAGAAAAGAGCTTCCTTAGGACTGCTGGCGCATTGACAAGTGGGAAAAATGAAATTGCAACCTCCTTTCTGTTCCACGGAGGTACTCAAAGTCAGGGCCTCCGCGGCCGGGGGCATTTCTGATGTGCAGCGGCGCTCAAGGCGACAGTCCTCCCCGAGCGCTGAACGGCTGAGCTTGGGCACACACACCCAACCATGCAGACAGGCATCGGTATCACCCACGAGCCACTTCCCCGCCAGTGAAGAGCGCTACCAACGGAGTAAGAATCTTGACTAACAACTGCCAGGTACGGGGCTGTATTTGGGGTGAAAGTACCAGAAGGCCTCTCGTTTTCCCTCCTCATCTCCCCTATATTCTCTTCCTCCTAAAGAAGGCAGGCAGGCAAAGACGGGAAAGGCCCGGAGGAGCTCTGGTTTGGAGGTGGGTTTTGACAGGGAGGGATCTCGGGGCCCCGGAGTGGGCGAGACTTCGGGAAGAGGCCCAGGCGGATGGAAACAGTCTCTCTCGCCTACGTCCGCCAGCAGGGCTGGGGCGGGGGGGTCCGGGACCGCCTGCCCGAGGGCCGGCGCGCCCCGCACGGGGGCCGGTTCCGCCCCGGCAATCCCGGAGAAACGGAGCTACGGCCCGGGACGCTGCGGGATTGGGGCCACCCGGCCGAGACTCGCTCCCCGCCGCCCGCCGGAGGAGGCAGTGACCCGGCGGTGACAGCTGTCAGGGCCGCGGCCGCCGCCTCGTCTCCCCTCCCCCTCCGCGGCTCCCACAGGCGGGGCCGAAGAACCGCCGCCGCGCCTACCCGTGTTGTAGACGTGCAGCTCGTCGGCGATGCCCTCGTTGCCCCCTCCAAAGATGATCATCAGCTCCCGGATGGCCACCGCGCGGTGTCCGTGCCGGGCGCGGGGGACCGGCCCCGTGAAGGAGGAAACCCGCCTCCAGTTGAGGAGGCTGGGAGCCGCCATCTTCCCAACCCCCGCCCCTCTGTCCACAATGCACCGCGCCTGCTCCGGCGCCGCTGCTCCGGGAGGAGGGCTGGGACCCGCCTCCAGCTGTGCACGCGGGAGGAGGGGAACCCCACGGAGGAGGGTGATGGTCACGTGACCGCGGGCGTCCAGGGTGAGGATGGAGGGCTGCGGGGAGCAGAGGGGGTCCTGGCAAGGGAGCCCCACCCCCCCCGGGTGACGTGGCTGGTGTTGGCACCCTGGACAAGGGATTTTAGGGTGGAAGGAAATTTCCTACCGACCAGTCTCCCCTCCTCATCCAGAGCCTCCAGTTTTTTATTTGTGGGAGAAGATACAGCGTTTTCCTTTACGGCCACTTTGAGCATCTAGGATGTGCGAGTCAGACCTTTTAAAACAGGGGTCCCCAACCCCCAGGCCGCAGACCGCAACCTGTCCGGGCCTGTTAGGAAAGGGGCCACACAGCAGGGGCTGAGCAGGAGGTGAGCGAGGCTTCCTCTTCGCCTGAACTATTCCCGCCCCCCATTCCGTGGAAAAATTGGCTTCCACGAAGCCCGTCCCTGGTGCCAAAAAGGTTGGGGACAGATGCTTTAAACAATGACAACACAGCAAGGGAAAAGCTCTCGTATAGGTTTTGAAGTGCCAGGAGCGCGGGGAGAGGAGAGGGAAGTCCATCTCCGCCGAGGGCGTGACTGCGCGCAGAGAGCCTGGGCGTAGAGGATGCCCCTGAAGGCTGGGGGAGGGGGGCAGTCTGGACCATGGTGGAGAGGCCGCGAGCGCTGCGTGCCACTCGCGGCTGGGAACACCGGAGGGAATGTCGGAGCTAAGCCTGCAAAGGCAAGTCAGGCAGATCAGATTTGGAGGGTGACATGCCAAGAAGTTTAGGAACGGTGAGCCGCGAAAGTTGTTTTGTTTTGTTTAAGCAGGTGGGAGGTTATATATAGATTTATCTTTTATTACTATCTAACATTTGAGGGTCTTTCATTGACAAGCACTGTCCTCCTTGCCTTATATGAATTAATTTGTGATTCTCCTAACAATCCAGTGAAGTGGGTACTGTTATTTCCCTTTCGTGGATGGGGAAATGAGGCACAGAAAAGTAAAGTAATTTTCTCATGGGCACACAGCAGAATTAGGGCCAGTATTCAAACGCAGAGCTTCTGATTCCAGAGCCCCAACCCCTAACCACTATACCATACTTACTGTGAATACAGTCATAAGTAACCCTGTTAAGTCCGGGCTGCTTTGTGATCTGGTCCTACACAGAATCACACTCAAAGAGATACAAGTCCAGCGGCAGAGGTCGGGGCGGGGAATGAAAGCAATTTAAATCCCTACCTCACACTCTAAAGACGGTATCAAAGAGGGAATACACATAATGTAGGCCAAATTTCCTAAAATTTCATTTCCCTCATCTTACTACTTTCAATTTCTCTCGTATGCCTAGCTCATCTCTCCTCCCCCAATTCCCTCAAACCTAACCATGCCTCTCCCACCTTCTCGTTCATCTAAACTGCCTTTTGAGAGGTAATTCTCTCCCTTTTAAAAAGGAATTCTTACTATTCTTTCCAGCTCCTGCTTTTCAAGTTCTTCCTGTCACTGATTAATTCCCCAGTTTCATAATATGGTCAAAGAGAATTTGGAATTGTAATAGGAAGGTGGCTGGAAACAAAGAAAGAAAGCTATGAATATTTATGTACTGATATTTTTCTTGGTCACATACATAACATGGGCTCTTAAATGTTTCAGTTATAAAGTTTTTAGGTATCTGAAACAATACTGGAAAAGTTGGGGTAGAGCCATGAGTTTTTCATAAAACTTTAAATACTTTATTTAAAGAATTATATTTTATTCTGAGAGTTTAGTGTTAAAATGTCCTAACTTTTATGACTGATACTGTAAGTGGGTGGTAGTTTTTTTTGTTTTGTTTTGTTTTTTTTAATGTCCTTGTAGCAAAAGACTAAGGGTAAAATTAAAAGTTGCAAACCCAATGTTGATATTCAAATTAAAAAAAATCAAAACTGGTGTATGATATTCGAAAGTCTGCAAATCTCTGAACTAGGGAGAGATGAAGGCAAAATGTTAAGACAAAGGAGATTACAAGTGATAACTGGTTGCTTAGATAAGGAGCTTCAGGACAGTGGTGGAGGTCTGTATTAGTTTCCTAAGACTGCTGTAACAAAGTACCACAAACCAGGTGGATTAAAACAACAGAAATTTGTTGTCTCACAGTTCTAGAGTGTAGAAATCCAAAATCAGGGACATGATCCCTCTGAAACCTGTAGGGAAGAATACTTCCTTGCCTCTTTCTGGCTTCTGGTGGTGGCCGTCAATCCTAGGCCTTCCGTGGCTTGTAGCAGCATCACTCCAACCTCTGCCTCCATCATCATATGGTGTTGTCCCTGTGTGTCTGTGTTTCTTCTCTTCTTATAAGTTCACCAGTCATATCAGATGAGGGCCCACCTAATGGCCTCACCTTAACTTGTTTACATCTGCAAAGGCCTTATGTTCAAATAAGGTCACAATCACAGGTTAGAACTTAAACATATCTGTTTTTTGGGGGGGGACACAGTTCAATACATGACAGGATGCTTAATCCAATGGGAAAGATATTTTACCAGAGCACCTTGGACTCAACGCTGCTTAAGTGAGGAGTCTAGATTAGGTCCCCAATTCTCAGGAAAGCTACCTTCAATCTTTGAAACTTTAAGAATGGAAGTTACCACCTAGGAGGTGAGTGTAGAAGGGGAAGAGAAGAATGAGGCAGAATAGCGCCCTGAAGAAACCAACTTTTAAGAGGTAAAGACAGCAGGAGGCTCTCGTGAACGAAATGGGGAACGAATAGCGAGAGAAGTCAAAAGGGAACTGGGTGAGGGCGATGTCAAAGAAGCCACAGGCTAAGGGGCTTTCACAGAGTGGAAGTGGTTATCAAAGCCAAGAGCCATAGAGAGGTCAGAAAAGAAAAAGACAAAGAAGCAACGTCTGCAAACTAAGAGGTTATTAATGGCCTAGATTAAAATACTCAGTGGAGTGGGAGGAGGGAAGCCACAGAAGATCGAAGAATGAATAACAAGTGAGGACGCACAGATAACATGTATAGCCTGCTTTTTACAGACACTTGCCCCCAGAAGGAAAGAAAAAACAGTGGCTGGAGGGGAGAAATGGCTGTGTACAGAGCAAGCTTTTCTCATTCTTTTCCAAGGATGAGACTTGGAACATGACTGTGGGCTCAGAAGAAGGATCCAGTTGAAAAGGTAAGACTGAAGAAGCAATAGAGATGTCTTAGTCTGCTTAGGCTGCTGTAACACAATACTAGAGGCTGGGTGGTTTATAAACAACCAAAATTTACTTCTCACAGTTCTGGAGACTGAAAGTCCAAGATCAGGGTGCCAGCATGGTCAGATTCTGCTGAAGATACTCTTGTAGGTTTCAGACTGTTGACTTCTCACTGTATCCTTACCTGGTGAAAGGGATGAAGGAGCTCTCTGGGGTCTCTTATAAGGGCGTTAATCCCATTCATGAGGGCTCCACTCTTATGACCTAAGCACCAAAATACCAAAGACCCTACCTCCTAACACCATCACCTTGGGGGTGAGGATCTCAACATATGAATTTGGAGGGGGACACAGACATTTAAATCATAGCAAAAGAATATGTCATTTGGAAATGCTTTTTGTTACAAGTAGCAGAATATCTGACACAGTGTGGCTAAATGATAAGGCACTTAATTATCTTGCACAAGAAATCTGGGGTAGGTAGGTCTAGGGTTAATTTGGGAGTTCAGTGGTGTTACGGTTCCAGGTAGCAGTTCTGAATTTCTCTTGACTTTTCCTTTATGGTCAAAAGAAGGTCGTTGTACCTTTGGACATTGTGTCCCCATACAACCATGCCCAAAGGCATGAAGCAGGAGGACAGCCAGGATGGGGAAATAGGGCTTTCATTTTACAGGGAGGAAAAGCATCTTGCCCAGAAGCCACCCAGCATACTTGCTCTTAGGTTTCACTGGCCAGAACTGGGACATTTGGTATATTAAGATTACATTAGCTATAGTGACAGAAATAGGCTTTAAAAGTTTATGTTTCTCCCATCTAAATGAACTTTGGAAATGGCGGTCCAAAGCCAGCATGGCAGCTCTATTTCACCGCATCTTCAGGAATTTGTAGACTTTGTAGATTGGAATTCGTCCTTCCAGCTCATGATCCAAGATGGCTGCTCCAGCTCTAGCTATTGCATCTACACTCCAGCCAGCAGGAAAGAGTAGGGGAAAGGAATGTTCCCCTCTCCAGAACACATTCTGGAATTGTACATGGTATTTCTGCTTACATCCCATATGCCAGTATTTAGTCACAAGGCCACAGCTAGTTGAAGGAAGTTTGTGAAATGTAGTTTTTATTTAGAATGGCCAAGTGCTCGGGTAATAGTCAAGGTTCTATCACAAAGAAAGAAGAGCAGAGCAGACCGTGGGGGTCTTCTTGCAGGAGGGTGGCTATAGGAGTCTAGGAAAGTGTTTTTGTTTGTTTGTTTTTAGCCTCAGTAATGAGAAGCAGGCAAGGGAGAAGAAGGTTGGAAATGAGAATTGGTGAGTTAACCAAGTAGGCCTGTCTCAGGGCAGGTTGAAACTTGACTGAGCAAGATCCTAGAGGATCAAGAAAAGATGGATTCAGAAGTACATGAAGATTTACACATGGACTGGGGTTGAATATATGTCTATTGCATAGATTATATAATTGTTTATATTCTATAAAAATATATTAAAAAACAGAAAGCTCATTGGACAGCACTGCTCTAGCCTTTTGAAGTTACATTAGAGAAGATGCCTTCATCTGTCACCACTTTCTCTCCTTCACTCCCGCTCCCCCATATCAAACACCATCATTTACCTGGAATCTTAGTATAGCATAGAGGTTAAGATCACGGGATTTAGAATTCAATAGGCATAGCCGTTTACTAGCTGTGTGGTCTTGGTCAAATTATTTATTTTTTTGAGCTTCAGATGCTTTGTCTATAAAATGGGGATTGTAATAGCATCTATTTCTTAAGGTTATTTTGAAGATCAACTGAGATAATATATGCAAAGTACAGGCTGTCCTTGCTTTGCATGAGAGTGCAGTTCTGTGAAAATGGCCATGGAAGCTGAAACCCTGCAAAGCGATCTTAATTACTAATGGGAAAAATTACAGTTGTTTTGTTCATGATCTTTAAAAATTTTTGTCAAAATATTTAAAGTTCTCGGGCTTCCCTGGTGGCGCAGTGGTTGAGAGTCCGTCTGCCGATGCAGGGGACACGGGTTTGTGCCCCGGTCCGGGAAGATCCCACATGCCGCGGAGCGGCTGGGCCCGTGAGCCATGGCCGCTGAGCCTGCGCGTCCGGAGCCTGTGCTCCGCAGTGGGAGGGGCCACAACAGTGAGAGGCCCGCGTACCGCAAAAAAAAAAAAAAAAAAAAATTTAAAGTTCTCTTACTGTTAGTTTTAAATGTCTAAAGAAATGAAAAAAATAGTAGACTTAATAGTAAACTTAATGTTTATTTGTTCTACTGTAATTTAAAACATTGGACATATTGAAGATGAAAATTAAATATTTAGGGTTTGTTTTGGTTTTGGTATAAAACTTACCAAGAGCAGCTGAGCAGTGTTTAACCTTCTTGCCATATAACTTACTGTAAGGAGTGAGCATCTTTTCTGTGCCTTGGAAAATGGTCATACTCCTTTCTAAGTTTGGATCAGCTTCCCATATTTTATCCTTTGCACTTTTAACATCATAAAATAACCTTTGAGAGTTCCTCTAATATGAATTTTTTTGCCCATGTCATTTCCTCTGGAACATCTCCATCCTTCTCATCACAACCACTTTCCTTATTTATGTTCGTAAAATCACCCTTACTAGATTTTTCTGGCTGCATAGCTAGAGTTGAATAGCAACAGTATCATCCCACGGCCAACTAATTTCTTCTCTAACTTCATTTACCTTTGATTTGAATGTCACTCCCACTATTATCATTTTTTGTTTCTTTGCTAACGTTTCTCTTTGTTGGCCAATTCTATTATCCATTTTTGTAGATGTCACATGGGTTTCTCACTGGGAATTAACGAAGCAACACAACTACATGCTTTGCTGTCTGTACATAAGCCGAATAACAGCTATCCAGTGACCAATCAAGGACAGACTGTCAAAGAAGTGACACGATTGGTCACTCATCATTGATGTGGCTCTGTTATCAGCGTAGTAATTTTGTGGACTGAAAAGCTAGCAGCAAAGTTAGTAATTATCCAATTACTCAGTTGATATACTGTGGTAACAGATTTGAACTGTGTTGTAGGGGGACTGATGTTATTAAACTACACTGTGGTGACTGAAATTGGTGCTGATGCCACGCAGAGCAAGGACAGTGCTGCGCTTATGAAATGCCTAGCACGTGGTTAGCATTTAGTAAGTCATAGATTGTTTAACTTCTATCATTTTCATTATATTACTACTGTTTCTACCCCTCCTGAGCCACTACGGGCCACTGAGGAGTCAGTCCGAGAGGGAGGGGCTGGTGCTGGGAGGTGGCAGACAGTGCAGTGTTTTCAGCCAGGAGTGTAAAATGGCCGTGTCCAACGGATGCCTTAATCTCAGTTGAGAACTCAGGCCAAGGGCTTATTGGCAGCAGTCTGAGAAGGGGTTTTGAGGAGTGCCAGCAGGTAGGCAGAGCTCAACAGCAGAGAGCCTAGGCAGGCACTGTTCCTGAGACAGAGGAAGCAGATGGTGTCTGAGAGGTCTGCTCCCAGATCACAGGGCTCCAGCCATGGCGAGAGCTGCGGCCAAGGCCTGGAGAGGGCAGCTGGCCAGAACGAGGCAGGATCCCAGGCCAGGTAGAGCCTACACCAATTACCAGAGGAAGGAGCTGGCACAAAAGCCAGGGAGGAAAAGCAGTCATCTCACGTGGGAGAAAGGGACCCTGTGTGCAGAGAGTCAGGTGCAGGAGCGATTGCTGCAGCTCAGGGGGTAGCAGGCAAGAGCCAGAGCAGCTAAGCTCTGGACAAGGAGATGACCCATCACTGAGCCCCACCAGCCAAAGAGAGGGAATTGAGGCCCCCATAGTTGTATTTCCTGCCCCATGTGGATGATCCTGGAGCCCAGCCCAGGGAGACAGAGGCAATAAATAGAGGCTTGTCAGCCTGACCCAGTGCAGTGATTCACTGCTGCTGCACAATGCTGCTTCCCTTCCTTCCAGTCACATTTATCAGCCTTAATAGAGTTTATCTTACCTACTTATCTACAAAGTAATACACTCAGCCAAGGCAGGCCCATTGGGTAAGAAATGATGAACATTTGGCTTTCAACTAATAAGAAATAAACATGGAATAATAATGACTCAGATATACATTGTGTTGACTAATGATAGCACAAATCGAAAATGCATATAGATCACATAGGACTGTGTTCAGGCAGATAACCGAAACCTAAGCAAAGTAACTTAACTGCATCCAGGTTTATTTTCCTCACACGGTTAGATGCTCCGTAAGTAGTCAGCTCAGGCTGCTCTGGTGACTCCTGGTGCCATCGGGACTGAGGCTTCTCCTGTGTTCTTGCTCTGCCCTCCTCACTTAACATGTGCAGGGCTGCTGAGTCACCCAGCGCCGGGGCATGGATAGTTTCCATTTGCTTATGAAGATCTATTCTCTACTCTTCTTTAACTTGTTCAGTGCCGTGAGGCTGACCTAAATGTACTACATCACCTGACGTCTCCAGGTCTCTGACTTCCAGCTGGGTTTGGCCAATGGGAGGCACCACCAACAGGAGATTGTAAGGTTGGGGTAATGTACCTCCTAGTCCCTTTCGTGGGGGTGAACAGAGGGCGCTCCTCTTGGGCAGCCCTCCCCTGCGGCTGCTTCCTCCCACTCCTGGTGCTATAGCATCAATTTTTTTTTTTTTCTGGTACATGGGCCTCTCACCTCTGCGGCCTCTCCCGTTGCGAAGCACAGGCTCCGGACGCGCAGGCTCAGCGGCCATGGCTCACAGGCCCAGCCACTCCGCGGCATGTGGGATCTTCCCAGACTGGGGCACGAACCCATGTCCCCTGCATCGGCAGGCGGACTCTCAACCACTGTGCCACCAGGGAAGCCCTATAGCATCAATTCGTAACCAAGTTTCCCTAACGCTGACTACACCTTTTCAAATAGTGCCTGTTTTAAGAGTCTCCACCATTAGCTCACTGGGGTGGGCCATCTGTGTCCTGCCGGGACCCTGACTGACTCACCACAGCGGTCTCTGCGCACAGCCCGTGGGACCATATGCAGCAGCACGGGGTGGGCCTTTCATCCACAGGGCTGAGAGATGGCGACTCCACCTCCAGGCACCAAGGTTGGGTTTCAGACAGGAGGAAAGGGCAAAAGGCACCAGACAGCTCTTTGCCAGGAAAACAGTAGCTTTCTAGGAAGTCACAGCCAGCCAGCTTCTGCTCACGTGCCGCTCTAGCTTCAGGACCTCTGAGGAGGTGAGTATTTTTAACTGGACAGTTGCCACCTCAAATGACAGAGTGTTTCTATTTGAAGGGAAGAAGCAGAGAGGTTATTAAGTTGTACCAGGCTACCAGTGTTTGAAACAGCATATAACTCATTTGGGCTTTTTGAAAAAAGTTACCGATTGCTTACTGTTACAATTTCTTTCTCTTGTTTATACCTTGGGGTGTCTTCATGCAACAACAATAATAATCACTTCCATGTTCTGAGCCCTTACTGGCTGCATTACATGCATGAGGTCTTTTAACCCTCACAGGAAGCTTCCTCACCTTACAGATGAGGAAACCGAAGGTGAGATTTTCAGGAATGTGTAAGTGTAACATCTGAGCTAACACCTAGGTCTGTCGGTCTGTCTCCAGAGCCCAAGCTGGTAGCCACTACACTTAGGGTGCCCCTTATATCCTACATCTCTTTCTATTCTCATTTCTTCCCCAGGGGAGAATCTGTGCATCCAATTTGGAAATATAGGTCATAGACAGTAAGCCTCTTGCAGCTCAGCACATGGCCCAGCAGAAATAAAGGAGGGGCTTCTCTGGTGGTGCAGTGGTTAAGAATCCTCCTGCCAATGAATGGGACACGGGTTTGAGCCCTGGGCTGGGAAGATCCCACATGCCTTGGAGCAACTAAGCCTGCAAGCCACAACTGCTGAGCCCGCATGCTGCAACTACTGAAGCCCGCGAGCCTAGAGCCTGTGCTCTGAAACAAGAGAAGCCACCGAAATGAGAAGCCCACACTGCAATGAAAGTAGCCCCTGCTCGCCACAACTGGAGAAAGCCCACTTGCAGCAACAAAGACCCAACGCAGCCAAAAAAAAAAAAAAAAAAAGACTAGTGCCACTGAAGAACTGCATTTTATTTATTTATTTGTTTTTAAACAAACAATTTCTTTTTTTTAAATTTTGTTTTATTTATTTTTTATTTTTGGTTGCACTGGGTCTCAGTTGTGGCAGGCAGGCTCCTTAGTTGCGGCTTGCTGGCTCCTTAGTTGCGGTTCACTGGCTCCTTTAGTTGTGGCACGTGTGCTCCTTAGTTGAGGCTGGTGGGCTCCTTAGTTGTGGCATGCGAACTCTTAGTTGCAGCATGCATGTGGGATCTAGTTCCCTGACCAGGGATCGAACCCACGTCCTCTGCATTGGAAGGCAGATTCTTAACCACTGCGCCACCAGGGAAGTCCTGAGGAACCAAATTTTAAATTTTACTTAGTTTTAATCAATTTAAATTGAAAAACTGATTCACGATTCAGTTATTGGAAAATTTTGAAGTATGTTGGAGCAACCTGAATATGTGAATCTATTTTTTTTTGCGGTACACAGGCCTCTCAGTGTTGTGGCCTCTCCCCTTGCGGAACACAGGCTCCGGACACACAGGGTCAGCGGCCATGGCTCACGGGCCCAGCCGCTCCGCGGCACGTGGGATCTTCCCGGACCGGGTCACGAACCCGTGTCCCCTGCATCGGCAGGCGAACTCTCAACCACTGCGCCGCCAGGGAAGCCCGTGAATCTATTTTTTAAACTGTAAATTTTATCAAATCTAAATACATATCAATTGTTTCTGATGAAGTTTAGTTTGGGAATTGAGATGTGTTGCAGGTGTAAAATACACACCAGATTTCAAAGGCTTCATACAAAACAAAAAGTGTAAAATGTCTTGTTAATAAGTTTTATACCAATCACATGTTGAAATAATGTTTTTGTATATATTATGTTAAGTAAAATTTATCATTAAAATTAATTTTACCTCTTTGTACTTTTCTTAAAGTGACTACTAGAAAATTTTCAATGACAATGTGGCTTGCATTATATTTCTGTTGGGCAATACCACTTTAGAAGGTGGCAGTGAGCAGAGGCAGACTCATTTCTTTATAGGAATGAGGGAGAGAGGCCATTGCTAAATAAATTCCATGATCCCAGGCAAAGTGCTGGCACCATTTCCTGGATTTCTGAGAATCAATGGCAGGAACACAGAACAGCACAGAGCTGGGTGGGGTTGATTCACTGCCTGATTCCTTCCCATGTTCAGTCACAAAACACACCATCTTGAAATTTCCGTCACTATCATTGCCTTGGTCGAAGGGAGACCACAGTTTTTATCTGGGCTTTGATTTGGGGACAACGGCATTTTAATGGCTAGGGCATTTTAGGAGAAGCTAGTGGCCAGGAAAGATATTCTTAAAATCAGTATGAACTTAATTTTTTCACTTCTGCCCTCTCAAAGTTTACCTTAGACCCAATGTGTGGTGGAAATTCACCCTCCAAGCATCTGCTTTTCTCCAGTTTGGAATGTTTTCCTCCAGAGCAGCCTTGTTTTTGAAATGATTTGCAGGCTGCCGGAGGAGGCTGCGAGAGGAAGTCTGACCCGCCAAGCCCATCTGGAAGTGGTTTCAGGGGCCACATCACTCAGCCAGCACAACGCCTAGATTCCCAGCTGCCTGGAACAGGGGTGGAAGAAACCCGAGCTGCTCCAGAGTCTGCACAAGCAAGGGAGGTGCAGTGGGGGAGGAAGACTGTCTTGGAAACGGAATATTGGCCTTGAGGCTCTCCGGCCCTTTGAGATTTCCAGTGGGATCGTAGAAGCAGCTGAAGCAGCGTGAAGGGCAGCATCCCAGGGCCAGCCACCATTTGAATGCTCTGCCCTGCAGCTCTTCTGGACGAAGGAGCCCTGCCCTCACCACCCACCAGGTAAACAGACATTTACAGCAGGGTGACGGCCTTTTTGTTTCACCCTGGCCTGCTGGCAGCTGTCCGTTATTTTGCTGTAGATGCAAGAAAGTAAATCAGAGGTGGACTGTCCCACGCAAACCACCTTCAGGCGCTCCAGCTGTTTGTAGCATGCTAGCGGCATCTTCTTCTTCTTTTTTTTTTTTTACCATCGCTGCAAATCCAAAATATTCAATGTGCAAGTTTTTCACATCCTGGACTGCTTTTCCAGACCTGGGTTTATGTCCGTCCCCCTACCCCCAAATAGTGTGATTTACTTACTATTTTCATCATATTTTAAGTGTGGAAATCATCTGTTAGCTAGGACTGTATAAATGCTAGCATTTAACGCTGGTATGTTTCTGAGCCACAGAAGATTTAATTGAGCTGTGATTCATGTTTTCAGAACCTGTCCTAGGAAGCTATTCTGAGGGCCCCAGTCCCCCCCCCAAAGAACTGGCAGTTGTATGAAATCTAAATGAGGCTTATTGTAAATATGGTAGTCATAACGGTCGGGTTGAAAATGCTTTTTAACTTTCAAAAAAATGTCTTCTTTTGTTCACTTTATGAGCAAGCGTAATACTTTGGCTAAGCCTGATATATAATTTATGACATAAGTTAAGAAGGGATAGTTAATAAAAGAGTAAGAAGAGAGAGAGGAAGAAAATATGATATCCAAACATCTGAATGTGCTGTGGAAAAAAGTCAGTCCTCTAGCTGTTTGGCCCGTGCAGCCAAATATCCAAAGTGACATTGGTTTGTTTTGTCTTTTCCTCTGAATGTTTTGGTGTTGCATTTGTGTACAGTATCCTTTGCGTGCTGCATAATGGAATTCCAGGCTTCCATCTAACTCAGTAGAGCAGTGCAGGGCAGTGGTGGGAACATGGGCTCTGGGGTCCGACTCACAGAGTCTGTGCGCTGCCACTTATAAGCTTTATAAACTTTGACTCTGGGTGACTCTATCTCTTCATCTGTAAAATGGGAATTAAGCGACATCATGTGTCTAAAGGACATAATGCAGGATCTGCAGAGTAGTGAGACCTCAGGGGAGGTCAGCTTCTCTGGTGGTGCTGATGATGACAACGGTGATGGTGAAGGTGACCACACACCCTGCACTGGGCCACAGCCCTGCTTTTGACACATTGTTCCCTCCCATAGTCCAGTCGTCCAGTGTTCCTCACATCTGTCCAAGTTGTCTCTCCCGGGTTCTGCTTCCTTCCTTCTTCTCTTCAAACACCTCTCCTTTTTTTCCACTCTGGCTCTCTTTAGTTCTCCTGCTTCTTCCCTTGCTGAGAGAAAGACATGCTCAGCAAGCCACAGCCCTCACCATTTTCATTCCTAGTTCCCAGGGGGCATGATTCTAAAGATTTCTTTTATTTCAGCGTCTGCCAAAGAATGTTCCAAAGAAGATAGTCCCGTGGGGAAAATACGTTCTGTGAGCCATATCCCCCTCTCAGCACTCTCAAGGCATGATGGCATTTTAAAGGTCCTGAGAAGTCCCGCAGAACAGGGGTCTCCAACCCTCGGGGCTCAGACTGGTACCGCTCCGCGGCTGTTACGAACCGGGCCGCACAGCAGGCGGTGAGCAGCGGGCGAGCTCAAGCAAAGCTTCATCTGCCGCCCCTCACCGCCCTCCATCGCTCGCATTACCGCCTGAACCGTTCCCCCCGCAGCCTTCCCCCCACCGTCTGTGGAAAAATTGTCTTCCACCAAACTGGTCCCTGGTGCCAAAAAGGTTGGGGACCGCTGCTGCAGATGAGAAATCTGCTTAAGTTTGTTTAAGTTTGTTTTTTAACACTGTGATTCCCAGTTGACACAGAGCCATTTTATCACATCATATAGATTAACATCGGCACTCTGCAATATCCTATTCTTTTTTAAAATTTATTTATGTTTTGGCCATGCCATGTGGCATGTGGGATCTTAGTTCCCCGACCAGGGATCAAACCCGCACACCCTGCAGTAGAAGCGGAGTCTTAACCACTGGACCGCCAGGGAAGTCCCTGCAATATCCTATCCTGACCACATGTGTTTTCACCCTGGTTCCTCTCATGGATATCCTACCTTCATACCTTTCCTGGCGAACACCCAAGGGGACATCTTGTTCTCCCTTCCCTGGTTAAGGACAGATAATTGATCACGTATGCCATATTGATATGTAGAAAGTCTGGCCTAAGGTGGGCAGCAGGGATCAGCAAACATTCCCTGCAAAGGGCCAGGTAGGTGGCTCTGCAGGCCAGATGGTCTCCATCGTGACGACTCAGTTATGCGGAAGTAGTGTGGAAATGGCCATGGAAAAAACATCAAACAGCACCATCAAAGAATAAGCCTGGCTATGTTCCCACAAAACTGTATTTTTAAAAAACGGTGATGGGCAGGATCTGGCTGTAGTTTGTCAGCACCTGGTCTAAAGCCATGTTGTGAAAGAATGCCTCAATCCATCACAGGAGAAAGCAGGATGGGTCATCCGCAAACTGAAGTCATCCCCACCCTGCTTATTTTGGTGAATCAGGAGTAAGCCTTTGATGTTCCAGCAAAAAGTAAAAAGGCCAGAGGTGTTTTGTTGGAGGCCAAATTCCTAAGTCCTGGTTTTGTCCTTCTTTCTCTTTTCTTCAAGTGAACCCATGCTCATGTCCTGTTCATAACTCTGTAGTCTGCCTGGTTTAAGTTGAAGAGCTCTATTAAATGTATTTTATGCCCATGTGAACTTCAGTCAAGTCTTAGAGAATACCGTGAAATCACAGAGCTTCTTGGCAGGTCTCTTAACCTCCCTGAACTTCAGTTTCCTCATCAGTAAACTGAGAAGAATAACCTTATAGGGTTGTTGTGAGAATCAAATTAATTAATATACATATAAAGGTCTTAGAACAATGCCTCGCTAATAGAAATTACTATGTGTCTCCTTATCATTGTAATAAATTATTTAATTTAACCTGCAAAACAATCCCATTTTACAGACTGGGTTTTGTAAGTTGCCGAAGATTACACAGTAAGAAATGAGGCAGAACCAGGATTCAAAGTCAGCTCTGTCTAATGACAAAACCCATATTTCCACTCAGGTACATGCCCTGCCAGATTTAAGTAGTTCAAAAATACATTTTAGGAGCCCCTCTTTTATATTCCTTTTTGATTCCCAGGTCCTTTCCTATTACCTCCTTACCTGAACCCATGGCAGACATGATTAATCAATCACAGTGCCCTTCCTTCCTTCCTTCCTTCCTTCTTTCCTTCTTTCTTTCACTGAGTCTTGTGATGGCTTTAGACTCCTCAATTTGTCAGTCCTGAAAGCTCCTACCAACTGATTATAGAGTTGGCATGTAAAATAAAACTTATGGGCGCTGATTTTTGGAATACTTTTCTGGAGTCCCTCCCACTTTTGCCTTTCTTCCAAGGCAGAGCTAATCCCTTTAGCCACTGCCAGGTCTTAAGACATTCTTTCCAGGTTTGACAACAGGCCCAAACTCTTCGACATTTGGTAAAACAACTCCCCATGCAAGATCTTCTGGGACCTGTTTTTAAACCTAATAGACATTTCTCTGGTCCAGATCAATTCCCTAAGCTCTCCTTTTTCTTCCTAGTCACAGGCCCTAGGACCTTTCCCCTTTGAAGCTCCAACCATCCAGGGCCTTACCTAGGGATTTCCTCTTTCCAACACTGTGAGATGACTCCCCAGCTGCATCTTTCTTGCTGTCCTGAAGACAGGCCTATGGGCCCTTAATGCTGAAAGCGCGACTCTTTGTTACTACAGGGAAACTACAACACAGAAGTCACTCAGCTTAGGAAAGCTTACAGAGGCTCAGGGGACATGGTTCTGGGGCTCCTTGTGATGGTAAGAGAAAGGCCAATAAGAAGACCCGAGCCCTCCGCTTTTATTTTAAAAAATTATTTATTTGTTTGTTTATTTATTTTTGGCTGTGTTGGGTCTTCGTTGCTGTGTGCAGGCTTTTTCTAGTTGCGGTGAGTGGGGGCTACTCTTCATTGCAGTGCGCGGGCTTCTCATGTCGTGGCTTCTCTTGTTGCGGAGCGTGGGCTCTAGATGCACGGGCTTCAGTAATTGTGGCATGTGGGCTCAGTAGTTGTGGCTCACAGGGTCTAGAGCACAGGATGAGTAGTTGTGGCGCATGGGCTGTTCCATGGCATGTGGGATCTTCCTGGACTAGGACTCGAACCCGTGTCCCTTGCATTGGCAGGCGGATTGTTAACCACTGAGCCACCAGGGAAGCCCCTGCTTTTATTCTTGTAGTGGGACCATCAACCTGGCTTTACCCTCCTTCTGGCTTCTTCCTGGGATTGAAGAACAGAACAACAAGAGCCCTTTCTTCCTCTCTCCTATTTCTCACTCATTCATTCCACACACATTTCTTGAGGCACACAGAGGTAGGTCGGCCACAGTCCCTGTCCTCTGTCATCTCATGGTCTAGTGGAGGAGACAGGCACACCCATGATATTAGAACACAGTGTTCTGAGTGCAGGGATAGGCATAGGAATGGAGATTAGGGGAGCACCCAGGCAGGGTAATCAGGTAAGGCTTCCTGAAGGAGGAGGAGGAGTCTTTAAAGCACAAGTAGCAATTTACTGGGGAAAGAGGAGGGGAAAGGGCATTCCAGGCAGAGGGGACTGAACGAACCAAAGTTCAGTGACAAGAAAAACATAGAGGGCTTCCCTGGTGGTGCAGTGGTTAAGAATCCACCTGCCAATGCAGGGGACACGGGTTCGAGCCCTGGTCCGGGAAGATCCCACATGCCACTGAGCAAGTAAGCCCATGCGCTACAACTACTGAGCCTGTGCCACAACTACTGAAGCCTGCACGCCCAGAGCCCATGCTCCGCAACGAGAAGCCACCGCAGTGAGAAGCCCGAGCACCACAACAAAGAGTAGCCCCCGCTCGCCACAACCAGGGAAAGCCCGCGCACAGCAACAAAGACCCAATGCAGCCAAAAATAAATAAATAAATAAATTTTTAAAAAGAGAAGCATAGACCTGGGTGTGAAGGACAGTGGAGGGCTGGAGACTGACTTTCAACCAGTTCAGCTTAGACGGAAGGCATGGCACAGAGGACCTAGGGGAATCTTAAGCTCCAATCTTAACCTTCTGGTACTGGATTTCCAGTGAAGGGCTTTAGGGAGGAAAGGAACACTGAGAGTAGCGGGGTTTTCTTGTTTGTTTGTTTTTGTTTTTTTGATTGAAGTGTAATTGCTTTACAATGTTATGTTAGTTTCTGGTATACAGCAAAGTGATTCAGTTATATATATGAGCGTGTGTGTGTGTGTGCTTGTATACACTTTTTATACACTGTATATATTCACTTTTTCAGATTCTTTTCCATTATGGCTTATTACAAGATATTGAATATAGTTCCCTGTGCTATACAGTAGGTCCTTGTTGTTTATTTTACATTATAGTAGTATGTATGTGTTAATCCCAAACTCCTAATTTATCCCTCTCCCCCCAATCCCTTTCCCCTTTGGTAACCATAAGTTTATTTTCTATGTCTGTGAGTCTGTTTCTGTTTTGTAAATAAGCTCATTTGTATCATAGTTTAGATTCCACATATAAGTGGTATCATATGCTATTTGTCTTTCTCTTTCTGACTTCACTTAGTATGATAATCTCTAGGTCCATCCATGTTGCTGCAAATGGCATTATTTTGTTCTTTTTTATGGCTGAGTAGTATTCCATTGTGTGTGTGTGTGTGTGTGTGTGTGTGTGTGTGTGTGTGTGTATATACCACATCTTCTTTATCCATTCGTCTATCAATGGACATTTAGGTTGCTTCCATGTCTTAGCTATTGTAGGTAGTGCTGCTATGAACATTGGGCGTGCATGTATCTTTTCCAATTAGTTTTCTCTGGATATATGCCCAGGATTGGGACTGCTGGATCATATAGTAACTCTTCAGTCAGTAGGATTCTACAAGACAACTGGCTTGTCTTCTTCCAAAAAAAGTTCATGAAAAATAAAAAGGCAGTGTGGTGAGGTGGGATTGATCAAGAGTAAAAGAAGCTAAAGATATGACAACCAAACTATAAAAAACAATATTGGAATAATGGGGACATTTTGAATATGGACTGCTTATCCAGTGATGTTAAATTAATGTTATTTTTCTTAGGTGTGATAATGGCATTGTGATTATATAGGAGGATGTCCTTGTTCTTAAGAGATGCACACGGAAGTATTTAGGGCTGCAGAGTCATGTGTATACATATGTATACATACATATATATATATACAGAGGGAGGGAAGAAGAGAGAGAGAGAAAGAGAGAAAGGAAATATGGCAACGTGTTAGCAATTGGTGAATCTGGTGTAGGGTATATGAAAATTCATTCTTTCAACTTTTTGGTAGACTTTAAATGTTTCAAGTGATAAAAAGAAAAGGAAAAATTGAACAAAAAAATAAGGGTACTCGGGACTTCCTGGCAGTCCAGTGGTTAAGACTGCGCGTTTCCACTGCAGGGGGCACGGGTTCCATCTTTGGTCAGGGAACTAAGATCCGCCATGCGGCGTGGCCAAAAAAAAAAGGTACTCAACCTGCATGTATATTTCAAATTAATTTACTGTAATTATTAAACAACAAAAATAGTCACTGTGACAGCTGTACCAGTGATGGATTGGGAAAGGGGAGGGAGCAGAAATCCTACAGGCAGGAAGTCCAGGAGGGAAGTTACTGCAGAGTTAATCAGTGAGATGAGGCAGGGTAGAAAGGAGATGGATAAAGAAACACTTAGGAGGTGAAACTGTAGGAATCAGGCGTTGGTTGGATGAGGGATTGGGAGGGAGCGGTGGAAGAGGATGCTCAGAGAACACTGAGGAGGAGCTTCTGTGGGGCAGGTGCTGATTTCAGTTGTGAACAGATGAGGTTTGAGGTGCTGCGCAGCTTCCTGGAGGAGAGGGTCATGTGTTCTATAAATCTTTTATATTATAAAAATATTTATATTATAAAAATATTTATAAGTCTGTAAATTTTTTTTTTTTTTTTTTTTGCGGTACTTGGGCCTCTCACTGTTGTGGCCTCTCCCGTTGCGGAGCACAGGCTCCGGACGCGCAGGCTCAGTGGCCGTGGCTCACGGGCCCAGCCGCTCCACGGCATGTGGGATCCTCCCAGACCGGGGCACAAACCCGTGTCCACTGCATCGGCAGGTAGACTCTCAACCACTGCGCCACCAGGGAAGCCCTACAAATGTTTTTGAGGGTTCGTATCTCCAGGCACTCATGCTGGGCATATGGCAATGAACAAAACAGACAAAATGCCCTGCCTTCAAGGAGCTTATAGCCTATCACCGGGAGGGCAGACGATAAACCAGTGATGAAATGGGCAGTATGTTGGACGGTGGTCATTGCTGAGGAGAAGTGACATATGTGTTGCTGAGGTTAGGGGGTTTTGACTGAGTCTGGGGGACGTGAAGGAGCCAGCCACGTGGATATCTGGCAGGAGTGTTCCAGGTGAAGGGAATAGCATTCCCGGTGGAGGGAACGAGTGTAAAAGGCTCTGAGGCAGGAGAATGCCTGGCAAGGAGGCCAGTGTGATCAGGTGAGATCTTGTAGGACACTGTACAGACTTTGGCTTTTACTCTGAGAGAAATAGCGAGGGCTTGGAGAAGTTTAAACAGAAAACAACACAACCAACTAAAAGAAGACACAGGCAGAATCATCCAGTCAATGGATGGTAGTGATAAGGCCAGGGAGAAGGCGGTACCAGTGGTGAAGATCTTGGATATATTTTGAAGGTGGAACTGACAGGATTTGTGGCCAGTCCATCTGTGGGGAATGAGAAACAGAGAAGGGTCAAGGATCACACCAAGTTCATTTTCGCTGGAGCAATTAGAAGAATGGAGTTGCCGTTGTGCACCTGGGGGAGATGATGGGAGATGTGTGTTTTGGGCAAACGTCAGGAGTTCGAATTTGGACATGAGGATGCCTTCAAGTGGAGCCACCCAGTGGACACTTGGCTTTAGGAGTCTGGAGTCCACGTGAGAGATCTGGGCTGGAGACAGTAATTAGGGAGTTGTAGGCATATAAATGGTATTTCAAGCCAGGAGAGTCCACCATTTAAAGGTTCCAGAGATGGGGGAACAGCCAAAGAGGCTGAGGATGAGCGGTCCCCAAAGGTGGTGGGAAAGCAGGCGAGTGTGGGGTCCCGCAGGCTACGTACAGGACGTGTGTAGAGGAGGAGAGTGCGGGCAGGTGGCCTGCACCTCCCGTGCACCTGGGCCTCGCCCGCATAGTAATGAGTCCTGTGCTGCACTTGCTCGCAGGCAGGAACCATGGTAACCCAGAATATGCTCTCTCACGCTCTGCCCCAGACACTCGTTTCCCTTGGCCCCAGATTTCTGCTTCTTATTCTATGTCTTCTTAAGATGTCTTGCAGCTGTTTCCTCCAGCTCTCATCCCGGACTTCCCCCCATCACTCTTCTACCCCTTTACAGCTCTGATCCCTCTGCCAAATCCATACCATCAGCTCCTCTCTAGAAGCTGCAAACATCTCTTGCGCACCTACTTAATCTATTAGAATGCTTTTGACTGCAAGCACCGGAAATACCCGTTTATAGCAGCTTAAACAGAACGTGCCACCATCAGAGACGAGGTCGCGTTGTGAAGAGGGAGAGAAGTGTGCCCATCAGGCATACGGAATCTTTATACAATTTCATATGCTTTTTAAAAAGTAAATGAAACAGGGAATTCCCTGGCAGTCCAGTGGTTAGGATTCCATGCTTCCACTGCAAGGGGCCGGGGTTCTATCCCTGGTCAGGGAACTAAGATCCTGCAAGCCGTGAGGCACGACCAAAAAAAAAAACCAAAATAAAAAGTAAATGAAACAGGCTTTCTCTTGGAGGTACATGCTTCTCAGGGCCTCCTTTCTGCCTTGTATTCTAAAAGCACCTTAGAAGGTTTCCTACAAGAATCTGCTTCAGGAATTTCCCTCCTTGGCTCACTACTGCTCTGCCTTGCAATTAGATGTGCATATCAGTTTCCTGAATCCTCTTATTTTATCTTTTTTTAAAAATTTTAATTTATTTATTTTTGACTGCGTTGGGTCTTTGATGCTGCGCCCGGGCTTTCTCTAGTTGCGGTGAGCGGGGCTACTCTTCACTGTGGTGCATGGGCTTTTCACTGCGGTGGCATCTCCTGTTGCGGAGCACGGGCTCCAGGTGCACGGTCATCAGTAGTTGTGGCTCGTGGGCTCTAGAGTGCAGGCTCAGTAGTTGTGGCACACGGGCTTAGTTGCTCCGCGGCGTGTGGGATCTTCCTGGACCAGGGCTTGAATATGTGTCCCCTGCATTGGCAGGTGGATTCTCAACCACTGCGCCACCAGGGAAGCCCCTCTTATTTTATCTTAAAGAGATTTTAGAGTTGCAACGTGCTGGACAGGGGAAAGATGAGCCCCCTTGCCAGATGAGTCAGGACTTACTCTTTGGCATGAGCTCAGTAGTTAGAGTAGCGGAGCACTCAAGGGAGAGCAGACCAACCTCGCCTGGGAGCTGTGAAATTTCATGAATACACAGTGACATCTGTTACCTGGAGCCCACCTCACCTGCCTCTGGGGTAGCCAGAATAGCCTTTCATGAGTTTCAGAACCTTGTGGTTAAAGAGCATCAGATTTGAAGTCAGAGAGCCCTAATTTCAAATCCCTGTTCTACTATTTACCAGCTGTGTGATTTTGAGCAAGTTACTGACCCTCTCTGAGCCACAATTTCCTCATTTGAAAAATGGAATTAGTAATATATCCATCCCGTTCTGGCCACAGGGAATGTATTTGTAAGGATTCGTTTGCAAGAAATTGAACCTCATTTCAAAGAAGTTTAAGGAAAAGAGGGGAATTGATTGGCTTGGCTGACTGGGATATACAGGGAGGAGCTGGCCTCAGGGATTTGGAGCCCAGAGCCTTCTGGTCTCCCCCTCATTCTCTCCTGTGGTACCAGATGGTCTCTGGAAGGGAACAGACATGTGGCCAAAGACCATTCTAGGCTGACATTACCTCAAAAAGTTAGCCGAATGTATATCATCCAGAATAGTAAATGGATAAAAGGTACCTGAAACCAATCTCAGAAGAATCATAAAGAGCATGCTTTTTGACTCAATTCTTTCCCAAGTGCAATAGGGGAAAAGGAGAAGGGCCGTTGCAAATGCACTCAGAGCTCCTGGGCGTACAGTCTATATCCTGGGAAAATGAAAGGGACATTGTAGCCAGTTGTTTACAGTGAGTTAAAGGCTTGAATGAAATCCCTGTTGAAGAGTTTCCCTAGATCACTGCCAACAAATTCTCACAACACTTTGGTTCATAAAGAAACCCTGGTGTACTATGCTATCCTGCCGTCTCTGTCATGTTGCTGATTTCTAAAGGTTACTATTCCTGGTTGCTGACGGCTGCATCCAGTCAAACGTCAAGTTCAGAAGTTCTTTTGAAGGACCATAATTAAGAAGGATCAATTTAATTTTAAAATAAATTTTGAGTTTTCAAGACAAATTATTTATGGTAAATTAGCTTGTTTGTTTGTTTGTTTTTTAAGATAAAGGAAGTCAGTTTCCAACTCCTGGAAAATGCCACAAAGAAGTGAATGAATATGTGACAAAATTTAATTTTAGATTTCGAAACTAAGATGAATTTTTTTTTTCCTCCAGCAAAAATGGGTTTATTCACAATTAGCAGAGAATTTGAAGTCTGCAGCTACGGTGAGCCACGTGCAAGTTCCCTCATGGCAAGAGGAGAACACTTTTTTAGAGGGGAAAAAGGAAGCTGGGAGGGCTACAAAAACAGGGTCTGTGGCTTCTCTTTTTTTTTTTTTAATTTTATTTTATTTATGTTTTTATACTGCAGGTTCTTATTAGTCATCCATTTTATACATATTAGTGTATATATGTCAATCCCAATCTCCCAATTCATCCCACCCCCCCACACCCACCCCCAGCCCCCTTTCCCCCCTTGGTGTCCATACGTTTGTTCTCTACATCTGTGTCTCTGTTTCTGCCCTGCAGACTGGTTCATCTGTACCATTTTTCTAGGTTCCACATATATGCGTTAATGTATGATATTTGTTTTCTCTTTCCGACTTACTTCACTCTGTATGACAGTTTCTACATCCATCCACGTCTCTACAAATGACCCAATTTCGTTCCTTTTTATGGCTGAGTAATATACCATTGTGTGTATATATATATATATATATATATATATATATATATATATATATACCACATCTTTTTTATCCATTCATCTGTTGATGGGCATTTAGGTTGCTTCCACGTCCTGGCTATTGTGCTGCAATGAACATTGGGGTGCATGTGACTTTTTGAATTATGGTTTTCTCTGGATATATGCCCAGTAGTGGGATTGCTGGGTCATATGGTAATTCTATTTTTAGTTTTTTAAGGAACCTCCATACTGTTCTCCATAGTGGCTGTATCAATTTACATTCCCACCAACAGTGCAAGAGAGTTCCCTTTTCTCCACACCCTCTCCAGGATTTGTTGTTTCCAGATTTGCTGATGATGCCTATTCTAACCAGTGTGAGTTGCTACCTCATTGTAATTTTGATTTGCATTTCTCTAATAATTATATTGAGCAGCTTTTCATCTGCTTCTTGGCCATCTGTATGTCTTTTTTGGAGAAATGTCTATTTAGGTCTTCTGCCCATTTTTGGATTGGGTTGTTTTTTTAATATTGAGCTGCATGAGCTGTTTATATATTTTGGAGATTAATCATTTGTCTGTTGATTCGTTAGCAAATATTTTTTCCCATTCTGAGGGTTGTCTTTTTGTCTTGTTTGTAGTTTCCTTTGCTTTGCAAAAGCTTTTAAGTTTCATTAGGTCCCATTTGTTTATTTTTGTTTTTATTTCCATTACTCTACGAGGTGGATCAAAAAAGATCTTGCTGTGATTTATGTCACAGAGTGTTCTTCCTATGTTTTTCTCTAAGAGTTTTATAGTGTCCAGTCTTACATTTAGGTCTCTAATCCATTTTGAGTTTCTTTTTGTGTATGGCATTAAGGAGTGTTCTAATTTAATTCTTTTACATGTAGCTGTCCAGTTTTCCCAGCACCACTTATTGAAGAGGCTGTCTTTTCTCCATTGTATATCCTTGCCTCCTTTGTCATAGATTAGTTGACCATAGGTGCGTGGGTTTATCTCTGGGCTTTCTATCTGGTTCCATTGATCTATATTTCTGTTTTTGTGCCATACCATACTGTCTTGATTACTGTAGCTTTGTAGTATAGTCTGAAGTCCAGGAGCCTGATTTCTCTAGCTCCTTTTTTCTTTCTCAAGACTGCTTAGGCTCTTCGGGGTATTTTGTGTTTCCATACAAATTGTGAAACTTTTTGTTCTAGTTCTGTGAAAAATGTCATTGGTAGTTTGATAGGGATTGCATTGAATCTGTAGATTGCTTTGGGTAGTATAGTTATTTTCAGAATGTTGATTCTTCCAATCCGAGAACATGGTGTATCTCTCCATCTGTTTATATCATCTTTAATTTCTTTCATCAGTGTCTTATAGTTTTCTGCATACAGGTGTTTTGTCTCCCTTGGTAGGTTTATTCCTAGGTATTTTATTCTTTTTGTTGCAGTGGTAAATGGGAGTGTTTCCTTAATTTCTCTTTCAGATTTTTCATCATTAGTGTATAGAAATGCAAGAGATTTCTGTGCATTACTTTTGTATCCTGAAACTTTACCAAATTTATTGATTAGCTCTAGTAGTTTTCTGGTGGCATCTTTAGGATTCTCTATGTCTACTACCATGTCATCTGCAAAGAGTGACGATTTTACTTCTTCTTTTCCTTTTTGGATTCCTTTTATTTTTTTTCTTCTCTGACTGCCATGGCCAGGACTTCCACAACTATGTTGAATAATAGTGGCGAGAGTGGACATCCTTGTCTTGTTCCTGATCTTTGAGGAAATGCTTTCAGTTTTTCACCATTGAGAATGATGTTTGCTGTGAGCTTGTCCTATATGGCCTTTATTATGTTGAGGTAGGTTCCCTCTATGCCCACTTTCTGGAGAGTTTTTATCATAAATGGATGTTGAATTTTGTCAGAAGCTTTTTCTGCATCTGTTGAGATGAGCGTATGGTTTTTCTTCTTCACTTTGTTAATATGGCAATGACTGATTTGCGCGTATTGAAGAATCCTTGCATTGCTGGGATAAATCCCACTTGATCATGGTGTATGGACCTTTTAATGCGTCGTTCGATTCTGTTTGCTAGTATTTTGTTAAGGATTTTTGCATCTATTTTCATCAGTGATATTGGTCTGTAATTTTCTTTTTTTGTAGTACCCTTGTCTGGTTTGGTATCAGGGTGATGGTGGCCTCATAGATTGAGTTTGGGAGTTTTCCTTCCTCTGCAATTTCTTGGAAGAGTTTGAGAAGGATGGGTGTTAGCTCTTCTCTAAATGTTTGATAGAATTCACCTGTGAAGCCCTCTGGTCCTGGACTTCTGTTTGTTGGAAGATTTTTCACAGTTTCCATTTCATTACTTGTGATTGGTCTGTTCATATTTTCTATTTCTTCCTGGTTCATTCTTGGAAGGTTATACCTTTCTAAGAATTTGTCCATTTCTTCCAGGTTGTCCATTTTATTGGCATAGAGTTGCTCGTAGTAGTGTCTTAGAATGCTTTGTATTTCTGTAGTGTCTGTTGTAACTTCTCCTTTTTCATTTCTAATTTTACAGATTTGAGTCCTCTCCCTCTTTTTCTTGATGAGTCTGGCTAATGGTTTATCAATTTTGTTTATCTTCTCAAAGAACCAGCTTTTAATTTTATTGATCTTTGCTATTGTTTTCTTTGTTTCTATTTCATTTATTTCTGCTGTGATCTTTATGATTTCTTTCCTTCTACTAACTTTGGCTTTTGTTTGTTCTTCTTTCTCTAGTTCCTTTAGGTGTAAGGTTACATTGTTTATTTGAGATTTTTCTTTTTTTTGAGGTAGGCTTGTATTACTATAAACTTCCCTCTTAGAACTGCTTTTGCTGCATTCCACAGGTTTTTGGATCTTTATGTTTTTGTTGTAATTTGTCTCTAGGTATTTTTTGATTTCCTCAGGGATGTCTTGATTATTTAGTAACGTATTATTTAGCCTCCATGTGTTTGTGTTTTTTGTTTTTTCCCCCTGTAATTGATTTCTAATCTCATAGTGTTGCAGTCAGAAAAGATGATTGATATGATTTCAATTTTCTTAAATTTACTGAGGCTTGATTTGTGACCCAAGATGTGATCTAGCCTGGAGAATGTTCCATGTGCACTTGAGAAGAAAGTGTAATCTGCTGTTTTTGGATGGAATGTCCTATAAATATCAATTAAATCTATCTGGTCTCTTGTGTCATTTAAAGCTTCTGTTTCCTTATTAATTTTCTGTCTGGATGATCTGTCCATTGGTGTAAGTGAGGTGTTAAAGTCTCCCACTATTATTGTGTTACTGTTGATTTTCTCATTTATAACTTTTAGCAGTTGCCTTATGTATTGAGGTGCTCCTATGTTGGTTGCATATATATTTATAATTGTTATATCTTCTTCTTGGATTGATCCCTTGATCATTATGTAGTGTCCTTCCTTGTCACTTGTAACATTCTTTAAAGTCTGTCTTATCTGATATGAGTATTGCTACTCCAGCTTTCTTTTGATTTCCATCTGCATGGAATATCTTTTTCCATCCCCTCACTTTCAGTCTGGATGTGTCCCTAGGTCTGAAGTGGGTCTCTTGTAGACAGCATATATATGGGTATTGTTTTTGTATGCATTCAGACAGCGTGTGTCTTTTGGTTGGAGCATTTAATCCATTCACGTTTAAGGTAATTATTGATATGTATGTTCCTATTACCATTTTCTTAATTGTTATGGGTTTGCTTTTGTAGGTCCTTTTCTTCTCTTGTGCTTCCCACTTAGAGAAGTTCCTTTAGCATTTGTTGTAGAGCTGGTTTGGTGGTGCTGAATTCTCATCTTTTTCTTGTCTGTAAAGCTTTTGATTTCTCCATCCAATCTAAATGAGATCCTTGCTGGGTAGAGTAATCTTGGTTGTAGGTTTTTCCCTTTCATCACTTTAAGTATATCATGCCACTCCCTTCTGGCTTGTAGAATTTCTGCCGAGAAATCAGCTGTTAACCTTATGGGAGTTCCCTTGTATGTTATTTGTTGTTTTTCCCTTGTTGCTTTCAGTAATTTTTCTTTGTCTTTAGTTTTTGTCAATTTGATTACTATGTGTCTTGGCGTGTTTCTCCTTGGGTTTACCCTGCCTGGGACTCTCTGTGCTTCCTGGACTTGGGTGACTATTTCCTTTCCAATGTTAGGGAAGTTTTCTACTATAATCTCTTCAGATATTTTCTCCGGTCCTTTCTCTCTTTGTTCTCCTTCTGGAACCCCTATAATGCGAATGTTGTTGCGTTTAATGTTGTCCCAGAGGTCTCTTCGGCTGTCTTCATTTCTTTTCATTCTTTTTTCTTTATTCTGTTCCGTGGCAGTGAATTCCACCATTCTGTCTTCCAGGTCACTTATCCGTTCTTCTGCCTCAGTTATTCTGCTATTGATTCCTTCTAGTATATTTTCCATTTCAGTTACTGTGTTGTTCATCTCTGTTTGTTTGTTCTTTAATTCTTCTAGATCTTGACTAAACATTTCTTGCATCTTCTCGAACTTTGCCTCCATTCTTTTTCCGAGGTCCTGGATCATCTTCACTATCATTATTCTGAATTCTTTTTCTGGAAGGTTGCCTATCTCCACTTCATTTAGTTGCTTTTCTGGTTTTTTTTTTTTTTTTTTGCAGTACGCGGGCCTCTCACTGCTGTGGCCTTTCCCATTGTGGAGCACAGCCTCTGGACGCGCAGGCCCAGCGGCCATGGCTCACGGGCCCAGCCGCTCCGCGGCACATGGGATCCTCCCGGACCGGGGCACGAACCCGTGTCCCCTGCATCGCAGGCGGACTCCCAACCACTGCACCACCAGGGAAGCCCTTTTCTGGGATTTTATCTTGTTCCTTCATCTGGTACATAGCCCTCTGCCTTTTCATCTTGTCTATCTTTCTGTGAATGTGGTTTTTGTTCCACAGGCTGCAGGATTGTAGTTATTCTTGCTTCTGCTGTCTCTCCTCTGGTGAATGAGGCTATCTAAGAGGCTTGTGCAAGCGTCCTGATGGGAGGGATTGGTGGTGGGTAGAGCTGAGTGTTGCTCTGGTGAGCAGATCTCTGTAAAACTTTAATCTGCTTGTCTGCTGATGGGTAGGGCTGAGTTCCCTCCCTGTTGGTTGTTTGGCCTGAGGCGACCCAACACTGGAGCCTACCCGGGCTCTTTGGTGGGGCTAATGGTGGACTCTGGGAGGGCTCACGCCAAGGAGTACTTCCCAGAACTTCTGCTGCCAGTGTCCTTGTCCTCACGGTGAGGCGCAGCCACCCCCACCTCTGCAGGAGACCCTCCAACACTAGCAGGTAGGTCTGGTTCAGTCTCCTATGGGCTCACTGCTCCTTCTCCTGGGTCCTACTTTGTGTGTGCCCTCCAAGAGTGGAGTCTCTGTTTCCCCCAGTCCTGTAGTAGTCCTGCAGTCAAATCCCACTACCTTCAAAGTCTGATTCTCTAGGAATTCCTCCTCCTGTTGCCGGACCCCCAGGTTGGGAAGCCTAACGTGGGGCTCAGAACCTTCACTCCAGTGGGTGCACTTCTGTGGTGTAAGTGTTCTCCAGTTTGTGAGTCACCCACCCAGCAGTTATGGGATTTGATTTTATTGTGATTGCGCCCCTCCTGCCATCTCATTGTGGCTTCTCCTTTGTCTTTGGATGTGGGGTATCTTTTTTTTTTTTTTTAATTTATTTTTGTCTGTGTTGTGTCTTCGTTTCTGTGCGAGGGCTTTCTCTAGTTGTGGCAAGCGGGGGCCACTCTTCATCGCGGTATGCGGGCCTCTCACTATTGCAGCCTCTGTTGTTGCAGAGCACAGGCTCCAGACGCGCAGGCTCAGTAGTTGTGGCTCTCGGGCCTAGTTACTCCCCAGCATGTGGGATCTTCCCAGACCAGGGCTCGAACCCATGTCCCCTGCATTAGCAGGCAGATTCTCAACCACTGCGCCACCAGGGAAGGCCCTTGATGTGGGGTATCTTTTTTGGTGAGTTCCAGTGTCTTCCTGTCGATGATTGTTCAGCAGTGAGTTGTGATGCAGGTGCTCTCGCGAGAGGTAGTGAGTACACGTCCTTCTACTCCGCCATCTTGAACCAATCTCCTAAGATGAATTTTATAATCTAAAATTCTTTTCTAATGGTTAAGCTTCATTTTTTTTCATCAAACTTTCCTTGCTATCCTCTGCTTCTCTGAATGCCCACTGCTTCTTCTAATGAATATATAAGGTATTATGATAAGCATATAGATAAATTGTGAACTGGGGCATCCAGGAAGCAGAGTTATAACAGGCATATTTTGAGAACAGAGAGTCTGTTAGCTCTCTTGGATTTTCAGAGCACGAATAAAATACTCCAGAATATTGTGAAAAGATAGGATTTGGATTTGGAGAAATGTTTGGTTGAAATTTTTCATGATGTATCAGCCCTTTTCTTGTCTCCTTAGGCCCGGTGCTATTTTGAGAACGTTGAATCTGTATTTGATGATATAACTTACTTTTTAGCCACTGATTGCTATCCAAATCTAGAAAGTGTAGGAAAGAATCAGAAACCTTCTTTGGGACACGCATCATCCTCTAGATTCAAAGTCCTTGATAAATCTCAAGCCTCCCTTTGAACACTGTAAAATTAGAATGAAATATTAAAAAAAAATCAGTTCAGTGGAAAGGATAGTCTTCTCAACAAGTGATCCCAGAACAACTGGATATTTACATGCTAAAAAATGAACTTTAACCTATACCTCATGCCATATAAAAAATTAACTCAAATTGAAATGCAAAATATTAAACTACAAAATTCTCAGAAGAAAACATAAGAGAAACTCATCCTGACCTTGGGTTAGGCCAAAAATTCTTAGATATGACACTGAAAGCATGATCTGTAGAAGCAAAAAATTGATGAATTTGACATCATCAAAACTGAAAACTTTTGCTGTGCAAAGGAAAGTTTTAACTTTTCATTGTTAAAAGAATGAAGACAAGCCACCTACTGGGGGAAAGTATTTGCAAATCACACATCTAACAAAAGACCTGTATCCAGAGTATGTAAAGCTCTCCAAACTTAGAAATCAGAAAGCAATGATCCAATTAAAACATTGGGAAAAGATTTAAACAGACACTTCCCCATTGCATTAGTCAGCGTTCTCCAGAGAAACAGAACCGATCAGATGTATATGTATGCAGAAGAAGACTTATTATAAGGAATTGGCTCATGTGATTATGGAAACCAACAAGACTCAAGATCTGCAGGCTGAGTCAGCAAGATGGACACTAAAGAGAGCCAGAGGTATAGCTCCAGTCTGAGTCTGCAGGTCTGAGAACCAGGAAAACTGCTGGTGTAGATCCAGTCTGATGGCTGGCAGCCTCAAGACCCAGGAAGAGCATGAGTTTCAGTTCGAGTCTGAAGGTAGGAAAAAGTCACTGTCCCACTTCAAAGGCAGTCAAACCAGAGACATTATCTTACTCAGGGGAAGGTCAGCTTTTTTGTTCTGTTTAGAACTTCAGCTAGTTGGATGAGGCCCACCTACATTAGAGAGGGCAATCTGTGTTCCTTCCACTACTGCTTTAACATTAATGTCATCCAAAAACATCCTCGCAGGAACACCCAGAATAGTATTTGACCAAATATTATGGCCCCTTCAAGTTGATACATAAAATTAGCCATCACAACGATATACAGATGGCAAATAAACACATAAAAAGATCCTCAACATCAGTAGTTATTAGGGAAGTGCAAATTAAAACCACCACGAAATACACGTATTAGAACAGCTAAAATAAAGTACCAAGTGCTGACAAGAATGCTGAGCAACTGGACTTTTCTTTCATTGCTGGTAGGAATGCAAAATGATACGGCCACTCCGGAAAACAGACGGGCAAATTTCTTATAAACACACATCTACCAAATGACCCAGCAACCCCACTTCTAGGTCTTTACCACAGAGAAGTAAAACTTAAAATCATGCAAAAACCTCCAAACAAGTGTTTACAGATGCTTTATTCATAATCAAAAAACACTGGAAAGAACTCAGATGTCCTTCAATGGGTTAATGGATAAATAAACTGTGATACATTCTTACAGTGGAACGCTATTCAGTAATAAAAAGGAACAAATTATTGATTCATGAAACGGCAAGTATCAATCCCAGATGCGTCACGCTAAGCAAAAGAAGAGAGTCTTTAAAGATTGTATACCGTATGAATCCATTTACGTGACATTCTAGAAATGACAAAACTATAGCCACAGAGAATACATCAGTGGTTGCCGGGAGTTAGGTGTCAAGTTGGGTTTGCCTACAGAAGGGCAGCACAAGAGAATTTTTTGGAGGTGTTGGAATTGTTCTTTTTCTCATTTGTTGTGATTATCACAGGAATTTATGCATGTGTTAAAATTCATGGAGCAATACAACCAGAAAAGTGAATTCTACTATATGTAAAAATTTAAACATTTAAAAATCAACAAGTCAAGGAACTTCCCTGGTGGACCAGTGGTTAAGACTCTGCACTTCCACTGCAGGGAGCATAGGTTTGATCCCTGGTCAAGGAACTAGGATCCCACATGCTGCACGGCCGCAAACAAAAAAAAGAAAATCAAGTCATATTTTGAAGCTGACCTGTTAATATGCAGTTAATCAATTACATGTGTCACAGGAAGTCTATTAAAAAAAAACAGGTTTACTGAATATTTGTTATACATCACCATTTGTGCCTCCCTGAGTGAAGCACTCTTTCTAATTATGGAAGTTCACAACAGGAAATTTGTGGAAATCCAGGACACTATAAAGAAATTACCTTGTCAACATGTCTCAAATGTCTTGGCAGAAAAATAGTTCTCATAAGGCCAATTCTTTATTCTCTAAAGAAGTAGTTGCCTCTTCTGTTAAAAGAAGTTGTTCCTGGGACTTCCCTGGTGTCCAGTGGTTAAGACTACAAAAAGCCACAGCACAAACCTGGCAAATCTTCCCAAAGCAGCAGTTTTTCTAGATGGTAAAACATTAAACACATGACTTTTCTATGACATATTAACCCAGATGTCAGTTGAATCAACCTACCCCAGGGATTCTGTAACCTTTAACCTGGGATGCACAGACCCTCAGAGTGTCCATGGATACATTTCATTTTCTCATGCACTTAGATGAGGAAAAATGTGAGCATTTCCTTCATTTGTGAATATAGGAAACAAGCCACAGAAGGAACTGTAGTACCTGTGACTTCCTCATCAGTGTAAATCAGGTACTTTCATGTTACATCACAGCTGCTACAAATATCTCACATCTTTTAAAGCTCATTACTACTTAAAGCTACAATAAGTATTATACCTGCTAATAGCCCTTGTTATTTAATAAAGAAGCATGTTTAATGCTATAGGTATCACAAATTTGTTTTTTCCCCCCAATATTCTGATAATTTTCTTTAAAAGTGTGTAATTGGTTTTCTTTATAATACAATATATCTTTTAAGCTTTTAAAAACATTATTCTGGGAAGAGGTCTATGGGATTCACCAGACTTCCAAGATACTTATGTCAAAAAAAGTTTAAGATTCCTGCCATCTGCCATAGATTTGGAGATTCAAATGCAATTAACTCAAAACTAACTCACCTTTCCTCCATCCAATATTCCCTCCAAACTTTGTACCAATTCTTGATGACTTCCATTCTCATGTCCGGTGCCCACAGAACTTTCTAGCTCAGTTGTTTCTCTCCCCTGTCCTCCATGTCCAAAATAAAGAACATTGCCCCGTTCCCTTGATTTCCCTTAAACACAGCAACATGTGTCTTTAGATCCAGAGGGGAAAGCAGTGTAGAGGTAGGGTGGGGATTAGAAGGTGCAGAGCATGGCAGAGACTGTGGACTGCATATTGGAAATTCCAGTTATTTGAAAGTCCCTAGGGCCCATCTGCACAGGGAAAGAAGTTCTCTTGGGCGACTGGCAGCTCCTGTCCTGTGATCTTTCTCCTCCTTACACGCTGTTCTTCTTGGGCTGCTGCCAAACCCGGGGATTCCAGCTCATCATTTACTCGACCCAGTTAGCTTTCTCCTGATCTCACCCCTATCCATCACATCTGTGTATAGAAGACCTTGATTACATAACGAAGAGTTTTCTCCCTGAGAGGAGCTCTTCCGACAATGAAGGGACTATTTTTTCCCCCTATATTTATGTACAGTTTACATGAACTTGAAGGTAAAACAAGAAACTTGTAAGATATTTTGAACTCACTTGGGATGACTTTGGAGTGTCCGCTCTTCTTTATCATCAGAATTTCTGTGGGAATGTTTGAGAAACATTGCTTTAGGGCTTTAAGGAAGACAAAGGCTGATGGAGGGGGTTACATGCATTTAAAAGAAAATCCAGGGATTTCTCTGGTGGCGCAGTGGTTAAGAATCCGCCTGCCAATGCAGGGGACACAGGTTCGATCCCTGGTCCGGGAAGATCCCACATGCTGCCGAGTAGGTAAGCCCGTGTGCCACAACTACTGAGCCTGCGCTCTAGAGCCTGCAAGCCACAACTACTGAGCTATGCGCCACAACTACTGAAGCCTGCGTGCTCTAGAGCCCGTGAGCCACAACTACTGAGCCCACGAGCCACAACTACTGAAGCCTGCACACCTAGAGCCTGTGCTCCTCAACAAGAGAAGCCACCGCAATGAGAAGCCTGCACACCACACAAAGAGTAGTCCCCGCTCGCTGCAAATAGAGAAAGCCCGCGTGCGGCAACGAAGATGCAATGCAGCCAAAAAAATAAATAAAATAAAATCCATATTCCTTTACAGACCCCACAGTTTGTCTCCAGCCTCTTCTAGCCAGTCTCTCCCTTACTCCACTCTGTTCCAGCCTCATTGAACCTCTTGCGGTACTTAGAATCATCATCCCCAGGGCCTTTGCACTTGCTGTTCCCTTTGCCTGGGATGCTCTTCTGCATTCTCTCCACTGGCTCCTGCCCTTTCTTCTGATCAAATGTCATCTCCTCAGTGAGGTGTTTCCTGATTTCTCACCAAGATGCCTCCCGGCCTCTATTCATCTTTATCCCAGCACTTCTGTTTTTTACTTCATATCACTTACCATAATTAATTATTTTACTTGTTACATTTTAATATCTCTTTTCTCTACTGAAAGCAGCTCCGTGATGATAGGGACTGGGACTGATCTGTGCGTTGCTGCATCCCCAGTACATAGCACAGTGCTGGGCTTTTAGTAGGATCTCAATAAATATTTACTGAATGATTGAATGGAGCATAAAATGTGCCCCTCTCAGGATGGTTCTGTTTTCACAAGGGATTACTGAAGATGTAGAAGCTTCCTTATCAAAGGAATGAAGTTATGGTAGCAGGAAAAAAAGGCACAGGATTGATATTTTACATCAAGGGAAACGTCTTATGTGACATTTCTTCCAGTTAGTGCCATCTGATCTGCTAACCCAGAGGGCTGACAGGGCAGTTTTTGGAGAAGGTAAAAGATTACGCTTTGGGAGTCCTTTGTACGTTTTGTACAGCCAGAGAAATCAATTTGAAGAGGTGAGCGCTGAATTCAAGAACTATTTAGTTAAAAATTCTAGATTCAGGACAGTTAAGAATGACTGCAGGGCTTCCCTGGTGGTGCAGTGGTTGAGAGTCTGCCTGCCGATGCAGGGGACACGGGTTCGTGCCCTGGTCCGGGAAGATCCCACATGCCGCGGCGCGGCTGGGCCCGTGAGCCATGGCCACTGGGCCAGCGCGTCTGGAGCCTGTGCTCTGCAACAGGAGAGGCCACGACAGTGAGAGGCCCGCGTACCACAAAAAAAAAAAAAAAAAGAATGATTGCAAAATTTTCCACATAGCAAATGGTCAAAGATGTAGTCCTTAATAATTGTGTTATGACTTTTGGGTTGATTGTCTTTTAAAAATAATTTTTATTCTTTAATCCACAGGTCACAGTTTTTATCCACATGAACACACATGGCTTTGTTACGAAAAAGTAAGATTACAAACTTTTAAAAATTATGATTAAAAATAGATATTTTGGAGGACTGTTTTGATGCTGAATCTTATTCTTTTTCTTTTTAATCTTCTTTGGTTTTCATGGATGGTTTTCCCACAGACAGTTGTTGGCATCATCATATGAGGATGATTTCCGTAGAAAGTTGTTGAGTGTTTTGTTCAGAGGTGGATTTTTCATGAGAGGGGTCAGATGTTTCCATAAAAGTTGCAAATATTATTTATTTTCTCATTTTAAATAAGTATTCATGTTTCTGCCTAATTTAGCGTTTGTAATTTCGTATTCTTATTCTTAAAGATTCACTTCAAATTATGTAATCTTCAGACCCCATCAAAACCTGGACTTGCCTCTGATTTTATATCCAGTTGTTTGTGAATCTAGGGGAAAAATAATTACTTAATTGTGTTAGTTACCCTCAGAATAGAGTTGCCCAATGTGGCAGATGAAAAGACAAGATATACAGTTAGATTTGAATTTCTAATAAACTATGAATAATTTTTTAGTATAAGTATATCCCCAATATTGCATGGGACATACTTATACTAAAAAAGGGTCAGATGGTAGTAGACATTAGGCTGCTTCGTCAAAGTGGCTGTGGGAAGCGAATGTTAATCAGTTGTATCGATAAACTATAGAACTTTGTCCCTTATCTTCTGTTTCTGTATAGTTTTGTTTTAAACTGAGTATAGTATCTGGTTGTCTCTGGCTGAATCTGATAACCCAGAAAGGTAGAGAAGGGATGGATGTCAGCAAGGCAGAACCATTGAGCCTTAGGACATAGCTCTGGAAGGCATCCGTGGAGATTGTCCAACTCCTTCCTTTTACAAATGTGAAGACAAAGGCCTAGGGGCCAGAAAATAGATCAGTATGAGGCCAATAAGTATAAATATCTTGACACACAAAAATAGTAAATAATAATACGAAACAATTTTAAAGTCTTTATTGGGCCTACATTGCCTTTGGTAACTCTCAAAACACCCCTGCAAGGTAGTGGTTATTATTACAATCCCCATTTAGCAGATGAGCAGACTGAGGCCCAGAGAGGTTAAGTAACATGTCCAAGGCCACACAGCTAGTAGGTGGTAAAATGAGATTTGAGTCTGACTTCAAATCCCAGCCCTTTCCCCTTCTGCCAATGTTTACCAAACTGCAGGCATTTGTGTACTGCATATGGCAGTGTACCACTTTCTCAACTTTTCATCATCTGTGTTCCTTCTGTTCTGTGCATGACTTACTATTTTCTTTAAATTGACTCATTTAAAAAATTATAAGTGTATTTTGTAATAGAAAGTGTATATCCTTACTATAAGTAGAGTAACAGTTATGTCTCAGAAGAAGGTGATTGTACAAATATATATGGTTAGAGTAATGTTATTCAATTCTGGGTAGCTTTGGTTACCTGCCTGCATGTGAATTAGGACTGATTTCTCACTGTGATTTAATGTTCCTTAATGCTATGAACACAAGCCTCCTGAATCATCCCATGTACAACCAGTGGTGTATGGCTCCATACTTAGGAAAACACCATCCGACACCATTCTAGTTCTCAGTAGATCCTAAGGGCAAGCATCACTGTTTTGGAAAGGATGGCCCTGGAGGCTTAGACTGGGAAGAGGTATTGGGATCTTCTAACCTCTTACTCAGGGCAAGAGATTTATGTACATCATCCTTGGCCAGTGGTAGAACTAACTGAGAAGCAGCTGTTATAATGACTAAGAACATGTATTCATAATAAGCACTGGCTCATCATAAGTGTCATATAAATGTTGGCTATTATTTGCAACAAAGTATTCCTGCACAGAAAGTGGCTCCAGAGGCAACATCATGCAGTCATCAAGGTTGTAGCTTCTGCCGTCAGACTGCCTGGGTTTAGCCCTGGCTGTCCTTAAACTACATCTGTGTAGCCTTGAGTATCGGCAGTATCTCAGATTAACTCTTGACTCCACGTGCTACCTGCTTAGAGAAAGGTTCCAGGCCTCCAGTCCTGTGTATGTCAGGGACAGCGTCTGTTCCCACTGGCTATTCTAAACTTATTCCACAGTTTCAGTTTGATAGGTTATACTTGAACATGTTTCTGTTTTTATTTCAGTTAACCAGGTGTTGCTGTTCCTTTTGATTGTGACCATCTGTGGGATTCTGTATAAGAAAGTTCATAGGGGGACTGTGCTCAGGAACGAAACAGGTATGCATAGTGACCTCAGCCAGTCACAAAAAGTCAGATACTCTGTGATTCCACCAACATGAGGTACTTAGAGTAGCCAAATTCATAGAGACAGAAAGCATAGTGATGACTGCCGGGGGCTGGGTGGGGGGAGGGGAAAGGGGAGTTGTTGTTTAATGGGTATAGAGTTTCAGTTTTACAAAATGAAAAGCGTTAGGGGGATGGATGACAGTGATGATTGTACAACAGTGTGAATGTATTTAATACCACTGAACTGTACACTTGAAAATGGTTAAGACGGTAAATTTTATGTTGCGTATTTTACCGCAAAGAAAAAATATATTAAAAAAAAAGAAGAACGGGGCTTCCCTGGTGGCGCAGTGGTTGAGAGTCCACCTGCAATGCGGGGGGCACGGGTTCGTGCCCCGGTCTGGGAGGATCCCACGTGCCGCGGAGCGGCTGGGCCCGTGAGCCATGGCCGCTGAGCCTGCGCGTCCGGAGCCTGTGCTCCGCAACAGGAGAGGCTACAACAGTGAGAGACCTGCGTACCGCAAAAAAAAAAAAAAAGAAGAAGAAGAACGGAGCAGGCAGGCAGCCATGTGGTCCATCAAGATGAGATACCTAAGAACACAGTTTGAGTCCTTCCAATAGCTGGGTTCAGAGAGAAACAAAAATTCAGTCAGCTTCCAAGTACCTGCTTTTAGAATATCAACCCAAGGCCAAATTTTCAGTTGTGTTGTAGAATGATCAGTGCTATTCAAACTTAGCACATATCAGAATCACACAGAGGGCTTGTTCAAACACAGTCCTGGCCCCAGGTTTTGAATCGGTAGTTCGGGGGTGGGGCTGAGAATTTGCATTTCTGATGAACTCCCAGTTGATGCTGAGGCTGTTGGTTTTCGGACCTCACTCTGAGTGGCCTGCTCTGCATCCACCCTTCTGGAGTCTCTCAATAATTTCGCTTATGAGCAAAATCGCTGCATTGACCATATGTCCTCCTCCAGCTGCACTGGGAGCCCAGTTCCCCTCTTCGGGGGTGAATTGCATGGGATGGAACCTCACTTCTCCAAACATACAAAGCCAACACACACAAAAATTAAGTAGCACCAGTAGTGTTTTATTTTTCGTTAGTTTACTGTTTTATATCAGCAAAATGAATATACTCATTTATGGAAAATACAGAATATTACCTGGAGCTGTATCAGCCAAAGGCAGACACAGGTACTATTTTGGTGCATTGTATACATTCATATTCACACTTTTTTTTAAGCCAGAGGCTTAGGCACTGGACACTCTACAAGGAACAAAATAATGTCCCTGCTCTCGCAAAGCTGACTTTTTCAATATAAAAAAATTCATAAGGACTTCCCTGGAGGCGAGTGGTTAAGAATCCACCTGCCAATGCAGGGGACACGGGTTCGAGCCCTGGTCCAGGAAGGTCCCACATGCCGCGGAGCAACTAAGCCTGTGCGCCACAGCTACGGAGCCCGCATGCCTAGAGCCCGTGCCCCGCAACAAGAGAAGCCACTGCAATGAGAAGCCCGCCACCTCGAGGAAGAGTAGCCCCCGCTCACCTCAACCAGAGAAAAGCCCGCATGCAGCAACAGAGACCCAACACAGCCAAAAATTAATTAATTATTTTAAAATTCATAAAAAATTAAAAATATGTATAATCAGGTCTAGATGAACATTAGGAGCCTCTGGAACGTGAATGATTTCCATACATAGATATGTATGCAGATATTTATAGGGCATTATTGATAGTAGCCCCAAACTGGAAGCAATCCACATGGGAATCAAGTACTGAATATATAAAATGTGTTATATCCATGCAATGGAGTACTTTCCAACAGTAAAAAGGAACAAACTACTAATACATGATACAATATGAATAAACCTCACACACATACTAAATGAAAGATGCTAGACCAAAAACACCACATGTTATATGATTCCATTTAAAGGAAACTTCTAGGAAAGGCAACTCTATGGAGACAGAAAAACAGGTCAGTGGTTGCCTGGGGCTGGGAGTGGGAGTGGCTTGACTGCAACCCAGCTGAAGGGAAATTTTCTGGTGATGAAAATTGTTCTAAAATGGGATTTTAGAACATTCTAAATGTTCTAAAATGGGATAAATTTACTAAATATCATTGAACTATGTACTTACAGTAGGTAAGTTTAAAGAAATCTGTATTAGTCTGCCTGGGCTGCCATAACAAAATACCACAGACTGGGTAGCTTAAACAACAGACATTAATTTTCTCACAGTTCTGGAGGCTGGAAGTCCAAGATCAAGGTGCCGGCAGGGCTGGTTTGTCCTGCAGAGGAACGCCTTCTCTCTGTGTCCTCACGTGGCCTGGTGTCTTTTCCTCTTCTTATAGGGACGCTAGCCATATGGAATTAAGGGTGGGCCTCATTTAACCTAACTGCCTCTTTAAAGGTCCTATCTCCAAATACAGTCACATTCTGAGGTACTAGGGGTTAGAGCTTCAACATATGAATTTTAGGGGTACGCAATTCAGTCCATAGCAGTATGTAACTAATGACTCAATAAATTGCTTTGAGAAAGGTCGAGAGAGAGAGAGACAGAGACAGAGACACAGACAGACAGAGACAGAGACAGAAAGAGAGAGAGAAGGTCATACAAGGCCAAATGTGGTCTGAACTTTGAGCTTGTTACTCCTCACGTTTTACTTCCTGCCCATAAACCAACACATTCAGTCGGCAGATCGCATTGCAAATTCCTTTCTCCATGGAAAGAAATGAGTTGCTTTTATAATAGCTGTTAAAAGAACTGTGAGGAAATGCACATCCTGACTAATTGGCTATATATTTATATACGATAAAGTGTTTTCACCACATGAATGGATCCAATAGCACATTTTTATCCCACACAGTGTTAAAATTTAAAAAAAGAGAGGGAATCAGTGTTATGAAATACCACTCAAAAGAACATAGTTGGCATGGAAAGATGGATGTCTGTGGTATGTAAGTGGAAAAAGCAGGTTACAGAAGACTATGAAAAGTATGATTTCATTTTTTTTTTCAGTTTAAAACTTTTTAAATTTGTTTCAAAGTTAAACCCAAGACACACTGACTTTATAGGAAATCCACTGAGAAATGTTTTTCTAGGCTGGGCACCTCTTTCCCTTTAGTCTCACCCAGCAGCGTATGCACATGTTAATTACTTTCATTTTATAATCACTGCTGTCCCACCACTATACCAAGATCACCTAAACTGTGTGTGTAGCATTCTGAATGTTCTTAGTTACACCCTAATTTCACTAACTGCAAAAGATTTTCTGGGATACCCTGTCACTTGAATTTTTTGGCTACTTTTGAAGATGAAGTCCAAAGAACTCTTAAATGATTCTCCTTTGCGGGGGGGAGGGTGGTATTTTGGTTTTAAAATAATACATCAAATTTCATGTAATATTTATATAATATGTAGTATATGTGCTTTTGTGTGTACATTAAGAAGGGTTTGAGAGACACATACCACACTGGTAACCTTTGGAATGTGGGCTGCGAGGTCTGCAAAAAACAGTCACCATTTAGATACTCTTCTGTTTGACTGGAATTTTCCAGAGGTGCATGTTAATATTTTATAGACTTTATTTTTTAGAGCAGTTTTAGTTTCACAGCAAAACTGAGCAGAAGGTGCAGAGATTTCCCCCATACCCCTTTCCACCACACACACACACACACACACACACACGTGCACACGCACACATGCGCGCACACATGCACTCGCTCACACACACGCGCTCATACACACACACACACACACACACACACACACACACACAGCCTCCCCCACTATTAACATCCCGTACCAGAGTGGTACATGTGTTACAATCTGTGGACCTATGTTAACACATCATTTTCACTAGTGTCCATAGTTAAATTTTTTTTTTTGGCCATGCTGTGCAGCATGCAGGATCTTAGTTCCCTGACCAGAGATCAAACCCATGTCCCCTGCAGTGGAAGCAGGGAGTTCTAACCATTGGGCCACCAGGGAATTTCCACCAGTGTCCATAGTTTACATTAGGGTTCACCCCTGGTGTTGTATATTTTATGGGTTTTGAGAAATTTATAAGGACATTTATCTATCATTATAGAATACAGAATAGTTTCAGTGCCCTAAAAATCCTCTGTACCTCACCTATTCCATATTAATCTTCACAATTTTTAAAACATTAATTCAAAGAACTAGTGTCATAACGTGAAGTCCAGAGGCCCTGGGAAGTCATGTACTGAAGAAAAACATGGTAGCATTCTATGGAATCTCCTGATAATGACACTCCATGGAATCTCCCGACAGTTTCCTTGCAGTCAGCATGCTGGTGATTCACTCTTGGCCCATTTGGGGTGCAGCAAGTTTATATGTTTGGCTAAAATAGTTCTAATTTGAAATGGGATTCAGAGATTTGGCACTGGGAGTGCAGACATTTCACCTCTTCTAGAAATGGACATTGTTTGATAAGAGTTACTTGTGAGAAGGGTCTAAAGCAATATAATAAATTTCTGGTCCATATGCCATTATTATATGAGATTTTTATGGGTACCAAATGGCTTCTCATAACAAACCTTTTAATGGTCTGGCTCAGGCAGCATTTGGTGTAACAGATCCAAGTAGTACAATGGCTGATTCCCAAAGATTGCTAGGATGGGGCATTGGTGAAGAATTACAGTTGAAAAATCTTCCCACCCTTCCTCCAACGTGCCTTCATCTATCATTCTGTCCAGGAAAGACTTCTAGGCAGAGAGCATTTTGGCTTAGGTTAGCTCCCAGATTCTCTGACTGGCAGAGGCTTTTAAGCAGTATGGTGGTGTGATGTGTCTGCAGCAGAGCTGTAAACTCAGTGTTTGACCTTCCCTTGGGGTGCTCTTCTTTCAAGGCGACGTGTTCCTCCAAACCTCATTCTGCCCATAGCCTGATAAAGGACTCTATCTGAGCCTGACAGCCAGGTACTGCCCCAGATTTTCAACCCTTCCCTCTTTCTTTGCGCCTAAGAGTCACCCATGAATTATTCCTCTAGGGCCCTGTTCTCTAAGGCCAATACACCATATCTGTTTAGTTGATTTCAGCAAACTTTCATTAAGTGCTTGCTAGGTGCCAGACTCAGTGGGGATAATACAATGAGCTTACAGTCTAGTATAGGAGGCATACACATGAATAGATTCTTCCCATGCAGTGTGGTGAGTTCTCAAATAGAGGTTTCTAATGAATTCACCCAGCCAGCCAGCCAGCCAACCATCCAAAATGTATTGAGAATCTACCATGTTCCAGCACTGGGCTAGCTGCAGAGGAGACAGAGGTGAACAAGATACTGTCCCAGCCTTCACAGAGCTCCTAGTGTTACAGGAGAGAAAGGAAAGACATGCTACCAAATAAATTGCAGTGCAGCTGGTAAATCCACTCACAAGCAAGGACAGAGTGACCATGGGTGAGGGCTGAACTAATTTGTGTTAGTGAGCTGTTAAAGGCTTCCTGGGGGCTCCCATGTCTATACTGCATTTGGAATGAATATGTAATAGTTAGACATGCAGGAGGGGATGAAAATAATATTCCAGGTATCAGAAACAGCCTGTGAAAAGGCATTAAGATAAGGGACAACAGTAAGGTGCCAGTATTCAGGGAACCGCTAGTATTTTTGCAACGCTGGAATAGAAGTAGACAAGGCTAGAGAAGTGAACAGGGACTGGATCCACGTGTGCCAGGAATGGAATGTGGCTCTATCCTATAGAAACCATGGGAGAACTTTAAGCAATGAAGAAACATAGTCAAATTTTCATTTAGGCAAATCACTTAGATGCCTGCAGGTACCATATGATTAGGCAACATACCACATGATTAGGGGACCTCCCCAAGATGACAGTTTAGTTCAAAAGGAACAGTCCCTTAAGAAATTTTTTCTTCTCTTTATAAAAGCAACCTGTAATTACTTTGGAGAATTTGACTGCTAATATTTAAAGAAACACAAATAAGGAAATTAAAATTACTCAATTCTATAAATAGACATAGATCCATTTGCAAATATGCATGTGTCAAGTTGGGATCAAATACTGGAAAGGATTTTGTGTTCTCTCCCCCCCACCCTTAACATTATATTATGAGCATTATCTCATGCCAGCAAATATACTGTGAAAAATTATTGTAGTGGTGGAAATTTCACTTGTGGAGGAAGGTGGTGGAAGAGATATAGGAGATAAAGAGGGAGGCCTTTCAATATTTCTTTTTTTTTTTTTTTTTTTTTTTTTTTGGTATGTGGGCCTCTCACTGTTGTGGCCTCTCCCGTTGCAGAGCACAGGCTCCGGACGCGCAGGCTCCGCGGCCATGGCTCACGGGCCCAGCCGCTCTGCGGCACGTGGGATCTTCCCGGACCGGGGCACGAACCCGCGTCCCCTGCACCAGCAGGCGGACTCTCAACCACTGCGCCACCAGGGAAGGCCCTCAATATTTCTTAAATTGTACAAAGCAGAGTACCTGGTGGTTAGTTTCATACACGTTTGTTGGATTAAATATCAGCTAAAACTACCCTGGGTCTGAAAAATAGAGAGTTTGCAAAAAGACATCTGTAAAGAAAGAGAGAGCTTTAAGTAAAACTCAGATATCTGTTTGATAGTGAATACTCTACATACTGATAATTATTATTCTTCATACCTGAAAGTTGTGTTGTGGTACCGAAATATGATGTTATGACATTAGTATTTTATATCATAGCCAAGGATCAGAAGAATAATCAATTATTCATCTTATGCATTAGTCATACTTTTTCATTTATCTCCTTTTTTTGCCATCAACTTTTGACTCTCTCAACAAGAGCATGGATAACAGAAAGCAAGATCACAAGCAGTATATTTTATAGCAATGTAGGCAAGGTAAATATTCCAATTCAGACAAGAGTTGAAGAATGTTGAATCAAATGAGGCTTTTCAGTTCTTCACATATTTTTCAACTGTGTGTATGTGTTAGGCTATCTGATTGGCTTCTTTAAGAGAGCTCCAAAAATAATAGTGACTTAAGCAAAATAGAAGTTTATTTTCTCTCTCAAGTGAAAGTCTGATGTGTCAGTTCCATAATCATCCAGATCAGGATCCTTTCTATCTTATAGTTTTGGTGTCCTCAAGAGGCAGCTTCCATCTCATGGTACAAGATGGCTGCTTGAACTCCTATCATCATATCAACATTCCAGGCAATGGGAAGGGGGAAAAGAAAAGGGGAGGGTAAGCATATTCCTTTTAAAGGCAAACTCAGGCGTTGCACGTATACTGGCACTAACATCCCATTGGTCAGCACTTGATCACACAGAGCTGCAAGGGAGTCTGGAAAAATATTCTTAGTGGTTGGCTGTGTGCCAGCTAAAGTTCCAATGTTGTATTTCTAAGAGAAGAAGGAGAGACTGGGATATTGGAGAATAATCGGCAATCTCTTCCCCACCATGCTATCTTCCCCCTGGAGTGTGGAAAGCAAGACTTCCACACTGTGAAATTCCTTCATGTTCCAAGACTCTGATTTTGATGTTTCCAGATGATGACTCTGAGACTCCTGAGGATATGGAAGATGAGATTCCGGTGGTGATTTGTGCAGCAGCAGGGAGGATGGGTGCGGCTATGGCTGCCATCAACAGCATCTACAGCAACACTGATGCCAACATTTTGTTCTATGTAGTTGGACTCCGGAACACTCTGTCCAGAATACGGTAATCTGTGTACTATAGACTTTGGAGTTTTCTACTTTCTTTTAATTGTCCTTGTCTTTCTTTACATGGATTCCCTTCTTTGTTTTGATAAATGTCCTTTAAATTAATAAGGGGATGACCTGAGGTTTACCTGATGGCCTGACAAACGTGTTCCTAGCTAAGGAAATTTGAGCAAAGTCTCATTAATCCGGTAGGGCCATGCATCATTCTGCAGAAGTGAATTATCTAATGAATGAAGGAAACCCAATCCTTAAGCAGTTTATATGAGTCTTTCTTTCTAAAAGTTTCTCTTTTCTCTGCTGTCTTAACCTGAGAGACTATTAATATAATAATTTAATATGGCTCAGAATCATCACTAATTATAATTTTTAAACTGCAGAGTGGTCTCTTTCCTATCATACACCATACTAAAACATAAATTGGAGTTGGATTTAAAAGAAATAAACAGGAAATAAAATTCTAAATGTCTTCCTAAAATGTGGGATAATTGTATCATTTGGGTATGGAGAGTGACTCCTTGAGCCCAAGGAAAAAAACTGACAGATTTGACTGCTAATATTTAAAAAGTTTTAACTGGTGAAAAACACTAAGTGAAACTGATCACACAACAGATTAGGCAAGGTATTTTCAACAAGTATTATAGACAATGGATTACTATCCAAAATGTATAAAGAATTCTTACCAAAAAAATTCAAAAAGATGAGCATATAGTAGAAAAATGAGCACAGAATACAGACAATTCACAGAAAAAAACACTATAAATGGTCAGCAAACACGAAAAGGCATTCCATGTTACTAATAGGGAAACGCAAATGAAAACAATGGTGTATCATTGCACTCATCAGGATGGTAAAAACTAAATAGGACAACACCGTCCTGTGCAGGAAAATGGACATGCTTATTCCTTGTTTACACAATGTACCCTTCATAAATTGGTAAAGCAATTTTGGGAGGGCAATATGGCAATATCTAATAAAATGGTATATGCATATATAGTTTGACTCATCATTCCACTTCAACAGCTGGGAATCTGTGCTGCGGAAATTCTAGTACATATGACCAAAGTATATGTACAATAATGTTAATTTCGGCATTATGTGAAGTGGTAAAAAAATTGTGAAGTGCTTAAATGTCCGTCAGTGAAAGAATATTTAAATGAACTATGGAATATGATCCAGCTGTTAACAAAGAAAGAAGGCATAGAATATCTCCAAGACATATTACTAAGTGGAAAATACAAGTTGCAGTACACCTCATATAGGATGACCCACTTGATGAATGTCTTAATCTGTTTGAGCTGCTGTAACCGAATGCACAGACTGGATGGCTTGGCTTAAAAACAAGAGAAATTTACTTCTCAGGTTCTGGAGGCTGGGAAGCCCAAGTTCTAGGTGCCAGCAGATTCCATGTCTGGGAAGGGCTCATTTCGTGCTTCACAGCAGACTGTCTTCTCGCTGTGTTCTCACATGGCAGAAGGAGTAAGGGAGTTCACTGGGATGAACGTCTTTTATAAGGGGCACTAGTCCCATTCATGAGGGCTTCATCCTCATGACCTAATCGCCTCCTACAATCCACACCTCCAAATACCATCACACTGGGGATTAGGTTTCAACATACAAATCTGTGGGGGACACAACATTCAATCTATAGCAATGAAATCAAAACGCCCAAACTGTAAATTTGTACATGTACATATATGTATTTCTGTAAAGAAAAAGACCCAGAAAGATCCCCAGCTGTTAACAGCGACTATTTCTAAGGAGGATGGAGGAAGTGGAGAGAGCAGAGATGAAGGGAAGTTCAAGGTATTTCAAGTTCTGTGAGACTGAGAACACATAAGGGGAGAGGGTGGAGAGGAGGAGGAAGAGAAAGTGGGGAGCAAGGACAGAAGACTGTATATGTACAGAGGCAAAGGTAAATTCAAATCATCCTTGGAGTCAAAACAGCAGAGTAAACACGATTCAGTCAAAGCAGCAGGTTCAGAAGGCCAGGCTTCCTTACAGTGCTGTTAACCCATGGCAAAGAGAGCACCATCGGGCTTCCCTGGTGGCACAGTTGTTGAGAGTCCGCCTGCCGATGCAGGGGACGCGGGTTCGTGCCCCGGTCCGGGAAGATCCCACATGCCACAGAGCGGCTGGGCCCGTGAGCCATGGCCACTGAGCCTGCGTGTCCAGAGCCTGTGCTGCGCAACGGGAGAGGCCACAACAGTGAGAGGCCCATGTACCGCAAAAAAAAAAAAAATTAAAAGGAGAGCACCGTCAACCACAGATGCTGCTTTATAAGAAAGAAGGAACTTTTTGTTCTAGTTTCCTGTGGAGATTATGTGGATCTGGGGAGATATTTGGTTATTACTATTTTGCTTCATTTCCTTTGCAGAAAGTTATGTGAATGAAAAAAAAAAGATTCAAAGCTAAACCAGATGGGGAAAAAATCAGAAGGATTTATAGACTAGACTCTACTAAGGTTGCACATATTTTATTTTTAACTTTCTATGGAGGCAAGAGATTGAGGCAATAGGCAAATTGAGGAAAGTTTGGAGGTGTGTGCTCGAGGTTCTTTTCTGTTTTTGTCATCCCTTTAGAAAATGGATCGAACATTCTAAACTGAGAGAAATAAACTTTAAAATCGTGGAATTCAACCCTATGGTCCTCAAAGGAAAGATCAGACCAGACTCCGCGAGGCCTGAACTGCTCCAGCCTGTGAGTAGGGATTGCACATGTCGGGGATGGTTCTCGGTGAGACCTTGTTCGGTGTGAACACCAGCCACTGGGATGCCCACAGAATGCTGCAGAAGCCTAACAGTTTTAGGTGTCTACCAAACACTGCTTATTTATAATTCAAAAGCCACCTACTGCAGAAAGGATGTAAGATGGTTTACATAAACCATAATGAAGCTATGAAAGAAGAAACGAAGCGTAAGAAGATGCAGGATGCATTTATGTGTGTAAATATGCCTGTGGGGCAGGGGAGGGCCCGAGTTATGAGGCCTAGAAAAAGTATTCCCAGCTCAGAGACAGTTGTGTGTACCGTGCCGGGACCTTACACTTAGCTCAGAGTATCCCAGTAGCTGAGGAGAAATGGTAGCGAGATGGATTATATACTTCAGAGTATTGACATACTTTCAGGAGACACCAACTTGCTTCCTGGCATTGGGAATCTTAAGGTGTTTTACTGCAAGAGCTCTTACAAAAGGGACCCTCTTCTGCATAAAGAGTGGTGTTTTTGATGGCAGGTGTACAGGAAATGCAGCCACCTTCTACATGTGATGATTATTTAAATCCATCCTTGAAAATTAACTAAATTCGAAGCCCTCTGATGATAAGATCTTTTCCCAATTCCAGATATTTATTATCAAGAGTGCTAGCTGAGTTGGGACTTTGCATTATACAGTATTGTAGCTATTAAAACGTTGAGACCCCCATCCTCAGCCCATGCTTCTCTGGCTTTTTTCTGGTTCAACGAGCTAAGAGGGTGAACCTGTGTGTGTGATGTGATGACGTGTGAGATGAGCTCCACATGCGCACGCACATGTGTGTGTATGTATGTGTGCACGTGTGTGTGTGCTCACGCACACGTGTGTACGTATGTGTGCACTGTGTGCGCACACACGTAAGTGTGCATGTGTGTTTAAGGCTGCTTTAGTTGACAGTAGTCAAATTACTGAGTGTAGAGGAAAGCAGACAGTTTGTGGCCAGAAAGATTGACAGCCTCTGTGACTCCCGCTGCATCAGTTCACAGAGATGAAAGCGGTGACAGTCTCAGCAGTGGGGGGTTTGGATCTAGAAGAACTGCTGACCAGCGCTGGTTTCGGTCCCAGGGCCCAGGTAAACTGGGCATCAGGAAGCTCAGGTGAGACCTCTTTGCAGCCTCTGTTTTATTCTGCTCCAGACCTGGAGCTGAGCAGAGGCCATGGTCAAAGCTGACCCCCCCAGCACACCTATTAGTCACTGGGCCTTCTGTCTTTTCCCCACAATCACTGCTTTTGTTGTTTTAACAGCTGAACTTTGTTCGATTTTATCTCCCTCTGCTTATCCATCAACACGAGAAAGTCATCTATTTGGATGATGATGTAATCGTACAAGGTATGCTCACCGATGCCAAGAACACTGGGAAACAGAGCAGCTGATAAGTAGAATGACCGTCTCTCTTCATTTTTGAAATATCTAGCGGCTCAGTGATTTTGATCGCTTATTAAATTGGGGAGTATAGTGTTGTTAATCAGGGAATACTTTGAAAACGGGTTGATACTTTCTGGGACAATCCAGTTGACTTTCTGAGAGCCACTCTCTGATTGTCAAAGTCTGTAATAAGTAGCTTGTAAAAGTCTGTAATAGGTGGCCTTTCCTTTTTCTGCACGCCTAAAATGTAGGGGGATAAAACCTCACTGATAACATTCTTAGAAGCGAGCTAAGTTTTAGTGTGAAATGTCACCTTCTCTCTCGCGCGCGTGCAAAATAAAACAAGCATTGGTGTGGTACGTACACAGCAACAGAAATAAGGAAATCTGACGAGTGTTGATCTGAGCGTATTATCAAGTGGCTTTTTAAATTGATACGACCTGTTCTTATCAAGACAATCGCCAAGCCACTTGAAACCAAGGATCACATACTTTTCCCCCACAGCAAAATCAGGGATTGTTGAAGCTCGAGGCTCTATCTAGCCCTAGAATGAGTGCTGTACTATTGTAACTCGTGGTGTTTGTGAATCCAGGGGACATCCAAGAGCTGTACGACACCACCTTGGCCCTGGGCCACGCGGCAGCTTTCTCAGATGACTGCGATTTGCCCTCCTCCCAGGACATACACAGACTTGTGGGGCTGCAGGTGGGCACATGTCTCGGGAATCCTCCCTTTGCCCCTTCTCCTCCCTGCACTTCAGAACGAGTGTCATCCTCACCTTGGAGAAGACTGGTGGACTGCTGGGAGGCAAACAGCCAGGGCCCCGGGCTTCCCATTCACATGCCAGCTCTGCTCCCACCGACTCCGGGGCAAGTTACTCACCCCTGCAAGTCCTGCTTTCCTTACCTGAAACATGGCAACAGTAGCATCTATTTGGTTGTGTTTTTGTGAGTTGTGATGAAATAACATGATGTCAAAGTGTCCATTAAATGCTCCAGGAACGATGGTTGTTATCTAAGTCACTCGCAACCACATTCTATGGCAGAGATGGTGTTTTCTGTAAAAGAGACTCACTGAACCTTTGGTTCTGTTTTCAGTTTTGACCATTATTCCCTGCCCCCTCAGTAGAGGAAAATACTGATTTTGTTCCAAGGTAAAGAGCTCCTTACCCTGGTAGAAATGAAGACAGTCGAACCCAGATGTAACACTGAAACCAAAAGAATGGCTTTACAATACAAGATGCTCTTACGAATCAAATGCTGTTCTTCAAAAAAAGTTCCAGGAAATAATTTTACATGTGTGACATTTAAGCTGTGACACACTTTAAGGCCTAGGCCCTGGGGCCAGAACTGCCTGTCAAAATCTTGGCTCCATCACTTAGTAGCTTTGTGACCTTGGGCAAGTTACTTACTCAGTGGTTTTCTCCCTCATTTCTTAAATAGAGGTAATAACAGTATCAATACTTCTCTGGTAGGATTCTTGGGAGAGTTAAATTAGTTAATACATGTAAAGCTATCGTATGCAACTAATGAGGTAATATGCATGAAGTTCTTAGAACAGTGCCTGCACATAGAAGAGTGCTTAAATAGTTCCATTACATCCATGTTGTCTTTGAGCATACCATGAGGTGGGTGAAACAGTGTGTCCTTCCTCATTTTACATTCACTCAAAACTAGCTGTTGAGTGCTTGCTATGTGTCTCACACTGTTTTAGGTGCTGGTAACACAGCAGATAAAACTGAAATTCCGCCTTTGGGTAGCTTACATTCTAGTGGGAAGAGGCGGTCAGCAAGCAAGTAAAATATTGAACAGAGGATTAGGGTGGAGGTGGGGTTGGATTTTAAGTTGGGTGGTCAGGGAAGGTTCCACTGAGACGTCGCTGAGCCTACACCTGAAAGAGCTGAGGCAACTACCTTAATAGATATTTAGGGGAAAAACATTTCAGAAGAGGTAACAGCAAATGCAAAGGTCCTGAGGCAGGGGTGTGTTTGGTGTATTAAAGGAACAAGGAGGTCAGTGTGGCAGAGGGGTCAAGGGGGAGAATCATGGAAGTTGGACAGGTAATGGGGGTGGGGTAGATGGTGGAGGGCATGGCAGGAATTTTAGGGAGTCTGGGTTTTACTCTGAATGAGAGGGGAAGCCACTGGAGGGGCTTTGAGCAGATGAGTAACACTGAGACAGAGTGGGATTGAAAAGGGTGGAAGCAGGACACAGGTTGGGAGGAGCTGGCAGAAATCCAGTGAGTGGTAATTATGGTTTGGACCAGGAAGGTAGTAGAGACAGTAAGAAGTGCTTGGCTACTGGGGACTTTCCTGGTGGTCCCGTGGTTAGGACTCCATGCTCTCACTGTTGAGGGCCCAGGTTTGATCCCTTGTCGAGGAACTAAGATCCCACAAACCATGTGGCGCGGTCAAAAAGCTTGGCTTCTGAATATATTTTGGAAGATGGGACTGACAGGATTTGCTGAGATCTGGATGAAAAGTGAGTGAGGAGTCTAGGATGACCTAATGACCTTAGGTGTCTGTCTAACTGGAAGGATGGAGTGGACACTGAAGTAGGGCAGGTTGTAGGAAAGCAGGTTTGGGATAGGATTGGGGTCAGTTTTGGGGTGTAAGGAGAGCTGCCTTACTAAGCACCCCCAAGGACAGGTAGAGCTGGCAGATGTAGTAGACCTGGAAATCCAGAGGAGAGGTCCGGGCTGTCTACACGGAGAGATTTAGAGCCATGAGACAAGATGAGGCTGTCTAGGGAGTTGATGCTGCAGAAAGGAGCAGATGCTGGACATGAGACTAGGGGCACTCAGTTTTTAGAGGTTGGGGAACAAGAGAAAACTGGGAAGGGTCTCCAGGAAGTGGCCAATGACACAGGAGGAAGCCCAGGTGCTGCATGATGGTCTCAAGAAAGTGGTTATTTTCCAGAAGCAAAAGATTCCTTGGTCAAAAGCACACATATCCTCTTCCTTTATAGAACACGTATATGGGCTATCTGGACTACCGGAAGAAGACGATAAAAGACCTTGGCATCAGCCCCAGCACTTGCTCTTTCAATCCTGGTGTGATTGTTGCCAACATGACGGAATGGAAGCACCAGCGTATCACCAAACAATTGGAGAAATGGATGCAAAAAAATGTAGAGTATGTGTGGCCGTCTACCATTTTTTCCATGCTTGGGAGTAAAATTATTCCATTAATTTTCTATGCATAGCTCAGGGGTTAGAAATATTTCAGACATCTGAGGTCAGATTTTCTTACAGAGGCACTGTTGAGAAAAAAGGGAGCAGTGGATGAAAAATCCGTCCTCAAACGATATGTCATAGGAGGTGAGATCCTGTGCAATCCCTTATTATACAAACATTTTCTAATAAATTGTTTAGTAATGTGATTTTTAAATCTTCTCCCAGAATTCTAGTGAACCTTTTTGACTGCAAATCATTTATCTTAGTCGAGTTTCTCCTTCTTACATAGATTTATTTTTAAGAATTATTTTATAAAGTCAACTTTTTAAAAAATAACACTTAACACGGGCTTCCCTGGTGGCGCAGTGGTTGAGAGTCCGCCTGCCGATGCAGGGGACACGAGTTCGTGCCCTGGTCTGGGAAGATCCCGCATACCGCGGAGCGGCTGGGCCCGTGAGCCATGGCCGCTGAGCCTGCACGTCCGGAGCCTGTGCTCCGCTACGGGAGAGGCCACAACAGTGAGAGGCCCGTGTACTGCAAAAAATAAAAATAAAAAAATATCACTTAACAACATTTAATGACATGGCCTTAAAATTTATAATCCATGCATTGACAATTCCAAAAACTAATTTAGAAATTCACAATACCAATTGGAAATTTTAACATACTTCTCTCAGTAAATGATAAAGACTAAAAATTAGAAAGCTTATAGAAGAGTTGAACAAGACAGTTTACAAGCTTCATCTTTATACATATTGATAAGACATTTTAAATATCAAAGAATTCATATAAACTACCTTTTTATTGTAAATTAATTAAATGTAATATCATTAGCAAAAGAAATATGATGGGGAAAACATTATAGGCCATGTTTGAAATTCATAGACAGAAGATAGTATTCCAGAAGAGCAGGTTCAGGAAGATATTTCAACATTTTAAGGAAGGGAGAAAACAGGTATTATACCTGTATGGGTTAGGGGGTAAGCCTACAACCAGTCAAAGGCCCTGTGAGTCTGGTTCCTGGAGACATCAGAGCAATTGATCCTTGTACTGATCCCACTGTACTGAGTTTAGGAACATACCTGGACTAAACTCATGTTGGCCTGTAGGGGTTGAGGGAGATGCCTGAATGTACTGTATTGAATTGCTCTCGGTAATAATATATTATATAACAATAAGTTTGATGATCTCAGGCATATATTCCAACTAGCCTATGGTCAGACTTCCTCTGGCCTGTTAAGATTGAGAATGCTGGGTTTCCTGAACAGTGATATTACCCTCATTCACTTAGACGTTATAATCCATAACTGCAGGATCTTAGGGTGTGGAAATTTGCCCTTCCATCTGTCCTGGAAAATGTGCTGTGTATCCTGACATCACTAACTTCCTTAAGGATCCTTTAGAAAAATGAATCCAGCTTGATTTCCTAAAGCAATGTCTGTGTTTGGTCTTTCGTCCGTTTAAGCCCCCAATGAAATTTATTAAGTCCTGTTTGTAAAGTCAACTTTTTAAAGATTGAATTTTTTGTATCAACTTTAGAATTTTTTTAAAATTTATTTTTGGCTGCGTTGGGTCTTAGTTGCTGCGCGCGGGCCTTTTCTCTAGTTGTGTTGAGTGGGGGCTGCTCTTCGTTGCGGTGCACGGGCTTCTCATTGCAGTGGCTTTTCTTGTCACGGAGCACGGGCTCTAGGTGCGTGGGCTTCAGTAGTTGTGGCACGTGGGCTCAGTAGTTGTGACTCGCAGGCTCTAGAGTGCAGGCTGAGTAGTTGTGGCGCACAGGCTTAGTTGCTCCGCGGCACGTGGAATCTTCTGGGAACAGGGCTTGAACCCATGTCCCCTGCATTGGCAGGCGGATTCTTAACCACTGTGCCACCAGGGAAGTCCTAGATCAACTTTAAAAAATGCATGATACGTTGACTGACTTAAAGCTAAGAAAAGTAAAGTAAAATAAAGATTGAATTTTTAAATCATTTTTCATCATTGAAGTTTTAAGAGAGAAAATAAAAATAACACAACTACTATTATCATGGCATTGTATATCTTGTCCATCTTTTTTATCTGGATATTTTTAATATTATCATAACCTTGAATTTGTGAGTAAAGTCATTCTAAATAACGTAGGATCAGAATTTGGGATCTTCGAAGTTTGCCATAAAAAGGCCTGAGAAGTAAAATGGCAAAATATTAACACTCTGTGAATCAAGGTAAAGTATATGGGAGTTCATGGTATTCGTCTTACAATTTTGTGTAGGTTTAACAATTTTCAGAATAAAAAGTTGGAGAAAAATGAAAGACCATAGTTATATAGTGAGGGACTGTCTTACACCTTTTAAAATGATTAGATTCTGCTTCATCTGAGTCTGTGGGACTCCAGGACAAATGTTGCTTTTTTATTCTGTTTCTTAGGGAAAATCTCTACAGCAGCTCCCTGGGAGGAGGGGTGGCCACCTCCCCAATGCTGATTGTGTTTCACGGGAAATACTCCACCATCAACCCCCTGTGGCACATAAGGCACCTGGGTAAGTATTTCAGAAGAACACCAATGTGCATTTTATAGACCCAATGAGCACCAAGGCGAGGAGCGTGTGCTATTGCACCAGCTTCCTCAATTCAGATCCTCCAGGTGACCTTGGAGGTAACCTTGGACATGTTACTTAAGCCTTAGATTCTGCAAATGCAGGTGATAAAAATGACCTGAGAGATGTGTTTCTAGGAATTCAGGAAAAGCAATTAGACTCATGCTTAGCATATAGTATGTGCTTGCTAAACATGAACTATTGTTACGATGGAACTTTCACTGTCAGAACTTTTTCACGTGCCTTTATTGCCCTCTTGCAGTAGCCCGTAGTGGACAAAACCAAATGAATTACCGTAATAGTTTATGATGAATTTAGATAGCCGGCAATTTCTCTTTTAAAAAGAAGTTGTTTAATGACTGCACTACGTGAGTCCCTCAAGCCTTTTATTCACTCTTCACTACAGGAGTACAGGCTCTGGGGTATGGACTGGAATCCCAACTCTGCTATTTTCTATGACCTTGGGCAAGTTACTCAAGCTCTCTGTGCCATAGTTTCTTCACTTGTGAAAGGAAGCTAATAGAACCTTATGTTTTTACAAGGAACAAATCACCTAATACGTGTAAACTGCTTAGAACAGAGCCTGGCACAGAAGACATTCACATTCATTCAAACATATGGCCACAACCCATTAGCCAAAACCACTGGGCCAGATCTGTTTAGAAATACAGAAAGGTTTTGAATTTTTAAAAGGTAATGTTGTGCACATACTTACATTATGCAGTACCGTGAGAGGGTTATAGATTTTGCTGCCAAAGAAGTTATTAAAAATCTTTTTGTTTCCAGACATTTGGGGATTGATTATTTTAGAACTGGAGACAGTGGATTGTGGACTTATATTTACCAGGTGCCCATACGCTGCCAAGCCCTGGGCTAGGCTCCAGGGATAGACATGAACATTCCTTCTCTCAGAACGATCCTGCAAGGTGATATGTCCCCTACTCTCCCTTGAAAAAGGAAAGACAGACAAAACTGTGGAAGTTGGGTTACTGTCTCCTCTGAATGATGCTGTGTAGGTTTGTTTCTGCCTCACCAGAATCTCCCGAGTTTTCTGAGCATCCGTATGCATAGAAGGGTGACACGGGGACATTAAGGACACTAATATTCTGTCTGATTCGCTTTATAATAATGTTGGGTTCACTGTTAGGTCAAACATCAACATTTCCATGTGATGAGTGTGTAGAAAATCTCATCAAAGTAGAATATCTATTAAAATGTTGTGTAGGAACAGCTATGCGGAGCTTAGATCGATAGGGTTAGAGCATTTTATGATCTTGGAACAGAGACTCAGAATTACATTTTATGAACCATCTAACTTATTGACAAGTAGGAAGGAGCAGAATCTTCCCAAGGGAGAGAAGTCATTTTTCCTTGTAGAACAGAGCCTACGTCCCTGCTGAACGTTTTGGAATCAGGGATGGTCTGCAAAGTAAAGCTACACAGAAATCATTTGAAAAATGATTCCGTTTTAGAGTTTGTTGAAAGCAGAAAGCAGTGTAACACGAATGGGTATTAAGTTTGGGTCTAAACAGGTAGGCTTAAGATTTTTAAAATTTATGAAATTTATTTAGCTAAAAGCAAAACTGCAAGCGCCTACAGAGTCCTTCAGTCGTGGGGCTGAGAGACAATGTCCTACTTCCTGGAGACTTCCCACGTGAAGGCTTGGCTCCCCAGATGAGCATTTCCTTGTATAGATTCTTTGGAAGTTGATAATTATTCCAATTATGCTACTATAGCCCAAACACCTAGCTCCTCTTCTGCAACTCCCTGCACAGCCATGTTTATGAATAATGAAAGAAAGGTTTGGAGGGGGGTGTTTCCCTCTTACATCATACGTTAAACGAGAATCATAATGTTCTAGCTATTCATCCTCTCTTGACTCAATGGACTTTCAGTTGTTTTTTTGAAAACACCACATTCTCTTTCCTAGAAAGAAAATGCAACATGATAGGGATATTTAAAAAATTTATGTTCACAAGATCTTAATGTACTTCTGGAAGAGATATTCTAAAAATATGCTGAGCAATAACAGTATCAAGGTAAATGCGTGGTCTCTAAGCGGTTACTCATGAGGAGAGTAATATCCAAACGGCGGCAGCTGCTCGTTAGAAAGCAGGTCTCATTCTCAGCCACATTTTATAGGGTAAACACAAGACTGTTTAAAAGAAAATGCTGCCATATTAAGGACGGAAAATGCAGAGAAACAAGAACTATAAACTCTGGGTAGGAGGGAAATTAATACAAAGTCTTTGGGGGACAATTTGACAATCTCTTATCAAAATTTGTAAGGCACAGACCCTTCAATCTAGCAGTTCCATATACAAGGTTTTATCCTACAGATATTATCTGTACAAGATATGCATAGAAGACTGTTCACTGTAGCATTGTTTATGCTTGTGAAGGGATAGAAACAGCCTAAATGTCCTTAATAAGAAACTCACTCAACAGTCATATATCCATTCTGTGCCGCCATTAAAAATGATTCAGTGAATTCACATGTGCTGCTGTGCAAAGTTTTCCAAGACGGTAATTTTAAAAGGCAGGGTACAAAACACACACACACACACACACACACACACACACACACACACACACACACACACTGGTATACAGGTAGAACATTACTGGAAGAATTTCACGAGAAACTCTTTAACAGTGGTTATTTTGGAAAATTAGGGTAGGTGGTAAATTCTTCATTGCATACCCATTGATGTGTCTGATTTCTTTTTTGTTTTATGATGAACTTGTATTGAATTTTTAATATAAAATTTTAATTTCCTAACAAACCTATTACTTTCCTCTAAACACAATGAAGGCTGGAATCCAGATACCAGATATTCGGAGCATTTTCTGCAGGAAGCAAAACTACTCCACTGGAATGGAAGACATAAACCTTGGGACTTCCCTAGTGTTCACAACGACTTATGGGAGAGCTGGTTTGTTCCTGACCCTGCAGGGATATTTAAACTCCATCATCCCAACAGCTGATATAACATGACATTTTAAATATTTCCTGTATAAATAATGTGGAATTGTCCATTTGTAGCCTACTATACCACCGTTCTTTACGAACAGTACCCTTGATACAAATGATCCACAAAAACAAAAAACCCTACTGTGTACAAATAGTACCTTGAATCATATAGGTATTGATTTACTTCCTTAAGTACAAGCGGCAATTATAGAAGATAATGTGAGTGAAACATGCTATTGGGAAGAAATAAACCCAGATAGATTTCAGCAATCAATTTGCTTAACTCTGAATGAAAATTATAGCCACAAATTTAAAACATTTCTAAATATATTTTTCACATGTAGATTTTTTTTTTTTTTTAATTTTTCTGAACGTGCAGGCTCAGTGGCCATGGCTCATGGGCCCAGCCGCTCTGTGGCATGTGGGATCTTCCCGGACCGGGGCACGAACCCGTGTCCCCTGCATTGGCAGGTGGACTCTCAACCACTGCGCCACCAGGGAAGCCCTCACATGTAGATATTTTTTAACAGGTTGTCAGTCTTGTCTTGGGTAGAACAATATATTACATTTAAAACATGAAATGTCTAAGAAAAATAAAATATTCATAGATTTTTAATGATTTTAATTATATATTATTCTACATGTTAAATATAGTAGAAGACAAACTGATCTCAGGTTAATGAGGGGAACGAATACCAGTAAGTCTTGCTAAAGAAGACAATGCAACTTAAGGATGATCATCTTCAATATTTTTTATTGTAAAAACCATCAGATTTTCAAATGAATTTAAAAACTTTTTAAATATTATTTAATGAAAAAGTCTCATATTGTTGTATATAGGGTATATCAACATTTACTGTTCATCTGTCATATTTAATGAAAAACACCATTATTGTATGCTTGAAAAAAATCTTCAAACCCATTCTCTAGTGCGTGTCCATCATAATTTAAAAGGTATTTTCTCCACTAAAAAAAAAAAATCTATGTAAGGCTGTAATTGTTAAAAACCAAAGCAATACCTAGTTACATGCTTTACAGAGTCCCAGGAAAAAAATAATTAAATTGTTCCTATCCCTGATGCAAGGCACTTCAAAGCACCTGCACAAAACATCCATGTAAACAGCGGTACAGTACGTGATTTAAATAACACGAATGACTTTTACACAGCTTTACCTAGACTAAAGGAAAAATAAAATCCATCATAGCTATAGCTACAAAGGCATGGTAAGATTCACAACAATAATTTGTATCTCTTATTACCAAAAAAAACAGGCCATATAACCTTTTAGAAAAAAAACAAAACCTCATAAATATTTTCATATCAAGAAACAGCATGCTCCCTGGGTAGGTATAAAATCAGAATATTCAGAAGTGATCAGGAGTAAATGCAACTGGCATTTCTGAATACCCAGCTTTGATATCCACCAGGCCCAGTAGTCTGGACTATTTGTAGCACCATGGAAAATGCATTAGAAAATCACAAAGGTACATTACTTCAAAGTAACCTGGCCATGAGGTTCACTTAGTCCACAGTAACAAAGAGCAATGATGAAGAGAAAGAATTTTTTAAAATTACTGGCTTATTCAATTTACCTAGCAAGAAAAATCCTGTATTATTTTAGTACATCTCATGTACATAAAGCACCAGTTTAAATAAGATTATCAAACACCTCCAGCATCTTGTTACTCAGTCTGAAAGTTCATTTCTCATCATTTCCATGTTACATGCTTAAAGCCAAGGAGGATAAAATTTGAATGGTGATAGATACTGAGAGAGAAATTCAGTTCCTTCCCTATCAAATGTATGTCTCTCAAGTAAAACACAGATGAAGTAGCAAAATTTAAAAGGTCTTCTGCACTCTCTGGAACTTAACCATCCCAGCAGAATAGTGTCTGCCTACTAGAGGACCAACACATGGGGGTGAGAGGGCCAAAGCCAGGGCTCATGGCCCTGACATGTAAGGCCGGGTTAGCCTTGCTGCTGCAAGGCCATACTCCCCATTTCTACTACCAAGCAACTCTCAGAAATGCTCACCCCTGGTAAAGCAAGGAGGTCTGAGTGTGAATACAACTCAGGAAGCCCATCAAACACCACTAAAAACTACCAAATGAGACTCCACTGAAGGTTAATCTCACAGATGAAAATCAGCACATTTGCCTCTTTACCAGTGGGAATCTTATCAGCACGCCCTTCTTACGCATGAAAGGGATAACGGTGCGTCTTAAGTTTATGCACAGTTAATAATCAAGTGTAAATATGCAGACTCATTTTTAAATTACAGGTTAAAAATGACTCCCAAAAGGAAATCAATTTCTTCATAAATGAAAGATAGTTGATAAAAAGCTGGAATGATGATTAATTCCAATACAAAAACTCATACACAAAAAAACTCTACTTTCTCCTTCCAAAGTACTTAGGTCCGTAAGTAGTTCTACTGTACCATGATTACATCACCAGAGTAAAATATGAGTAAAATACTTCAGTTAACAAACCACTTTGAGGTGGTGTCAAGAGGGCCACTTCTTGACAACTGCATTAAAACTGCAGCATTTAAGCAGGGCAGAGAAACACCATTCTTAAGCATGGTTTCCTTCTTCCTGTTCTTGCATCCCACAGTGATTATTAAAGGAAGGAATCTGGTCTGTAAATGACTGGGTCATCCACTGCCCATTTGGAATGTCACTGAAAGTTGATCCTCCACTGTCAGCTGCTGGCAGGAGGGGAGGGGAAGGGGGGAAGAATGTTAGTTTACTCTATCTGAAAGCTTTAAATGATCTAATTAGGAGATTTTAACAGTCCAGTGAAGGAGAGCTGTTATTAAAATAGTTAAGCAAGCTTCTTGAATACAATTGTAAATTTCTATTCTATTTTAAGGTATGGACTGATAAATCCTCATTTGTTATCCAAGGAGGGAAATGCACTTAGGATGACTTAGAGTCAGTGACTTAAAGAAAATGAGCTGTAAAAGCTTGTGAAGTTAAACACCAAATAACAATCGAATTTTCACTCTAAGTCACTAAATAGATTTTTGTATTTCCGTTCCCATTCTTCAGGAATTTACTCTCTCTAAAAAAACTTCTTTCCCCAATCCTGGCAAAACCAAGTCTTTGAAAGAAACAAACAGATGGAGGGGACATACTCAGCCCATCTGAAGAGAAGCTGCAAGGTTCACTACCGCACGGATTTTCACAATAAGCACCACCGTACGCTGCTTCATAACCCGGATCATACTTTTCTTCCTTCACAGCCATCTTCTTTGCATCCTCTGTGAGAAGGGTAAAAGGGATTTAAAACTGATTTTGTATATAACAATTTTGAAGATAGCTTTATTCAAAAAACATTATCGTGAACAAATCTTTTTCTTGAATGTCACATCTGAGACACAACTTTCGCTTTAAACACTTTGTAAAATAAACCAAATTAACTCATAAAAGCTGTCAAAACCTATTAGATTTAATTTGAGGTGAGCTGCACTGTTTCTTGGCTCCTAGACATCTGCAGGAGCGCCCAGATGAGACAGGAAGTCCTTGGGAAAAGGATTTTAATAGTGACTAACACCTGTTATCAGAGCACTCTGGCTGCTAATATAATTGTTTTCTTCTCTCCTGCTTAATTTAAAATTCACAGCATACTTTCTATAATGTAGATATACATGAAACGAACAACAGGAGTGACAGTGGTAGCATACCTTGGGCTAGCTGCAGGTCAAATGTATATTGCACCTCTTGGACGTCTGGGTTTCGCTCAATGCCTTTCAACTGATCCCTTAAGTCTTTCAGCTTAATGTAGTAATGAACTTTGTCCTGGGCTCGAGGAAACTGAGCACATCTTGCACTGGACGATGGCATAACATAGCAGAGCTAGAATCATAATATTTTGTAGTTACAGAAATCTTACAATTCTATTGAATCCACTCATCTTGAGATTAGAAAATCTTTCTTTCGGTTAATAACTTGATACTTATATAAATATATGCAAAATCAATAAAACTAGCTGTGTTTGAGTTCAAATTTGTAATATATACTTAATACAAAGTCAATAAATCAAAAACAATGAGGCTTCCCGCCTCCCCCAGTGTTTGTACAAAATGACATATAAGTATACAATGAAAAGTCTTTCCTCTAAATTCTGTTTCTATCCACCTAGTTCTCTTTTCCAAGGGCAATCAATTGCTAGTTCCAGAGGTTTTCCATGAATATACAATCAAATAAATGTATCTGATATATGTACTCTCCCTCACCCCTTTTAAAAACACACAAATGGTAACATGCTCTATTCCCTATCCTGCACCCTGCTTTTTTTACTCAACAATGTATCTCAGAGATAATTCTGTATCAAATTCAGTATCAGGTATCTATATCAGAGTAAAACAAGCTTCCTTTTTTATAGCTGTGTAGTAGTTTCATAATTTAACCAGAGCCCACCTGTGGGCATTTAGGTTGTTTCCAATCTTTTAATATTATAAGCTGTAGTAAAAAACCTTGTATATATTTAATTTTGAATATGTGTGAGTCTATCTGTTGGATAAATTCCTAGAAGTGGAATGGCTAGGAAGAAAGATACTTGCATTTATCATTTTGGATGATGATGACAAATTGTCCTTCACAGAGCATAAAATATATCAGGATATTTATATCTTACATAAAAGAGTGAGGCTGCTGAATTTTGGACTTTCCAGTTGCAGTTTTTTACAATTTTTAAATTGGCCTCTATACCATATATTACAGAAAAAAAACAAACCGTTATTGACTTATTTTTTTTTGTTTATGCAGCATTTAGAAAATCCTGATTCAGAAAGATATGTAGGTGCAAACGCTACCAGGTTTTGTAACAGCACATTTTCCAAGCTCAAGATAGTCTTCAATTAAAGTGATCCAGAAACTTGAAAAAGTAGATTTTTTCAAAGCTGGATCACTAATATCATCAATAACTCTGAATACTTCATGATAAAGAATAAATTTTATAAGATAAATGCACTCACAGATCATTGTAAGAGCTAAAACTACCTATCTTGATATGATTCAGGTTCACTTGTTATTGCACTACTATGATCACATATCCAAGAGACACACCTGAGCCTCATCTGGCATTTAAGGGACAATAATGCAGTACTTTATAGGAAGTAGTGAACTCATCTGTACAATTTTACCCAAGTAGACAAGGGTAGGCTGGAATTTAAAGAATGACCAGTGCTACAACCTACTTTATCAATCACGTATTTATTAGTTAAAAATAGAAGAAATTTAAAAAGAAGTTAAAATATATATTGGTGGCAGAAACTTTATTCTGAGGTCTGCACAAAAACTTGTCAGCACGTTGGCTTCTCGTCATTTCAAATGCTGTCTATAACACAGAGGTCTGTGCATGTGTATTTTTATTTTAAAAGTTGTAAACAAAACTTAAAACTATATTTAAGAAGCAAACTTTGAATCAAATGCCTGCATAAACTCCACAGAAATTATAGTTTGAAAACCAATGTGTTATCTCATGATGCCTTTATGTATAAAGACAATAGCACCAAATGCCAGTCAGGTTGGCTGGATGCCTGTCTGCAACGGGGCTGTTCTGTTTCTATGGCTCTAACATGAGATTGGGCCAGGATATATAAACGGGGGGTGATTAGCAGTTTCACTAATCGGGATCATGTCTATATTTACATGTTTGTTTCACAACTGAATAAGGGCTAACCCACTTGAATTTGACAAGAATATGCCATTAAATATATTTTGAATGAGCTTGTGAGCCAGCTCCTCTTGATATTTTAGCCCAATAACATAACTAACATAATGTCATAAAGACATTTATCTGACAAATGTTTCTTTTTCGAATAAAACTATAACAGTATCTGAATTAATTTGCAACCATTACTTCAAGTTGATATGTAGATATTATTCCACAAAATACAGTGTTTTTTTTTTTCACGGCATAAATTAAAAATGGACAGAACAAATAAAAAGGGGAAACTAGCTAGAGAAGATTCATATTTAGTTGATTTACAAATGTAGTTTTAAGGACTTACCGTTTCTGTGTCTGGTATCTTATGCGGTTGAAGTCCAAATTCTAAGTTCTTAACTTTTACTCCAAAAACTTCCTTACTAAAAATTTCATAAATACCTAAAATGAAATACAAGCATATTTACATTGCCCATAATGTTAGCAAAGAAAAAAGATAAAATTTAAAAGTAAATCTTACATTTTCCATTAAACACTGCTATTCGTGGCTGATATTTCTGTAATTTCTGCACTAGAATACGTCCTCCTTCACGAACTTCTTTACTAAAATCGAATTAAAAAGTAGTCAAAATATAAATATGGCAATATTTATAATACGCTAAATTCAGATAGCTTTCTATAAAAGATCAACTCATATAACTGTTAAGCTCAGCTTAAACTAGATACGTAGGATGCTCCTAGACTACACGAGGCACCCAGCATGACCAGGGTTCCAACCTACAAAACCGAATGTTATGCAATCACCTGGAAAGATCCTTGCTGCCTGGTGTTGTCCTTTCCACCATATTGGTAAATCCAATACCATATTTTCCTGGTAAAGTGTGATCGTCCATGTGATTCAGTTGGACCTCACTCAGCCCTGACATGAACAGACACTTCCCTGTGAAGAAGAGAGTTCAGTTTATTTCTGTAGAAGGTCAAAGGTTTTTCTGCCCCATGTACTGATGCGGGTCTACTCTTGAAATAAAAAAAAAAAAAAAAGATTTTGGATATTTAAAAAATTATAACATAGGTCAAATACCATACCAAGCAATTACTATGGGCTGGGTGCTGTGCTAAGTCCTTCACGTGGATTACCTCATTTACTTGTCGTAACTATGAAATATTACTATTATTTTTCTCCTTTTTACAGGGGGTCAAAGTAAATGCTTGTTGGGTACACAGCTAGTCAGTGTAGTAAACTTCGACACTGTTTAGCTTTTAAATAACTGGAAGTACCACCACCTGCCACTGGAAAACCCTAAACAGATAAACATACACCAATGGACTCAGGGCATTTAAACATCTTGACAGTGGAGAAAATGAAAAGTTCAAACTTCTCTAGAAATTTTGTTTTCAAATAATGGAGACAACATGTTATTAGTTCCAAAAATACATTACTATCATTTGTCCTAAAGGTTTTTAATGCTGTTTACTTAATCAGCTAGTGTTTCCTGATTGTCTACTGCACGCCTTGTCTATTAGGCAGTGTTATAATAGATAAGACGATTTATATATAGGACAATACAACAGGAGTTATACTTGGTTTTAAAGCTCACTCTACAAGTATGAGGGTCTTCAATACTAATTTCTGCTAGATACAAAGCATCTGTGGAGAATGTCTCCAATCAGAGTCTCTCTTAACTATTACAGCTTGATTGCCAATGCATTTCATTTCTCCTAGGAAATAAGATGAGCAGAAATCTGGAAAGGTAAGTATTCCGTCTGTACTGGCACAACGATGTACTATTGTTACTATTCTGTAGATAAAAGAATAGTAACAAAAAAGAAAAATCATTTTAAAAAAAGGTGTTAAAACTCACTGAAAACAACTCAAACAAAAGAGAAAGTACTCCTTTTTCATGCCCCTCCACTCTTTTTTTTGCCATACGCGGGTCTCTCACTGTTGTGGCCTCTCCCGTTGCTTCGGACGCGCAGGCTCAGCGGCCATGGCTCACGGGCCCAGCCGCTCCGCGGCATGTGGGATCTTCCCAGACCGGGGCACGAACCCGTGTCCCGTGCATCGGCAGGCGGACTCTCAACCACTGCGCCACCAGGGAAGCATGCCCCCCCACTCTTATACACCAAAATGTTAACAGTGCCAGATCATTTCAAACCTTTTATTTTTGTGTAAAAACACATAGAAAAGATGAATTATATTTACTCAACCATATAGTTTCTTTTTATAAAACACAATTTGGTTTAAAAAAACAAGACCCAGGGCTTCCCTGGTGGTGCAGTGGTTGAGAGTCTGCCTGCCGATGCAGGGGACACAGGTTCGTGCCCCGGTCTGGGAGGATCCCACATGCCGCGCAGCGGCTGGGCCCGTGAGCCATGGCTGCTGAGCCTGCGCGTCCGGAGCCTGTGCTCCACAACGGGAGAGGCCACAACAGTGAGAGGCCCGCGTACCGCAAAAAAAAAAACCAAAAAAAAAAAAAAGACCCAAACTGTTAACAAGAATATCTAGTTTAAAAGTAAAATATTAAAAAAGGTAGCCACAGGGACTTCCCTGGTGGTCCAGTGGCTAAGACTCCATGCTCCCAATGCAGGGGGCCTTCCCCTGGTCAGGGAACTAGATCCCACATGCTGCAACTAAGAGTTCACATGCCACAACGAAGATCCCACATGCAACAACGAAGACCCCGTGTGCTACAACTAAGACCTGATGCAGCCAAATAAATAAATATTTTTAAAAATAAAAAAATAAATAAAAAAGGTAACCACTTACAAAAATGGTTTCCAGGTCCAGGGTAATGATGCCCTTTGTAAGCAGCCATTAGTCCTGGGTTTATGCCAATCTACAAAACAAAATGTTTGTACATTTTAGTCTTGAAAAGTAGGCTTAAGTCTTAGGGCTTCCATGGAGGAGGGGTGGATAAAACTGAATTGATTAAAATAAAAATCTAATCGAGCGTCAGAAGCTATTGCTTTATCAAGTACCAACTCTTGACCTGAACAAAGTATTCCATTTTGAGGAAAGAGATTTCCTTTATATTAAAAGTTTTGGTGGTGTTTTAAAAAACCAGTTTGACTCCCTCGTATCCCCAGCAGCCTCACCCCCAACTGGGCTGGAAAGAGAGAGGAGCTGGAGCAATCAATCAACCTGAGCCCAGGTCCAGCCACAAGTCTGCTTCTCAACTCCCAACAAGCAGCTGACCCCACATCATCTACACAGTTGTTTCCATGCTGATGTTGCTTACAGTTACTGACAAAAATCAAAGTCCAAAATCAGTGTTATCGTGTACGGAGGACCCACAGGCGTCATGCAACCTAAGTGAGCACGTGGATTATTTTATGTAATTGCAATCCCTATGCCAAAGGATCCACCTTCATCCTGTCATCACCCCTGCTTCACCAATGAGGAAACTGGGGTTTAGGAAGGTTCAGGCTTGTCCGTGGTCATACCCATGTGGCAGGATTGAAAGCAAACAGCCCTGCCCCGGAGCCCACCCTCTTAAACTCACCTATATAATACAACCTTAAGAAGGTGACTCCATTTACTACCAAGAGGATCTTAGAAATGGTTCTTTTCAGCAAAATACTATTTGCAAGGATATGGTTAAGTAAAGTTAATCCACTAATGCTATTTATAAAACCAAAGGAGAACAAATATGCTTACAATCACAATATCCAGATTGAAGGTCAAAATGTCCGGTAGAGTCTTGGTCAAAAGTTCAGCTTCTGAAACACCGTTGAACCGGTCTACTTTTCTTTTCACTTTAAATGTGTCTGTAATTTTTTCTTGCTTTTCTTTTGATTTTGTGGACTTGCCAGATTTTTTGGCTTCAGCGGGTTTTTTGGGTTCCACCGGTGTTTTTGGTTCTGTTTTTCTGGGTTTTCTTTTCCTTCCTTTTGGAGTCTCTGAAACACAATGATTTCCAAGACGTAGATGCAAAGAACCTTAACTTACAAGCTTTAGCAGCTTTCCCAGAAAAGTCACCCCATCAACATCCTTTCTACTTTTCTCTTTTATTTCCCAACATCACTCTCCTCTGCAATGCCTCCGCCTCCCTTCTGGGTCTATGTGGCCTCAATCCCACCCTCCTTCCTCTGCTAGCCGTTCTTGGGAGGAAATGTCCTTTATAATCATAGATTGATTTTCCACACACTATTATCAGGCATCTTGGCCTCCCCAGGGATGCGAAGTATCTATGTACCATTTTATAAGAATTCTAAATATAAATACATAAATAGTTAAGTCAACGAATGAAAGAATAAATAGATAGAAAAACAGGGAGGAAGGGAAACATTTTAATTCAGTTTCTCCGTAATTTCCAGCAGAACTCAAATGGCTTGTGGGCTTGTTTTAGGGACTGAGCGTATATCCTGTTCCCCACACAGTCGAAGAGGTGAATTGAGACATGCTGGGGATGGACTCTCTGGGCTGGCAGTACTTGTCAAAAGGGAAGACTAGGGCTCTGATCTCAGGACCTCAAGCAGAGTTTCTCAATCTTGGCCCTACTGACATTTTAGGCTGAATGATTTTGGGCTGTGAGGGCTTGTCCTGTACATTCAAGTATGTGTAACAGCAACTGGGGCCTCTACCCACTAGGTGCCAGTAGCACCCTGCCAGTCATTGCAATCAAAGGTATCTCCAGACAATGGCAGATGTTCCTTGGGGGAAAATTACCTGTGGACAAGCACCAGGGACATAAAATTACCCAAAGGGGGTCTTGATTTTGTCATCCGTAACGCTTTACCGTAGCACTTCATGTCTCGGGCCCCTATCCCATTCCGCTACCATTTGGCGTTTCCTCAACTGAGCCTCCCATCCGTCCTCTCTTCTCCTCACACTGCTTCAGCCACTCCCTATGCCAAGGGGTCCACCTCCATCGGCTGGTGGCTGGAGAAGTCCTAGTGCCCCTGCCCGGAAAGACAGAAGAGTCGAGGGCAGGGTGGATCTCCAACGCAGTGGAGTTAGATGTGCTCCTGCAACCATAAACTGAAACTCTGAGCACATTCCTTACACCGTACTGCTACGCTGAGGAAAATCGTTACCCTCTCCACCATCCACCCCCAAATCTGTTCTCCTCTCTTCTAATTCCCTGTCTTGGTGAACAGTACCTCTTTCTCCCTCACTTCCAGCAAGAAATTCATGAACCACGGCCTCACCTCCAAGTTCTGCCCTGCTCTCTACCATATTATCATATATATTATTATTATTAGATACATAGTATGATATATCTCTATTATAGTCTATCCTCTATGATATTAAAATATCAATCTATTTAAGTCCCCCTCTAATTCCATTCTCTCAACAGCTTCCTATCGCCTTCAGAATAGAACACACATTCTTTAGGTTAAACAAGAAGCCTCGACTGACCCCTAATCCAGCCTCACCTCTCACCATTTCTTTGCTATACTCCAGACTCCAATAACACAGAATCACGGTTTTTCAACTGTGTCATGCTTCTTCATGTCTGTGGTTTGGTGCACGCTGCTCCCTTGGCCTGGAATTTTCCCCAACCCATTTGTCATGTGCTTCACGTGCTACTCCCTCACTCTTGAAATTCAGAGCTCTGGGAAGCTGCCTCTGAGCCTCAGTCCAAGTTAGGTGCCAGCCCCGCGGCATCCTGTGCCCCTATGCACCACTTAGTGTACAGAGGAGTTCCATGTTGACTAGATTAGGAGATATTTGAGGGCAGGATCCATGTTCTTTTATTCCCCAAAACCTATCACAGTGCCTGGCACTTATTAAGTACTTAAAAAGTGGATTAAATTTTTTAACACAAAAACAGAGTTAAAACCCATCATAAGGGCTTCCCTGGTGGCACAGTGGTTGAGAGTCTGCCTGCGGATGCAGGGGACACGGGTTCGTGCCCCAGTCCGGGAAGATCCCACATGCCGCGGAGCGGCCGGTCCCGTGAGCCATGGCCGCTGAGTCTACGCGTCCGGAGCCTGTGCTCCGCAACGGGAGAGGCCACAATAGTGAGAGGCCCGCGTACCGCGAAAAAAAAAAAAAAATCATTAAACCCTTTCTTAAATATGTTGGCTAATGCAGTAGCTAATTTTCCAAAGTATCCTGGTGAAAACTACCTTGTGTGGGTTCCTGAGCAGGAGCTGGGGCTGGAACTTCCGGCATTTCTTGTTCATTCATAACTGCCATAGGAACTTCAGCCATCATTTGTTGGAATGGAAATGTATAAAAAGCTTGCGCGTGCTGAAGGGGACAGCTGAAAGAACAATCAAGGATAAGATAAGAAGACAAAATTACCCAAACTAAGGTTAAATGATCAGCTCTAAAAAACCGTCAGGATCCAAATATTTGTAACCAGATTATAGTATTTATTTAGAGTTGACAACAGGAGCAAAGAGGGGAAGAAGATCTCTTCCCATATGTACACATTTACCCATCCTTTACCGGGTACCTACTAGCCATCTATAATTAACTCTCACACTGTTTTAATGACAAAATGTGTCATCAGTAAAGCTTACCAGTCCTGTCAGGTAAGCCTGTACTTCCCTGAAATGAAATCATGGGAATTTTCTAGTAGACAGTTGAAAGACCCACCAGCCCATACAGGGTTGAAATATCCACAAAAATAATTTGTATTCCTACCTTCAGTATTTAATCCTCTTGTCACAAAGATCCCCTGCAATTTAAACTTTTTTTTTCAGTTTTATTGAGATATAGTTGACATGTAACATTGTATAAGTTTAAGGTGTACAACAGTGTTGATCTGACACACATATACTGCAAAATGATTACCACCATAGCCTTAGCTAACACTTCCACCGGGGCACATAATTACCATTTCTTTCTTGTTGTGAGAACATTTCAGATCTGCTCTCTCAGCAACTTTCAAGTACATCCTTCAGCATTATTCGTTATAATCACCATGCTGTACATTAGAACCCCAGAACCTGTTAATCTTATAACTTGAGGTTTGTGCCCTTTGACCAACATCTCTCCATTCCTTAAGAACTTAAGGTTCTCTTTTGATTTACTTGCCTGTTTACTTATGTATTCATTGGATCTGTTTTTTTTTAATGGTTGCTGGGTTTTTTTGGCCACTAAATGAGGACTAGAAATGGACATTTCCATAAATATCTGTGAATTTATGGAAAAGACTACTCTAAACCTCTCTTCTGAACACGATTTAAACTCTGTTCAAAGTGTTCTGTTCAATGTAAGGAACACAGGCCTTCACAGAAAACAAATGCTAAAAATATTTCTGGTGACTATAAACCACCACCCCAAGCTGTTGCTATCAGCACAAAGCTAGGGAAGTAAACCCACATTTTAAGAAACCTGAGTTACAGCTGATGCCAAAAAAATGCCACTAAATATGCAGAAGGAAGAAAAACACTAGGAAATAAAATGGATAAGTACCATTTACCATTTGGAGAGAAAAGCCATGTTTTCTGTGGCAAGCTTAATAGTTTCTTTTTCTGTGATGTGTGGACAAAGAAAACAGGGTGCTCAGAAAGCGGAGGTTAAAAAGGCAAACTAGTACACGGTAAATGCATGCACTTTACAACATGTAAATCGTACCTTAATAACTTGGTTCTTAAAAAAAGAAGGCAAACTAAGACATTCCCCAGGATAAACTTAAACGGCCCAGGCAGACACAGGGTTACAAACTACCTGTGGGTGGCTAGGCTAGAACACTGGATGCTCAAAGAAAAACAGGGGCCCAATCTCAATGGACAAAACAATGGCGAAGCATTCTAGCTTCAAGCTATCTTTAAGGGTAAGATGGTAAAGAAAAGATGAAGAATTAGTGAGAAAGATATTAAACTATATACCTTAAGAGTTTTATTTCTTTAAATACATTGTTTTCAAATTATATGAAAAAATAAAGACAATACAATGATTTAGTAAACTATAGTACATTAACATGAGTCTACTATGCAGCTACTAAAAATTAAATTTATTGATATGTAAAAGCACAGAAAATGTTTAATATATAATAAAGTGGAAAAGAATACAAAATAACACTGTGAGCTAAGGCTGCTCATGGAGAAAGTATGTAGACAAGGACTAGAAGTTAAGTTGTAAAATTGAAAAGAAGCAAAGGGCTTAAACCTTGCCTGGCACAAAGTCAAATGTTCTCTTTTTTCACACTTTAATAATATTCATAGCACTTTTGGATAAATTGTCCAAATACTGGCTGTGTTTATGACTGAGATATGCTAACGAGGAGCTGGTTATATAGCTAGGTTAGTCGAGAGATCTCATGTGGCTACCCTTGGAAATTCCAGTAAAACGCACTGTAACTTCGGACTGTGGCCAGTGATGGTTTCCTGAGATCTAATAGCCCCTTTCAGCTAGAATATATAAAAGAAAACTCATGTGGTCACAATAAGTGAGTGTCGCATTGTCAGGAAGGCAGCGTCCCACTCTCCCCCATGTTTATTGTTACGGCTCTCAGAGTTTCACATATTTGTCCCATTTTGAGCACTTCACAAAAATCCACTCTTAAAAATATGAAGACAAGGGAAACACCATTCCCATTACGAAAGGATTCTGAACTTCAAAAAATGAATTTCCAAAATGTGGCTCCTTTCGCATATTTAGGGGTCATTAAATTCTGACTTTCAGAAACTGAAAACCAAAATTTCAGAATTCAGCTGGCTGAAGAAAAAGTGAAAAATACGGAAGAGAAAATGTGGTCTTATTTTAAGAGATATGCATCAATTTTTTTTAAAAAAATCCAGAAACTTGGCTATAATATGGATGTGTCCCTTAATCCTTCTAAAATTATCCCTGGCACTTTACAGTAAGCTTAAGTAGAAAAGAAATAGAGAAAGCTATGAAAAACAGAATGTATAAATTCTGAGGTAATGGACCATTTTTGAGCATTCAATTTAGCTTGATTATCTTAACAGCTTCCTAAGAGCCGGAACAAAAGGAAAGAGGGTGGACTACAACGTTCTTACTACTTGGAGAAGACAGCATTACACCTGTACCAAACCCTTTATGAACCTGAATGCTAGGAAACTAAAGTTCTGGATAATTTAATTTTCTATTATCTAATAATGGTTAAATTTGGAAGCAGCATGAACCTATTTCAACCTTAATGTGAAAGTATTTCCTAAATACATTTGTTATATTTATATAGGATAACTGCCACTTCATAATTCAGAATTCTGCAATATTTATGAACAACAATTTTCTCTGTATTAGAGACAGCAACAGAGGAGCACTTAGCATCCTCTCAGGACCTCCGTTCCCTCCCCATGAAAATGAGGGGTGAGATTCCGTGATTTCCACATATATGGAGAAAGTGTAGGAAATAAGACCAAACCTGTCCAGACTCAGAACGAACCCCAAAGCATTTTAATTTTCTATAATTCCCTGATATCAAACTTATGAGCATGATAAATGATTTTATTTCCCCTTGTTGACTTTTCTCTCCTATCATCTGTGTTTGTCCACACACACACATGTTCTGGACACCTCTCCCCTTTCCTGCAGTTAACCCTTTCCTCTCTCCTAGCCTCCATTTACACCCCCTTCACCTGAACAACAGTGCTCAAAGGACTGGTTTTTTACCACTGTCTGAAAGTGATGAAGTGTGTATTTTCCAAAGGTCTTTCTCAAAACACACACGGTATGCATGTGCGCACGAGCATACACACACACACACACAGAGTTGACTAAGGAGTCCAGTTAATTCAGATTTTGCTGCATTTCAAAAAACTAACTCGGGGCGGCGGGATGAATTGGGAGAGTGGGATTGACATATATACACAACTATGCATAAAATAGATAACCAATGAGAACCTCCTGTATAGCACAGGGAACTCTACTCAATGCTCTGTGGTGACCTAAATGGGAAGCAAATCTAAAAAAGAAAGGATATATGTATACGTATAACTGATTCACTTTGCTGTACAGCAGAAACTAACACAACACTGTAAAGCAACTATACTCCAATAAAAATTAAACAAAAAACCCAGAAAACTAACTCTTTAAGGTTTCTCTAAGATGAATGACTCCAACTTCTTTAACCTTCAGTTATTTTCTACTATTTTAAAGACGTAAGTTGCTTTTTTTCTAAATATATTTGTCTTAGTTTGTTCAGGTTGCTATACAAAACACCATAGACTGAGTGGCTTATAAACAACAAATATTTATTTCTCACAGTTTTGGAGGTTGGAAAGTCCAAGTTCAAAGTGCTGGCAGATTTAGTGACTGGTGAGGGCCTGCTTTATGGTTCATTTTCGGTTGACTTCTTGCTGTGTCCTCACACGGGGGAAGGGGTGAGGGATCTCTCTGGGATCTCTTTTACAAGGGCACTAATTCCAATTAGGAGGGCTCTGCCCTCATGACCTAATCACCTCCCAAAGGCCCCACCTCCAAATAACCTAACCATATGTTAGGTTGCAACATATGAATTCTGGAAGGACACAAACATTCACTCTATAGCACCATTTTATTACCTTCATTTAAACAAGCATACACAACACTGAATACTTACAAAATAACGATCAATGCTAAATAATCCAAATGCTCAACTAAACGGGACTAGTTACATAAATTATGATGGAACACATTACAACTATTTAAAGCCTACATTCAATATTGCTAAGTGGAAGTGCGTGTATTCACCATGCATTACTGGGTACTTACTGTGCAGGGTCTACTAGAAACTGTAAACACAAGAAACTGAGAATGAGCCAGAACCCCAACTCATTTAACTATTGTGCATATAGCATAATTTCAGGTTTCCTCACTACCTGGTCATTTTTCTAGTGCTTAGGATAAAACAAAATAAAAATACTCCATAGCCTCATCATCCTGAAACTGAGCAGGGCTATCAACGTCCTCATTCTGGAGACATATTACAAAATCATTACATTAGCTTTACTGGCACCCACATTATACTGTTGATTCATACTGAATTTACCATCAATGAAAACTGCCCTTTATCACCGCTCCCTCATCTCATACCTGTAACACTGTTCTTTATACACTTAAGCACGGGATTGTGCCTCTTTTTGTAATAGATGATTCACATTCCAGTCAGTTGGGATTGACCTGGATTCTGACTCAATCTATCAATTCCACAAACCCCTCACAGAGTTGGGTCAAATATTTTATCAGCACGCCTTCAGCACCTTGAAGCTGTTAAACACTGGAAAGTTGGGGTAGGACTACATGGCACATCAGTATAGACCTCTCTTCAGCCTGGCCTTGACTCTCAGTAGTAAAGCAGTTTTGATTTCACCTAAGAGGACTGCCACCAGTCTATCCTTATCTTGCCCACAAAACGTACAGATGTTAGGGAGGCTGACTTTGAAGCTACACGGTGTGGGTTCAAATTTCAGCTCTGCCATTTACTAGTTCTGTAGGCAGGTTCCTTAACCTCTTTATGTCCCAGCTTCCACATCTGTAAAATGGGGACAGAAGCACCTAATTCATTGATTATGAGAATAAAATTGGTTAACACATGTAAAACACTTAAAACAGTGCCTGCTGTGTAATACATTTGTTGTAACGAAGACAACAGGGGATGATTAAATATTCTAGGTACCCCTGTCATCCACCTTCTGATGCTGTCTAGCCTAGTATCATTATCAAAAAGGGAATGAACCTAGCCTGGTAGGTCTTGCTTTATTCTGAACTTATACTGTAGCTTAGTGGTCACTAGTTCCTTTTAAATATGTTCAATAACCACTGAGAAGTAAAAATTTTATTTAGGATCAAAGTCAATAAATTCCACGACAGACTCCACCTGTGGAAAATAAAAGGGATCCATGTGTTTATTTTCAGACTTTAGGCCCCTCTGCTGTTGTCTACAAGTTATTAAAGAATGCTGTAATCTGGCCTCTCACTTGAAATACAACTCATCTGGGTCAGGAAACATGATTTCTGTTAGAGCTGCTAAAAGTTCTCTTAAATGACCTCATTGATCTTCAGCTTTAAACCTAACAATCATTCTGCCATTTTCCATCTACAATCATTTTTCTTAACATGAAATGAAAAATCAAAATCAGAACTAAGTGCTTATATTTTCTGTCATCTACTAACAACATGCCAGTGAACAAAGCAGAAAACCCAAATCTTTCTTGTCCTTCTTATTGTCCACACTAACTCAAAAAAGTTCTTGGTCTCTTTAACATTTCTAGAAAGCCCAGTCTCATCTGAGGGTTAATCTTAACTGTCTGTATTCTTGGTGGTCTGTGTCACACGTTTCCAGTCATTTTTGACTTGGCATCCTACTTCCCATCTTTGGTAAACGTCCTTTTCATGCTTGAGCTCATTAGAAACATACTGGTCCTCTTCTTCCTTTTTCCCTCTCTGGTTAGACTGTAAGCACTTGTTTAGACTCTTGAACTATTCTCTCTTTTTTTAAAAAGGGGTCTATATCTATGGAATTCTTTTCTTTGAATTTTTTGAAATTAATCTTCCAAAGTAAATAGCAAATTCACTATACCCAAAGTTCCATGCCATTCCTTGATTAGCACAAAGTCAAGGATGACAGAGAACCACTTTCTCAGGATTACCTGGGGCCTGAGTCATTTCAGAATGCCCAAGGATAAACTCCTCAGAGTACTAACACAGAATTCTCCATATTTCCCAAGGTGAAAGCTTTGCAAATCAAAATAAAAAATGATCTATAACCCAATGGATTAAGTTAAGACCAAATATAAGTCAGACAGTTTTGAGCTAAACATTGTACCGGAGAGACCTATTACTTTGCTGCAAGACACTGAGTACGGTCTGACAATGTGAACGACCAGCCCTCCCGAAATCTGCATTCCGGAACAGGCATGATGGCCGACCGGACTCTGCCATTTTATTTAAGGTATTGAGCGTCCAGATTTTGGTGTTCGCGAGGGGCCTGGAACAAATCTCCCGCGGATACGGAGAGATGACTGTAATTTACTTCATGGAAGGTGTTACCCAGGTTTCAATTCAGATCCGAAGATCACAGAGAGTGATTTCCACAAGTTCTGGTGAATTCTTTTATTTGTAAAGTTCTTCACGGAAAGAAATGGAGTTATTTCAGGATTTGATTCATAATGTCAAGATGAAGTCTGCACTTTATCTACATATATCTCCTTCTCTAAACTCTAAGACAATCTATGTTGCTTACTTAAGCACACCCCTTCCACATAACGCCGACTCACAGCATGTCACAACTGGATTCCACAGACGCCCTACTTTACAGATATGAACAGGCCCAGAGAAGTTTAGTGTCTTGCCCAAGTTCAGGGCCCCATGGCCAGAAAGTCAGGATAATTCTTCATTAGGTCTAACAGTACTGTATTCCAATGTAAACCTTTTTTTTTTTTTTTCCTTTTTAAAGACTCTGTTACCATATTTAGTTCATTTGGCTTTCCGTCTGGGGTTCCAATTTCGAGATGTCTGCTTTTGCAAAACTCTCCACGCCTCTTACACTCCCCAAAGGACATATTACAAGTAAATTCTTAAGGGAGTCCCGAAGACCACTAGAACACAATTTCACACGACTTCTTGGGAGTGTTATTCCTAGTCCCAGAATTCAAGAGCTGTAGTGCGGCAATGTTATCTACCCTGTGCCCCTGACGTACACCTTTGAGGAAGGAAAACACAGCAAATCTACAACTCTTAGATGAAAACTCCTGGAGTGATACGTGTGATACTACATCCTTACAGCTCCGCACGGTAATGGAGGGTGAAGGGAAATATAGCCAAGAAAGGTAACCGGAAACAAATACTAACCGGAGACTGCTTGTTGCTTATTATCGCATTTTAATGCTGTCTGGGTGCCGGGAAGGACTGGGGAGAGGAGCCCAGATGCAAGCGGCGCCCAGGCTGAGGGACCTAAGCAACGGGCGCCCCGAACAGGCCGCCAGTGCGCACGCGCGGCACCGGCCTTTGTACTGGGGCCGTGGCCTTAAAGACCCCCCGGCGTGCGTGCGTGCGCGCGCGCGCCCGCGGCCCTCCACCCGGCGAAGGGCGCGGGGGGAGGGGCGGTGCCCCGCCCCGGCCTTACCTGCCTGCGTTCTCCGCTTCCATTCCCTGCTGCCGATCGCGCGCGCAGCTACTCCTGCCTGGCAAGCGAGCGACCGGACACTGTAGTACCGCGGCCCAGGCACGTACTGCGGTACGGTAATAACCAGACACTTAGATTCGATTGCTGGCAGAACTGGGACAGCGGCTGGCGCTCAAGCTCCTCCCCCAAGTTTCTAGTCCCCCCTCCCCCCAGGCCAGACCCACCCTCCGTCCGGCGCTTCCGTTTGCCCGGAGCCAAATCACACGCCCTGTGCTTGTCACGTGATGCAGGGCAGTCCAATCACGTTCTCTCCCCTCTCGTTGGTTCTACTGCTCGCCACTTGGCCTTCCGGGAAAGGTGGAGGATAAAAAGGCAGGGAGGGGGCCCGCTCTGGGGATGTAAGGTTTTGTCCGCCCGCCTTTTCGGTGGTGGTGCGTGCGAGTTGGGGAAGTCCTCTCTGTGGGCGCTATGTAGGTGGGGCGGTTATGCTTATCACAATTATCCAGGCCTTTCCACCTGGATAATTTTATTCCGATTAAAAACTGCGATTTGCATTAATTACCAGGTAGTACTGTGATGCAGGAGAAAGCAGAGACTTTGGTATCAGAAAACCTGGGAGTCCTGGCCGCTGTACCATATTGGGCCTCACTTTCCTAATCTGTAAAATGAGGGTGATTGTAAAACAGCTTTGTAAAATGTGGAACTTTACGTAAACCGTTCTCTGCTTTACTTTTAATATGTAAAAATATAAAAGTTTAAACTCTGTGAGAGTAGATGGCACTCAAGCATCACCTCCTCGTAACAACCTTCCGGACTAACCTCTCTTTTATTCTCGCTGGCTGTTAAATCTGGGTTTTGTTTCTTTAGTTCTCAAGTTAATCGCTGGTTTTTGTACAAGGACTTCATTAAATAACTCTTAATGGTAATAGGCTATTCTGTTTCTTTCGTTAGCCTGATGGGACACATGGCTGCTGTATTAGTTAGCTTTCCATATTTTATGCTGTGAGTCCAAAATCTCAGTGGTTTACAGCAACAAAGGTTTATTTCTCACTGATTAATACACAAGCTGGGAAATGGCTGAGGCTCTGTGCCACTTGTGTCTTCTTCATTCTAGGATCCAGGAAAGGGCTTTCATGAGTAAATACAGAAATATTGATTTGTATTATATGAATTGCTTAAGTGAAACTTATAACATTTTTAAACTTTTCAGAATGTCTACGAATACTCTGCCTACTAGTAAGTAGGTGTCACTCAGAACCTGACTCATGGTCGGTATTCAGTGATTATTTGTTGAGTGAATGAATTAACAACAGCCCAACCTCTCTTTCTCTCTGGTTTTGCTAACCACTCAGGACCACAATCCAGAAAAGTTTTAAAGCAACATCTTTGAGGTACTCCTGTATGTATTTTTTTTTTTTTTTTTTTTTGCCATGTCACGGCTTGCAGGATCTTAGTTTCCCAACCAGAGATGGAACCCGTGCCCCTTGCAGTGGAAGTGCAGGGGTCCTAACCACTGGACAGCCAGGGAATTCCCTGTCCTGTATGTATTTTTAAATGCATGAATTAGGCGAGCATATTGTGAAAATTAAGTAGAAGTGAAGGTTACTAGTGGGAAGCTCAAGAAGTAGGAAGCTAGAGTCGTGGGTAGGAAATCGCTTCTGATGCTGGCAAGCAGGGCCAGCTTTATGGGTGTGTGATCTGTGTAGTCGAATAGGGCCCTACTCTTATAAGGGCCCCATAGTTAGTTAATTTAATGCTCTGCTACTGCCATCTTGAAATTCTTAAATAATTATTTAACGAGGGGTCTGCATTTTTACTTTGAACTGGGGTCTGCAAATTATGTAGTTGGTCCTGTTGACAGGTGTTAAAGAGGAAGATTAAATAATGTGCCAGTGTCTCTGTTGAATATGGGGGCCTTGGAGGCCAACAGCTCATAGCAACAAGGAGAATGGATGAAAACAGTTACATTCATAACAATAACAATGGTGATAATAATGATGGTAATACAGCAGCTTACATTTACTGACTATGTACCATGCACTGTTGTAAGTGCTTTGCATATATTAATTCTTTTAATTCTCAGGAGAACCCTATGAACCGATGCCACAGCTCAAGTTTGAAGGCTATCAGGCTGGAGAACCAGGAAAAGCCAATGCTCCAGTTCAAATCAGAAGGCCATCTGCTTGAGAATTCCTTCTTATTCAGGGAGATCTTTTGTTCTGTTCAAGCCATCAACTGATTGGATGAGGCCCACCCACATTATGGAGGGCAATCTGCTTTACTCAAAGTCCACTGATTTAAATGTTAATCTCATCCAAAAACATCCTCACAGCAACATCCAGAATAATGTTTGACCATGTATCTGGGCAACATGCCTAAGTTGCCACATAAAATTAACCATTAGAGGTAGTAACTATTATTATCTATATTTTGCAGACAAAGAAACTGACAGCGAGGTTAAGTAACTTGTGCAAGTTCACACAACTGCTAAGTGGCAGAGTCAAGAATATTGCCAGGGCAACCTGGCTCCAGAGTCCACCCTCTCAGAGCTATATGTGAGCCTTAGCAGAGCATGAGGAGGAAGGAGGGCTTCAGACAGAAGGCTATTCAAAGCCCAAAGAGCTGGTCATCATATGTTTATAGCATTAAATGCCTGTGTTAGCAAAGAAGAAATGTCTCAAATCAATAACCTCAGCTTCTGGACTTCCCTGGTGGCTCAGTGGTTAAGAATCCGCCTGCCAATGCAGGGGACATGGGTTCGAGCCCTGGCCCGGGAAGATCCCACATGCTGTGGAGCAACTAAGCCCGTGTGCCACAACTACTGAGCCTGCACTCTAGAGACCGCAAGCCACAACTACTGAAGCCTGCATGCCTAGAGCCCGTGCTCCGCAACAAGAGAAGCCAACACAATGAGAAGCCCATGCACTGCAATGAAGAGTAGCCCTTACTCGCTGCAACTAGAGAAAGCCTGCGCTCAAAAACGAAGACCCAACACGGCCAAAAATAAATAATTAATTAATTAAAAAAAGTGACCTCAGTTTCCATCTTAAGAAACTAGAGAATGAAGAGCAAATTCAACTCAAAGTAAACAAAAGAGGGACTTCCCTGGTGGTCCAGTGGTAAAGAATCCGCCTTACAATGCAGGGGACGTGGGTTTGATCCCTGGTCAGGGAACTAGGATCCCACATGCCACGGGGCAACTAGGCCCACATGCCACAACTACTGAGCTTGCATGCCTCAACTAGAGAGCCTGCGTGCCGCAAACTACAGAGCCCACGCACCCTGGAGCCTGTGCGCCACAACTAGAGAAGAGAAAACCCACATGCCACAACTAGAGAGAAGCCCACGTGCCACAATGAAAGGTCCTTCATGCCTCAACACAGATCCTGCGTGCCACAACTAAGACCCAATGCAGCCAAAAAAATAAATAATAAAATAAATAATATATAAATCTTTTTAAAAAAGTAACAAAAGAAAGAAAATATAGAGTGTAAAATCAGTGAAATCGAGAACAGAAAAACAATAGAGAATCAATGACACCAAAAGTTGTACTTTGAGAAGATCAATAAAACTGATAAACTGCTAACCAGATTTAACAGGAAAGAAAAGGAGAGAAGACACAAATTAACAATGTAATAATGAAATAAGTGACATAACTATACATTCTACATGTATGAAGAAATAATAAGAGACTATGTTGAACAACTCTATTTCTATAAATTCAGCAACTTTGATGAAATGCACAAATTCCTTAAAGACACAAACTACTGAAGACCAGTCAGGATAAATAGATAACCTGAACAGCCCCATATCAAAGAAATTGAATTTGTAGTTAAAAACCTCCCCACAAAGAAAACTACAGGCCCAAATCGTTTTACTGGTGAATTCCAGCAGACATTTAAGGAAGAAATAATACCAGTTCTGCCAGACTCTTCCAGAATTTGAAAAGGAGGGAATATTTTCTAACTTATTTCATGAGACCAACATTACCCTGTCACCAAAAGCGGACAAAGATGCTACAGGAAAAGAGACTGCAAACCAGTATCTATCATGAACATAGATGTAAAAGTTCTGAACAAAATTGAGCAAATCCCAACAATATATAACAAGGATAATACATCACAACTAAGTGGAATTTATCCAAGTACAGTCATCCCTTGGTATCCATGGAGAATTGGTTTCAGGACCCCCCTGTGGATACCAAAAATCCATGGGTGCTCAAGTCCCTTATATAAAATGCCATAGTATTTGCATATAACCTATTTACATTCTCCTATATACTTTAAATCATCTCTAGATTACTTACAATTATCTAATAGAATGTAAATGCTATGTAAATAGTTGTAAATACAATGTAAATACTATATAAGTAGCTGCCAGAGTGCAGCAAATTCAAGTTTTGCTTTTTGGAACTCTCCGGATTTTGTTAATATTTTCAATCTGAGGTTGCTTGAATTCCTGGTTGTGGAACCCACGGATATGGAGGAGCGACTCTAATATAAGGTGGACTTAATGTTTGAAAAAAATCATTCTATATGATTTATCACATTAACAAATTTTTCAAAAGCCCTTATGACCACCTTAATAGATACAGATAAGGATTTGACAAAATTCAACATCCATTTCTGATTAAAAAAAAACAACAAAAAAACAAAAGGGCTTCCCTGGTGGCGCAGTGGTTGAGAATCTGCCTGCTAATGCAGGGGACACGGGTTTGAGCCCTGGTCTGGGAGGATCCCACATGCCGTGGAGCAACTAGGCCCGTGAGCCACAACTACTGAGCCTGCACGTCTGGAGCCTGTGCTCCGCAACGGGAGAGGCCGCCATAGTGAGAGGCCTGCGCACCGCGATGAAGAGTGGCACCCGCTTGCCACAACTAAAGAAAGCCCTCACACAGAAATGAAGATGCAACACAGCAAAAATAAATTAATTAATTAATAAACTCCTACGCCCAACATCTTCTTTAAAAAAAAAAAACAAAAAAAACCTTTAAGCAATCTAGAACAGAAGGGAACTTCCTCAACTTGATAAATGACATCTATAAAAAACTTACTGTATTTATTAAGAGTTCATTTTATGGTTTAATGTAAACAATCCTATGAAACCTACAAAAAAGGTACTAGAATAAGTGAGTTTAACAAAGCTGCAGGAGAAAAGATGAATATAGGACAATCAATTGTATTCTATATATTACCAACAAGCCATCAGAAAAAACACCATTTACAATAGCATCAAAAAATATGAAATACTTAGGGATAAATCTGATAAAGGATGTTTCCCGAAAATTACAAAAATATTGCTGAGAGAAATTAAGTAAGACCTAAATAAGTGGAGAGATACATTGTGTTCATAGGTCAGAAGACTAAATATTGTGAAGATGATCACAGATTGAATATTACGGCAATCAAAATCCTAGTAGGCTTTTTTGTAGAAATTGACAAGATGATTCTAAAAGTCATATGGAAAGGCAAAGATCTAGAATAGCCAAAACAACTCTTTAAAAAGAAAGAACAGTATGATATCACTTATATGTGGAATCTAAAAAAATAAACTAGTGAATATAACAAAAAAAGAGAAAGAAAGAACAAAATTGGAGGACTAACACTACCTGATTTTTAATATAAGTCAACAGTAATCAAGACAGTGTGGTATCATGATAGACAACAATATATCAAAGGAAAATAATAGAGTCCAGAAATAGACACATACATACATAGACAACTGGTCAGCAGATTTTCCACAAAGGTATGCTTTCAGTGGAGAAAGCACAGTCTTTTCAACGAATGGTGCTAGAACAATTGGATAGGCATATGCAAACAAAACAAGACTGGGGTGCACACCTCAGACCATACAAAACGTTTAGCTCAAAATGGGTCACAGACTTACCTGGAGAAAACCATAATTCAAAAATAAACGTGCATTCCAGATTGGAACCAAGATGGCAGAGTAGAAGGACGTGCTCTCACTCCCTCTTGTGAGAACACCAGAATCACAACTAGCTGCCGGACAATCATCAACAGGAAAACACTGGAACTCACCAAAATGATACCCCACATCCAAAGACAAAGGAGAAGCCACAATGAGACGGTAGGAGGGGCACAATCACAGTAAAATCAAATCCCATAACTGCTGGGTGGGTGACTCACAGACTGGAGAACACTTATACCACAGAAGTCCACCCACTGGAGTGAAGATTCTGAGCCCCACGTCAGGCTTTCCAACCTGGGGGTCCAGCAATGGGAGGAGGAATTCCTAGAGAATCAGGCTTTGAAGCCTAGTGGGAGTCGATTGCAGGACTTTGACAGGACTGGGGGAAACAGAGACTCCACTCTTGGAGGGCACACACAAAGTAGTGTGCACATTGGGACCCAGGGCAAAGAGCAATGACCCCAGGGGAGACAGAACCAGACCTACCTGCTGCTGTTGGAGGGTCTCCTGCAGAGGCAGGGGCTGGCTTTGGCTCACCGTGGGGACAAGGACACTGGCAGCAGAAGTTCTGGGAAGGACTCCTTGGCGTGAGCCCTCCCAGAGTCTGCCATTAGCCCCAACAAAGAGCCCAGGTAGGTTCCAGTATTAGGTCATCTCAGGCCAAACAACCAAAAGGGAGGGAACCCAGCCCCACCCATCAGCAGTCTAGCGGATTAAAGTTTTACTGAGCTCCTCCCACCAGAGCAACAGCCAGCTCTACCTACCACCAGTCCCTACCATCAGGAAACTCGCATAAGCCTCTTATATAGCCTCATCCACCAGAGGGCAGACAGCAGAAGCAAGAACTACAATCCTGCAGCCTGTGGAACAAAAACCACATTCACAGAAAGATAAACAAGATGAAAAGGCAGAGGGCTATGTACCAGATGAAGGAACAAGATAAAACCACAGAAAAATAACTAAATGAAGTGGAGATAGGCAACCTTCCAGAGAAAGAATTCAGAATAATGATAGTGAAGATGATCCAGGACCTCGGAAAAACAATGGAGGCAAAGATCAAGAAGATGCAAGAAATGTTTAACAAAGACCTAGAAGAATGAAAGAACAAACAAACAGAGATGAACAATACAATAAATGAAATGAAAACTACACTAGAAGGAATCAATAGCAGAATAACTGAGGCAGAAGAACGGATAAGTGACCTGGAAGACAAAATGGTGGAATTCACTGCCACAGAACAGAATAAAGAAAAAAGAATGAAAAGAAATGAAGACAGCCTAAGAGACCTCTGGGACAACATTAAACACAACAACATTCGCATTATAGGGGTCCCAGAAGGAGAAGAGAGAGAGAAAGGACCCAAGAAAATATCTGAAGAGATTATAGTAGAAAACTTCCCTAACATGGGAAAGGAAATAGCCACCCAAGTCCAGGAAACACAGAGAGTCCCATACAGGATAAACCCAAGGAGAAACATGCCGAGACACACAGTAATCAAATTGGCAAAATATAAAGACAAAGAAAAATTATTGAAAGCAGCAAGGGAAAAATGACAAATAACATACAAGGGAACTCCCATAAGGTTAACAGCTGATTTCTCAGCAGAAACTCTACAAGCCAGAAGGGAATGGCATGATACACTTAAAGTGATGAAAGGGAAGAACCTACAACCAATATTACTCTACCCGGCAAGGTATCTCATTCAGATTGGATGGAGAAATCAAAAGCTTTACAGACAAGCAAAAGCTAAGAGAATTCAGCACCACCAAACCAGCTCTACAACAAATGCTAAAGGAACTTCTCTAAGTGGGAAACACAAGAGAAGAAAAGGACCTACAAAAACAAACCCAAAACAATTAAGAAAATCGTCATAGGAACATACATATTGATAATTACCTTAAACGTGAATGGATTAAATGCTCCAACCAAAAGACACAGGCTTGCTGAATGGATACAAAACCAAGACCCATATATATGCTGTCTACAAGAGACCCACTTCAGACCTAGGGGACACATACAGACTGACAGTAAGGGGATGGAAAAAGATATTCCATGCAAATGGAAATCAAAAGAAAGCTGGAGTAGCAATACTCATATCAGATAAAATAGACTTTAAAATAAAGAATGTTACAAGAGACAAGGAAGGACACTGCATAATGATCAAGGGATCAATCCAAGAAGAAGATATAACAATTATAAATATATATGCACCCGACACAGGAGCACCCCAATACATAAGGCAACTGCTAAGAGCTACAAAAGAGGAAATCAACAGTAACACAGTAATAGTGGGGGACTTTAACACCTCACTTACACCAATGGACAGGTCATTCAAAATGAAAATAAATAAGGAAACAGAGGCTTTAAGTGACACAACACACCAGATAGATTTAATTGATATTTATAAGACATTCCATCCAAAAACAGCAGATTACACTTTCTTCTCAAGTGCCCACGGAACATTCTCCAGGACAGATCACATCTTGGGTCACAAATCAAGCCTCAGTAAATTTAAGAAAATTGAAATCATATCAAGCATCTTATCTGACCACAATGCTATGAGATTAGAAATGAATTGCAGGGAAAAAAACTTTAAAAAAAAAAACAACACATGGAGGCTAAACAATACGTTACTAATAACCAAGAGATCACTGAAGAAATCAAAGAGGAAATCAAAAAATACCTAGAGACATATGACAATGAAAACACAATGATCTAAAACATATGGGATGCATCAAAAGCAGTTCTAAGAGGGAAGTTTATAGCTATACAAGCCTACCTCAAGAAAGAAGAAAAATCTCAAATAAATCTAACCTTACACCTAAAGGAACCAGAGAAAGAAGAACAAACAAAACCCAAAGTTAGCAGAAGGAAGGAAATCATAAAGATCACAGCAGAAATAAATGAAATAGAAACAAAGAAAACAATAGCAAAGATCAATACAATCAAAAGCTGGTTCTTTGAGAAGAAAAACAAAATTGATAAACCATTAGCCAGACTCATCAAGAAAAAGAGGGAGAGGATTCAAATCAATAAAATTAGAAATGAAAAAGGAGAAATGAAAAAAAGACATACAGATGGCCAAGAAGATGTGAAAAGCTGCTCAACATCACTAATTATTAGAGAAATGCAAATCAGAAGTACAGTGAGGTATCACCTCACACCAGTAAGAATGGGCATCATCAGAAAATCTAGAAACAACAAATGCTGGAGAGGGTGTGGAGAAAAGGGAACCCTCCTGTACTGTTGGTGGGAATGTAACCTGATTCAGCCACTATGGAGAACAGTATGGA